>NW_026731838.1:627500-1167500 GCF_028476545.2 Physella acuta | reverse complement strand
CATATGTTATATTTAATATTTTTAATGTCATTTTTATAACACATTTCTTTTTTATTTAACGGAACTCGCTAATTCCTTTTAAAATATCTGTTCTACTGTTGCTATAGTTTGGTGTAAGATACAACCTCAGTTTCTTCAATTGTGTATTAAACTTTCCATCATCAGATCGTGATGACTAATATAATAATAATTTTAATAAAAAGTATTTAAATGAAACCTAAAATTGTGAATATTTAAATAGCACAAATATTTGCACGGTTAGAAAGTCTTTAAAAATATATCTATTAAAAAAAATGGTCTATGGTATATATTTAATGATGAGAAAAAATGTTTACAACTCTAGAAAGTGCAATGTAAAAACAAAACAATTTTTATTGAAAAAAACAAAAAGAGCAAATAGATTATTATTATTTTTATAAATTAAACTCTGGGATTTTGCTTAATTAAAATAATTTTAGAATTAAAATTTGAGTTACTTCCATAAATTTCATTGTTGAAAGTATATGGGAAATAACTCTTACTCTAACAACATGCTGGCTTACCTACTATATTATTCGCAACATTACTTTTAAAAGACAACCTGAATCATTCATGTTGTGTGTGTTTTTGTCTTTTTTTAGACAGAACATGCATATGAAGAAAGCACAAACTGCTGACTAACTAAATATAGAACTGTGTAGCTTGCAATCTTTCACCATTCACCATACTTTGAGATCAAATAAATTTTACGAAAAGAATATGTGCCTAAATTAGCTAATTATTGTTAAATATACAATAATGTTCACATGCCTGTTTATATATGAAATGTGTTTCAATCATAAATAATCATTATATATGGCATAGTCTGTTTTCAGTTGCTAAAATCTTAGTGAAACTCTAAACACACGTCTGCAAAGAGAAGCATTGTGGCATTGTTTTTATTTGAACTTTCATCGATTCAAAACCACAAAACCCATAGTGTTACATTAGGTAGTCCAAACTGAAATTAACCATTGATTGCAGACTTCTGGAGTGAGTATGTCATGAAAGAACTTTTAATTGTAAGCTCTATGCCACAAATTTTATAAAAAATATCTCAAAAATAAAAAAAAGTTATGCAATTTTCAAAAAAGTAAAATTTGGTAAAAAACTGATTTTCAAAAAGTAACATTTTTGAGAACCCATATTTTCTAAACTAAATAACATAGAAGTGTAGAAATTGGTAAAAATACCGAAAGTTTGTAATATATATGCCCAATTTTTTTCAGTCTTCTAAAATGAGTCTTTCTAAGGTAAAAAAATAATTGAAAATGACAAAAATGCGTTTTGGTCACTTTTATTTTCATACACAAAAAAAAATAATTCAATTTTTTTTTGTTTGTTTTGGACATAGAATAACTCTAAAACTATAGTGTTGGTAACATTAACAGGAAGAATGTGTTCATTTTTTTCAGAAATCACATGAGTTAAAATATTATTTTTAAAAAATGCCACAGTTATCTAGTGCAGGAGAAACAGAATCAAAATTTAGTGGAGTAATGTAATGTAATCTAATAAAGACGTGATGCCTACAAGTGATGCATCAGTTGATGCTGCATTCAAACCTATCGGGTTGATAACTGCTTTGGGGGAACAGTTTTTAAAACGACAACTCCACACCTTTGTATGTCTTCCCTTGTAAGGAAAGTTCTTGATAGGACACTATAAATGTCTCCAGCTATGGAATAAATAATTTATTTAGTGATTAATAAAATATAATAAAATTAATTTACTACTAGCCTATTGTGTAGGCCTACTATTTGTCCTATGACTGTAGCTGGAAACATGAAAAAGCCTGAAAACACCTTTTTGTTAAAAGTCATTTATACTTAATAGTATGTTTTTAATATTAATTCTTTTAAATGAAATATTCGTTGCTTGTGCCACAATGGTTGATATATCCAATGATGAAGGTGCCATACTGTTGTTCTCAACATCCTATAGAACAACTTAACTGTCCTTCATTGTTACTATATGCATATAAAATAAATAAATAATGATAAATGCTACCAGTACTACTTACACTTACAACTAATATAACATTTAAAACTAAGTCACAACATGTACAATCGTAATAAATTGCACAACCGTCTAAAAATTGATCTGGTACATTCAGTGGCGGAACTAGAAAAAAATGGCCACCCCGCAAAAAAAAAATTTTAAGCCCCCCCCCCCTATATATATATATATATATATATATATATATATATATATATATATATATATATATATATATATATATATATATATATATATATATACATATATTCAAACTCAAAATACGAACATGGGATACACATTTCTGGCCTGTTCGGGTTTTGAAAAAATAATTCAATTAAAACAGATTACAACATCATGTCATGTGTGTAGTGCATTAGTCTGTTTTGTGAAAATCAGTCTTATTTTATCTCTACTATAAGGTCTCTTAACATCCAGTCGGTTAAAAGAATATAAAACCTGAAAGCTTTGTATAAGTAATGTTGTCTCGTGTTATGTTTATTTTTATGTTATATTGTATTTATATTATTAATTTTAAATATATTTCCTTTTTATACAGTGTAATTCTTTAGTAAGTACTTTATACAAAAATAATAGTTAAGAGAAGTAATTGCTTTTTAATTTGTTTTGTAGAAATCTATTAAAAGGAGCTTGGGCACCCCTATCTGACTATTTATCTGACTTTCACAGTTTTTTAAAATCAAAGGAAAAAGAATATACAAGAGGGTGGGGTGGTGTCTATAGAATAAAGATAAACCATAGCCGCAGCTATGGTAATCTTTTTTTACAAAACAACCATCAAGTAAAAAATGCAAGAAAATTATTTTTGTTTACTATTAAAAAAATGATTATGGTCGGCTGTGGGCCCCTAATTGGCGGGGTCTGGCGGCACTGTAGTTCCGCCCCTGGGTACATTTTATTAAGGAGACTGGCGCAGACCATTTCACATTAGTCAGCAGGGGAATCAGAATCAGAGTGCACAACAGAAAATAAAAAAAAAAATAATCACATTAGTCCCTAAAATTTAGTGTCTTTTGTTTTAAATAAATTCATAAAAATGTATAGTTATTATAATTATAAATTTCTTTTGTGTTTCATTATTTTACATGCGTTTCGTTTTTTTCGGAAGGCACCGTTGCCACGGTTACACTTGTAAAAAATAGGACAAGCAACACCATATGTCGAAGTATTCAAACTAGGCCGTAAAGAACTATCATATTAAGCATACAATTTATTGCTTACAACATAAAATTATGCTGATTTCCAACTAACTTTTACTCCACGATGTGTCAAACTAGATGTAGACTCCTAACCTACGCCATTATTTTATATATGTATTAACAGAAAGAATGACTACTGAACTTCAAATATTACATATGTGTCTCTTGTTTTTCAATGAAGCTTCAAAACAAAGCATGTAGAATGTGGCCTTGATCAGCTAGCGCTCGCCAGATACAAGTAGTATATTAGGTCCCTTTTGGGTCGCATTTGGGTGGCGCAAAGGTTATATAGCAAAATACTCGGATCCGCAGGAACAATGACATATAGCAAAATACTCCCTAGGGTGGCGCAAAGACATATTGTAAAATACTCCACCATCTGGTGGTGGCGCAGGGTAGGGGATGGGGGTGGGGGGTGGAGAAGAGTGGGGTGGTGGGGGAGAGGGGGAGTGGTGGTGGTGGTGACCTGGGGGTGGTGGTGGTGGCGCAGCAAGGGGTTTGTTTATTTGATTTCTTTGTATGTATGTTTAATAGTAAACGGAGAGGGGTGTTGGTGGATGAGAGGGGAGTAATGATGGGTTTGAGGGTAGGGGTGTGCTAGTTGTACTTTGTGAATAACATCCATCAACCAGACACGTAACACCTGTTACGTATCGACCGCCCGCGAAGTTTTCAGGGCTGTGCGTTTTTTTTAATGGGAATGTATTGATCGCACCCACGGGGCCATCACACCTAATTAAATCTTGTTATGCTTCACCGATTTTATGTGTTGTTCGCCGAAACGAACACAGCAGGCGTAATTTTAATGTATTTTTTAATTAGTTTTAATGAGTTTTTAAATTTTTAATTAATTTTTATTATCGAGTTACGTAATTTTAATGTGTTTTTTAATTAGTTTTAATGAGTTTTAAAAATTTTAATTAATTTTTTATAAACGAGTTACGTAATTTGATTATTTGTTTGAGTTTTTAAATTTTTTAATTAATTTTTATTATCGAGTTACGTAATTTAATTACTTTGATTGTATTTTTATTTTGTTTAATTTGTTTGTTTACTTGTTGTTTAATTTAATTACTTTGTTTATATTGTGTAATTTTTTATTAACGAGTTACGTAATTTGATTATTTGTTTACTTTTTAATTATTTTTATTTTGTTTATTTTTAATTTAATTTTATTTTATAATTAGTTAAATTATTATTAACTAGTTACGTAATTTGATTTTAATTACTTTTGTTTATTTATTTATTTATTTGATATATTTCTTTTCTTTGATGTATGGTATTTAAAATAAAAGACACTGTTTATTTGATTTTAAACGGATAGGGGTGTTGGTGGATGAGAGGGGGAGTAATGATGGGGTTTGAGGGTAGGGGTGCGTTAGCGTGTACTTTGTGAATAACACACATTAACCGGACACGTAACATCTGTTACGTATCGACCGCCCGCGAAGTTTTCCGGGCTGCGTGTTTTTAATGGGAATGTATTGATCGCACCCACTGGGCCATCACAGCATGATGTCCCACCTAATTAAATTTTTGTTATGCTTCACCGAGTTTCCCCCACTCGGTTGACAGGTTATGGTAATTTACGACGTACATTAAGTGGCTTTCCGCGAAGTACGTAGGTCATTATGCAACAGCTGTGTAATATCGATCGCATCCACTGACCATCACACCTAATTAAATTGGTCACACATCGTAAGTGTAGCGACATCGGTAACTATTCGCTTATAGCGAGGTCAGCGAAAACCGATCGATTTGTCAGCTCCGTGAAGCCCTTTAGGTAACAGCTGGTGCTGTAATTAGTCACGGCTCTTGGCTTTTTTCATTAGATTACAGCTGTCCATGAACTATGTTCACATATCGTACGCCCGGTCATTCTTTGATCAAATTAAAAATTTTTGTTTCCACATGTCCTACGAACCGTCCCTTGCTATGTATGAAAGATTAATGGTTGTAACTATTCGCTTATAGCGAGGGTCAACGAAAACAAAATATATTTAAGGGTCGGAATTTTCTTTCAACCAACGTTAAATCAGGTTTTGAGACGAAACGAGGTCTCGGTAGGTTCGTGCTTTTTAATAGGCGACAGGGGCGACTTAGTGCGTTGGTACGTAAGGTATGCGGGGGTAGACATGTTTTTTACAAGTCTGGAAAAGTAATTAAGTTTTTTATGACCGTTCCGATTTTCTTTTGATCTGACCACCATTTGACCACCCTGAGCCAGATAAATTTAACAAATGTTCAATACATAGTCGCTTATAGTAACATGGGTGAGGGGTGTAAGCAGGCGGGTGACGGTGTGAACAGGTGGTGGTAAGGTGGTGGTAAGGTGGTGGTAAGGTGGTGGTGGTGGTGGTGGTGGTGGTGGTGGTGGTAAGGTGGTGGTAAGGTGGTGCTAAATTTGTTTGGAGTAAAGGATATATAGTAAAAGATTCCACCACCTAAGTGAGGTGGATTTTAATTTTAATTTTTTTTTTATTTTTTTTTTTTTTTTTTTTTTTTTTTTTTTTTTTTTTTCATCATCTGTTAACTTTAAGGTTCTATAACTCTATATATTTTAATACGTTTTTTGATTCAAATGAGTTTACCCCCCCCCTAACGTAAGTACATGTAAAGAGGGATTTCCTATAGATCTGTAATGAATTAGGCCTTTTTGACTATGACTTGTTGCCCAGGTGTTGACATGATACACTTTTTTGAGATACATGTACACACATACACACACACACATACACACGTACACACACACACACACACACACACACACACATGCGCGCGCGCGCGAAATTCATACTAGGTCGGTAAAGGCGGAGAGAACTTATAGGTATACATTATCATGGTGACAACAAAAGCGATCCTTATTTTATTTATATGAAAGCGTGTTTTCCAAAAAGTGTCACCATGCCGTTGTCATTTTCGCAGCGGGGTTTATTTTAAGTGCACCTCGTGCTCGCTTGTTTACATTTTAAAAGACGTGTCGCGTGTCTTCCCCTTACGGCTTCCCTAATAGAGAAACGAGAGGAAACACAACTGTTCTAAAATTACAACAACCTTGTCTACAGACACGAGTATCGTCCCTTGTGAAAAAATTCGCGTCAGAATCCTTAACTAAACAGTCAATTTCTTTAAAAAGTTAAAAAATAATTTAGGAAGACAAGGGTTAACAACATTAGACGCCACCGTTTTTGTTTCCTGTGACGACAAGGCACAATACACTTTTGTATTTTATGTCTCAAGTAGAGGGGTGGGATATTTTTTCTTTGTAAGCGTGTTGTAAACAATAGGTAGAGGAAGCGATTACTAGATAAGAGGGGAGAGAACGTGACGTACATCGCGATATTTGAAAACATGGCGATGTTTAACCTCAACCAAAAAAGGCAATGAACCTAGAAGGAAGACGAATATATATCTTAGTCTTGAAGCAGATTACCTTCCCATGTTCGCTTTAGTATTACAGTTTTCATCAAACTTCTTTTTGACTTGAACTTCTTTAATTTTTAAGAAAGTTTACTTATACATAATACATTACGTCTAATGACAATTTTTTTATTTTTACCACTCAATGTATTTTGTTTTTCTATATCTTACATTGTCATCTTAATTTTTGATCACCTTAGTAAAAATTTGCTTAAGATTATAAAATTCAAGTTTTAAAAAACAACAACGTTATAGTACGTCGTGTCAAATGACACACCGTTTAAAATGTCTACATTTAAAGTTCACCAAAATAATGACGTAAAATCTAAATATGATATGACGTTAGCATACATATCATTCAACCTAATCACTCTAAAGTACAAATCAATAATTTTTATTGATTAAGGGGCTGGGTGAGTTATTTTTATTCGGGTGCCCAGGGAAGGTTTGGAGTTGGTTGGGACAGATTTTATACACGAGTCGGTGATGTTTTCACCGAGGCAGGGTTCGAAGCTAGACCATGCATGTTTTGGAATTGTTAGGGAGAGTTAAACTAAGGTCGGTGAAGTTTTCACCGAGGTTGGTTTTGAACTCGGAACATGCATGTTTTGGAATCGGTAGGTGTAGAGTCCATACTAGGGTCGGGGAGTTTTGCTAACACTGAGGCAGGTTGCAAAGTTGGCACATGCATGTTTAGGAATTGTTGGTAGCCGAGTTCATACTAGTGTCGGTGAAGGTTGGTTTTGAACTCGGAACATGCATGTTTTGGAATCGGTAGGTGTAGAGTCCATACTAGGGTCGGGGAGTTTTGCTAACACTGAGGCAGGTTGCAAAGTTGGCACATGCATGTTTAGGAATTGTTGGTAGCCGAGTTCATACTAGTGTCGGTGAAGGTTGGTTTTGAACTCGGAACATGCATGTTTTGAAATTGTTGGTAACCGAGTTCAGACTAGGGACGGGGGTGTTTTCACCGAGGCAGGTTACAAAGTTCGTATATGCATCATTGGAATTGTTAGGTAGAGTTAAACTAAGGTCGGTGAAGTTTTCACCGAGGTTGGTTTTGAACTCGGAACATGCATGTTTTGGAATCGGTAGGTGTAGAGTTTATACTAGGCTCGGTGAAGTTTTCACCGATGTAGGTTTCAGAGTTGGTACATGCATGTTTAGGAATGTTCATACGACGATCGGTGAAATTTTCACCGAGATAGGTTTCGAAGATGGTACATGCATGTCTTGGGATTGATAGAGGCCGCCTCTATACTAGGGTCGGTGAAATGTTCACCGAGGGTGGTTGCAAAGTTAGTACAGGTCTGTTTTGGAAGTGTTAGGGGCCGAGTCTATACTAGAGTGGGAAGGATTTTGTTTTCACCGAGGCAGGTTTCAAACGGGGACAATCTCTGTTTCGGAGTTGGTCAGGGTAGAGTCTACACTAGAGTGGGACGGTCTTTGTTTTCAACAAGACAGGTTTCAAAATTGGTACATAGATGTTTCGGAGTTGGATGGGAACGTTGTCACGAAGGGGGATAAATGTTTGTCTGTTACTTTGGCCTTTGTCTGTCCAAGTAATAGTGTGGGTAGAGGTACGGTCTGTTTATCTAGCGGGTGTTTAGGGACGGGGGCAAGGGCGGCGGACAAAGTTAATGATGTAGGTAGGGTGCAAGAGATATTCAACGAGGAGTGGTGTCTACAAGTTATGTATCTCAGTCTGTTGGAGTGGTTTCTAGGGGGTTGCGATATTAGTTGAATAAATATTTGTCTTTAGGATTGTCATACAGCCTTTGTCTCTTAAATGGAATAGAATGGGTAGTGATACGGTCTGTGTATCTAGCGGTTGGTATTGAGGTTAGTGTGATGACGCAGGGTTGGATGGGAGAAGGGGAAAGGGGTTGCGGACAAAGGGAAGGGGAAGGGCGAATAGTGATAAAAATAACTCACCCAGCCCCTTAATCAATAAAAATTATTGATTTGTACTTTAGAGTGATTAGGTTGAATGATATGTATGCTAACGTCATATCATATTTAGATTTTACGTCATTATTTTGGTGAACTTTAAATGTAGACATTTTAAACGGTGTGTCATTTGACACGACGTACTATAACGTTGTTGTTTTTTAAAACTTGAATTTTATAATCTTAAGCAAATTTTTACTAAGGTGATCAAAAATTAAGATGACAATGTAAGATATAGAAAAACAAAATACATTGAGTGGTAAAAATAAAAAAATTGTCATTAGACGTAATGTATTATGTATAAGTAAACTTTCTTAAAAATTAAAGAAGTTCAAGTCAAAAAGAAGTTTGATGAAAACTGTAATACTAAAGCGAACATGGGAAGGTAATCTGCTTCAAGACTAAGATATATATTCGTCTTCCTTCTAGGTTCATTGCCTTTTTTGGTTGAGGTTAAACATCGCCATGTTTTCAAATATCGCGATGTACGTCACGTTCTCTCCCCTCTTATCTAGTAATCGCTTCCTCTACCTATTGTTTACAACACGCTTACAAAGAAAAAATATCCCACCCCTCTACTTGAGACATAAAATACAAAAGTGTATTGTGCCTTGTCGTCACAGGAAACAAAAACGGTGGCGTCTAATGTTGTTAACCCTTGTCTTCCTAAATTATTTTTTAACTTTTTAAAGAAATTGACTGTTTAGTTAAGGATTCTGACGCGAATTTTTTCACAAGGGACGATACTCGTGTCTGTAGACAAGGTTGTTGTAATTTTAGAACAGTTGTCTTTCCTCTCGTTTCTCTATTAGGGAAGCCGTAAGGGGAAGACACGCGACACGTCTTTTAAAATGTAAACAAGCGAGCACGAGGTGCACTTAAAATAAACCCCGCTGCGAAAATGACAACGGCATGGTGACACTTTTTGGAAAACACGCTTTCATATAAATAAAATAAGGATCGCTTTTGTTGTCACCATGATAATGTATACCTATAAGTTCTCTCCGCCTTTACCGACCTAGTATGAATTTCGCGCGCGCGCGCATGTGTGTGTGTGTGTGTGTGTGTGTGTACGTGTGTATGTGTGTGTGTGTATGTGTGTACATGTATCTCAAAAAAGTGTATCATGTCAACACCTGGGCAACAAGTCATAGTCAAAAAGGCCTAATTCATTACAGATCTATAGGAAATCCCTCTTTACATGTACTTACGTTAGGGGGGGGGGTAAACTCATTTGAATCAAAAAACGTATTAAAATATATAGAGTTATAGAACCTTAAAGTTAACAGATGATGAAAAAAAAAAAAAAAAAAAAAAAAAAAAAAAAAAAAAAAAAAAAAAATAAAAAAAAAATTAAAATTAAAATCCACCTCACTTAGGTGGTGGAATCTTTTACTATATATCCTTTACTCCAAACAAATTTAGCACCACCTTACCACCACCTTACCACCACCACCACCACCACCACCACCACCACCACCTTACCACCACCTTACCACCACCTTACCACCACCTGTTCACACCGTCACCCGCCTGCTTACACCCCTCACCCATGTTACTATAAGCGACTATGTATTGAACATTTGTTAAATTTATCTGGCTCAGGGTGGTCAAATGGTGGTCAGATCAAAAGAAAATCGGAACGGTCATAAAAAACTTAATTACTTTTCCAGACTTGTAAAAAACATGTCTACCCCCGCATACCTTACGTACCAACGCACTAAGTCGCCCCTGTCGCCTATTAAAAAGCACGAACCTACCGAGACCTCGTTTCGTCTCAAAACCTGATTTAACGTTGGTTGAAAGAAAATTCCGACCCTTAAATATATTTTGTTTTCGTTGACCCTCGCTATAAGCGAATAGTTACAACCATTAATCTTTCATACATAGCAAGGGACGGTTCGTAGGACATGTGGAAACAAAAATTTTTAATTTGATCAAAGAATGACCGGGCGTACGATATGTGAACATAGTTCATGGACAGCTGTAATCTAATGAAAAAAGCCAAGAGCCGTGACTAATTACAGCACCAGCTGTTACCTAAAGGGCTTCACGGAGCTGACAAATCGATCGGTTTTCGCTGACCTCGCTATAAGCGAATAGTTACCGATGTCGCTACACTTACGATGTGTGACCAATTTAATTAGGTGTGATGGTCAGTGGATGCGATCGATATTACACAGCTGTTGCATAATGACCTACGTACTTCGCGGAAAGCCACTTAATGTACGTCGTAAATTACCATAACCTGTCAACCGAGTGGGGGAAACTCGGTGAAGCATAACAAAAATTTAATTAGGTGGGACATCATGCTGTGATGGCCCAGTGGGTGCGATCAATACATTCCCATTAAAAACACGCAGCCCGGAAAACTTCGCGGGCGGTCGATACGTAACAGATGTTACGTGTCCGGTTAATGTGTGTTATTCACAAAGTACACGCTAACGCACCCCTACCCTCAAACCCCATCATTACTCCCCCTCTCATCCACCAACACCCCTATCCGTTTAAAATCAAATAAACAGTGTCTTTTATTTTAAATACCATACATCAAAGAAAAGAAATATATCAAATAAATAAATAAATAAACAAAAGTAATTAAAATCAAATTACGTAACTAGTTAATAATAATTTAACTAATTATAAAATAAAATTAAATTAAAAATAAACAAAATAAAAATAATTAAAAAGTAAACAAATAATCAAATTACGTAACTCGTTAATAAAAAATTACACAATATAAACAAAGTAATTAAATTAAACAACAAGTAAACAAACAAATTAAACAAAATAAAAATACAATCAAAGTAATTAAATTACGTAACTCGATAATAAAAATTAATTAAAAAATTTAAAAACTCAAACAAATAATCAAATTACGTAACTCGTTTATAAAAAATTAATTAAAATTTTTAAAACTCATTAAAACTAATTAAAAAACACATTAAAATTACGTAACTCGATAATAAAAATTAATTAAAAATTTAAAAACTCATTAAAACTAATTAAAAAATACATTAAAATTACGCCTGCTGTGTTCGTTTCGGCGAACAACACATAAAATCGGTGAAGCATAACAAGATTTAATTAGGTGTGATGGCCCCGTGGGTGCGATCAATACATTCCCATTAAAAAAAACGCACAGCCCTGAAAACTTCGCGGGCGGTCGATACGTAACAGGTGTTACGTGTCTGGTTGATGGATGTTATTCACAAAGTACAACTAGCACACCCCTACCCTCAAACCCATCATTACTCCCCTCTCATCCACCAACACCCCTCTCCGTTTACTATTAAACATACATACAAAGAAATCAAATAAACAAACCCCTTGCTGCGCCACCACCACCACCCCCAGGTCACCACCACCACCACTCCCCCTCTCCCCCACCACCCCACTCTTCTCCACCCCCCACCCCCATCCCCTACCCTGCGCCACCACCAGATGGTGGAGTATTTTACTATATGTCTTTGCGCCACCCTAGGGAGTATTTTGCTATATGTCATTGTTCCTGCGGATCCGAGTATTTTGCTATATAACCTTTGCGCCACCCAAATGCGACCCAAAAGGGACCTAATATACTACTGATATAACATGTATGTGAATGTAGTGATCTTACTTTACACAACTTAAAATGACTGGGTCATATCGGAACTCATCATAATGGTCATTAAAAGACCCCCACCCCTACTGCCAACCCCGGGTATTTTGTGTTCCACCTCTAGTTTTCATGTTTATGGTATATTGTATTTGTGGTTTATTTTTAGGTCTTATTTCAGATGCGCTTTGTTCTTTACATCAACAACGTAATGCATACATCTAGAGTCCCTATTATTTTTAATGTAGAATTATGTTTTTTTTCTTATAGACAGTATATTGTTAAAAAATACCATACTTTTACTTCATGTTAGTTTTACTTACCTCCCACTTAAACGTTTTTAGTAAGACTAAGGGCAATAGCCTGAAATATTTGCACGCTACACAGTTCTATATTTAGTCAGTCAGCAGTGTGTGCTTCCTTTATATGTATTACAACTTCCTTTAGCGCATGTTCTGCCAAGCCAAACCTCTTCGGTAATGTCCGTTTCATTTATTTTACTGACATAGTTGACACATGCGTGAGGCCTGACGGGGTCTGACAATACACGTAAGAAGAAATTAAACACAGAATAAACAAATATTTAGCAAGAAAAGTTTTAAAAAAGACCAAAACACACACATCATGAATAATTCAAGTTGTCTTTTAAAAGTAATGTTACGAATGATATATTAGGTACATTAGGATGTTGTTAGAGTAAGATTTATTTCCCATATACTATCAACAATGAAATGTATTGAAGTAGCTCAAATTTTAATTCCAAAATTATTTTCATTTAGCAAAATCCCGTAATTTAATAGTTAAAAAGAAATATAATCTTTTTTCTATTTTTTAATTTATAAAATAAAAACTGATTTGTTTTTCAGACTGCGATATTTGGAGTGGTAAATATTATTCTCATCATTAAAACTACGCCATAGACCATCTTTATTAATAGATACATTTTTAAAGAGATACTTACCGTTCAAAATATTTGTTACTGCTCAACCACATAACTACAGTTATATATGAATACTTTTTATTGAAATAAAATACCTGTCAGAATGAAGTATTACTTTTGCAAATATGTATTAGTCATCACGAGACGATGGTGGAAAGTTTAATACTAAATTGAAGAAAGTGAGGTTGTATCTTACAAGTGTTATTATTATAACACCAAACTAAAGCAACTGTAGACACGCTATTTTATAAGGAAATTAGCGAGTTCCCTTAAATTAAATTTAAAAATATGGGTTATAAAAATGACATAAATAATCTATATATATAATTCTCTTCTGGGAGCCGTTAGAAAACAAGCTGCAAGCGCGCCTTTGCAGTCCCCTCTCTTCCTCTCTATCGCTACCCCCCCCCCCCCCCCCCCACCCCTACATGGCCTGGTGAGTTGTAGTTCACTCTAAATGTTTACATTTTACAATCATAGAGAATGGTTTCGTGACGGCTATTAGGGGCAGATAATTTAGTTTGAAACGATTTTAAAATTAGAGGAGGTAACTAAGAGGAGGCTGCTTTCACGGGGGGGGGGGGGGGGGGGGGTAGTGTTTTAAAGCACATATTTTCAGTGGCAGCATTGGTACTGTCGAATTCACAAATTATGAATTACTGAAAAGTAGAATAAAAAACAACTAAATAGCGGCGTATGCTATGCCGCGGGTCAGCTCGTATTAAATATGGCATTTGTACATCATTTGTACAACGCCTCGTGCATTTTGCGTTTGGTTCTGTTGAACAAAAATGTGAAAGTGCTGCTGACTTAGTAAGCCAAGAGACAATGTCTATCAAAATTTAGTCAATACATGCAACACAGTACGTGATTAAAACAAAATATTTTTTTAAGAATACGATTATAATTGCTATTGATACAGGTTTAAAACTCTGGAAAAGCGACATTATTTCAACTGGGCCGTAAACAATTAACACACCTTTTTTAATAACACATATGCAATTAACAGCTTCAGTTTTTTTATAACACATATAATTAAACGCTTCAGTTTGTATTGCCTCACTGTTAGCTTTAGTATTGCAGTGTGTATCATTGGATTTTGAGCTTGGATAGAGATCCACAATAGTAACACTTATTTCTGATATATAACTGACCTTGTAAGTAGGTCACCTTCTTGTCGTTTTCATACTAAACAGCAGGGGCGGAACTACAGTGCCGCCAGACCCCGCAATGCGGGGTGGCCCACGCCATTTAGGGGCCCATAGCCGACCATAATAAATTTTTTATAGTTTAGTTTAAAAAAGTAATTTTCTTGCATTTTTGACTTGACGGTAAAAAGTTTTTGTAAATAACAAACAGATCTGCTATAGTAGTGATGTTATACAGTAGCTAACACATGCTGTTGTGTAAAAAAAATATATGCCTGAGCTGTAGTATGAAAGACAGGCAAGCGTTCAAAACACTTCCATGACTTCTTTCCCTTTTTAAAATAGTTAAATAGGGGCGATCCTAAGCTCCTGTTAATGTATTTGTACTAAACAAATTAAAAGCAATAAGTTCTCTTAATTATTATTTTTTAAAAAATGCATACTAAAGAATGACATAGCATAAAAAGGAAATATATTTGAAACAAATAATATAAATACAAAAAAAAACAAAAATAAACATAACACGAGAAACCATTACATATACAAAGCTTTCACGTTTTATATTCTTTTGACCGGCTAAAATCTAGTGTATAGGGCAGGAATCGGAAACCTTTTAAAGCGGAAGAGCCAAAAGTTACAATTTTCAAAATTTCCCTGGTTTTAAAGAGCCACACACATTTTTTTTGTTTCAAATATTTTATTTTTTTATTAAGATTATTAGTATTTGTTCAAGGAGCTGGTGAGCCGCATCTTGATATCAAAAGAGCCGCATGCGGCTCGCGAGCCGCAGGTTGCCGACCCCTGGAATAGGGCAGTGTTGGCAGTATTACAGCATTTTGAATAGACTAATTCTAAATCTTAAAAAAAAATTCTATACAGACCAATGCACTCACACACATGACACTCACACACATGACATGTTGTAATTTGTTTCAATTGAAAAAAAAAATTCAAAAAACTCTATCGGGCTAGAAATGAGTATCCAATATTTTATTATGTGTTTATATATATATATATATATATATATATATATATATATATATATATATATATATATATATATATATATATATATATATATATATATTATATATATATATATATATATATATATATATATATATATATATATATATATATATATATATATAGGGGGGCCCAGAATTTCTTTTTGCGGGGTGGCCCTTTTTTTCTAGTTCCGCCACTGCTAAACAGATGGCGTTTGTGTGGTTTCAAACGGAAGTGAATATTAAAATTAGTTCACTAAATTTGGTGTATCAAAGAAGTGAGAGACTAAAATAAAGGAAACAACTATGATATCCTGCTTTAAGATTTACCTGTTTATTTCTCTTCTAAATTTAGTATATTACAATAAAAAGGGGTGGGGTGGGTTTGGTAGCTAATAGAATTACTGCGCACATTTGAACCAAAGTTGGAAATGGCTGAAGATTCGACAGGAAATTTTATTTATATTATACCCACTTGAGACTATAATATATTGTTACTGAGCATCTAATATGTATTATACACAAGCAAATCAACACCATTATGTTAAAACTTTATTTCAAACTTTTAGCTAGCACTAATAATGAGTTGAATTTATTGCCCAGCTTTGACGTTTTAACGTAGAATAACCAACTATGTTTAATGGTATATTTTATTTTTCTCTCAATGTTTATGTTAATTGCTTCCCATTCCAAGATTAAAAAGAGAATTAAGGCAAACCATTCTTCATAATTAATCATACAATCAGATTGATATCGTTATAGTTTTTGCTCACACATCACTACTGGATGTTTTAATCGTATTATACTTTAGATTAAACTGGAAGATGCTGGAACATTTTGCAACAAAACACGCAAATAACATAGTGTTGACATTGTGAGGTCCAGACACTTTCTATACAACAAATACATTGCTAAAGGCACACCTTAAAAACTGGCATCCATTCAACGAGCCAGCCCACAACGCTGTCTAAATAGACTAGACCTAAAATAGGAACTAAAAATACATTTATAAAGGCGACAATTACATCCAACACCCGATGGAATTAAATGGAATACTGATTTTTTTTCCGAAAGACACTTCCCCGGATGCCGTTTGCCCGAAGGCCGATTTTCCGCATCGACACTTGCCGTAATGCAACAAATGCCCGAATGGACACTTGCCCGTACGAGACAAAAGCCCGAATGTGACAAAAGCCCGAATGTGACAAAAGCCCAAATAGACACTAAAATGCATTAAAATAAACTGATCTGTATTATCACTTACTTACAGGTTTGGTGCCCAAATAAGTATCACTGAAGTAGCAAATAAGAAAACGTTAAAATAACATACCATGCATGGAAACATAGCACAGTGGCCTAGCTAGGATTTTCGGGACCTTATGCAAAAATTATCAGTGGGCCCCTTCGGAGTGTGAAGTCAAGATATCCACTACTACATAGTTATAAGGGGGATATTTTCAATAATTTAAATAATCTTCACATTTTGTATTTGTTTACACACTGAGAGTAAATGTATTTTGTATTTTTATGTAATATCCAGTAAAATAACTGTTTTGATTTCACTTTTATGTAATTATTAGTGCTTTTAAAAATAATATTTTAATTAGCAGAAAAGAAAGTTAATATCCATCTTCTATTTTAAATTATCAAAATTAAATACATGTTAAAATTCCAATGTTAAAGTATTTTTTTTTTCAAAGAGAGAAATAAGCCTCTATGTACTTTGAGTCCATATGCCTTGCTTATGTTAGCTTTTCAGTAGCTACGACGCAGACACAACATACAATACAAGCAACATTTTTTTTTTAAATATGCATTTGCGTAATTTAGTTCATTCAGAAAAATGGGAATGAAAAAATATGCATAAAGCAAAACAGTCCCTACACCAAAAACTTTGTTACTTAACAAAATTAGCTAGACTAAAAAATTACATTTACGGTGATATTAAAATTGCGGCCATCTTTAGATCAATGGTTTGTTATTTAAAGAGAAAAAAAAAAGATCAACCGAAAATACGTTAATAATCAATACAAAATTTTAGTATTTAGATCAAGACATTGGTATTAGCAATATTCTTCTGTAGAACTATCTTCGTGTTAATTCTCCAACGAGGCCTCTCTATGAAAACATGTGTTTAGTGTTGACTGAGATTTTAGCTACCCAAAATAAACTATCCCACAGCTATTCATTATTTATTATTTTAAAAATTTTCGTAGATTCATTCTAATGTGTGAATTATTGAATACATACATACAAGTTCTTTAGCCACATTTTCTTATACATTTATTTGATCTCAAAGTATCACAAGATGTGTGTACTGTTCCGTAGCTATACAATCCAAGACATTCAGTTGGTGAGAGGCTGCATACTATACACAGTTTTCTACTTAGCTAGTCCAGGGGTCGGCAACCTGCGGCTCGCGAGCCGCATGCGGCTCTTTTGATGTCATGATGCGGCTCTTCAGCTCCATGCACAAATATTAATAATTATTTTAATTTATTTTTAAAACTCATAAAAATATTAGTCTGCAATACTCGGTAATTAAAGATTTAGGTCTAATAACAATGTAAAGTTTCTAATTTCGAACAGAACTTGCTAAACTACTTTAATATGTTTTGAGCGAAACATGTGTATGTTTTTAGATGAATAAATATTATTTCATATTTTAAGCTATTTATTTTAAATGTATGTATATATATATATATATATATATATATATATATATATATATATATATATAATATCATAATATTGAAATGAAAATGTTTGTGGCTCTTTAAAAACTGTGAAATGTGGTAAATTGTAACTTTTGGCTCTTCCGTCCCAAAAGGTTGCCGACCCCTGCGCTAGTCTGTTGTTTTGGTGGCCAATAACATCCTCTTCTATAAAAGCTCTACTGCCTTTAAAGCATGTCTTGGCAAGCCAAACCTTATCTGTGATTTCTGTTTAGTTTATTTTACTAACATAGTTGACACATGCGTAAGGCCTGACGTGGTCTGGACAACACACATAAGGAGAAACTAAACACAGAATAACATTTATTTACGAGGAAAACAACGAAATAAATACACAACACATTAAAAAAGGAATAATTTAAGTTTCATTTTTAAAAATAATTTTGCGCATGATATATTAAGTTAATAAGCATTTGAGTTACTTCCCATATTAATATTTTAATGAAATAAATTGACATAACTTAAAGTTTATTTTCAGAATTATTTATATTTAGAAAAATGCAATGATTAAATAGTCATAAACACAGTTTATTATCAGTTTGTTCAGGCGTATTGTTTATTAAATCATTAGGTGTTTTTTTTATTCTGCACTTTTTATTTTTAATCATCTAAAATATTTTTTTTACCTCAAAAATACACATAAACTAATCCATTTAATAGATATACTTTCAAACACTAGCTAACATTTCCTATTTAACACTACTATTTCATCCAGTGTAAACGTGTGTACTTTGATATATATATATATATATATATAAAAAAGATATATTTTAATAAAATAAACGCAGCTAAGGATGGAGCACAGTAAATTAAGTAGTCAAGAGAAACCGATGTTGAACACCTTATTTTAGTCTAGTTTTTAGTCCATGTTGTTGTCTCCATTTAAAAAAAATTGAATAAATTTAAAATAGTAATAATAATAATAATAAAAACAACCAAAAAAAAAACAACGGAAGACTGCTATAGATATAGATGTTATAACGAGAAGAATGTTTGATTTGATGTAAACTATCGTTAATGAATGAAAATAGGCTACAAGTAAGAAAGACATATTACTATTGTAAATCTTTATCACAAGCCGATGATGAAAACTTTTAACACTAAAGTAAACATGCAAGGCAAACTGACGCTATAAATACATGCCTGAGGTGGGAAAAAAAGCAAGAGAAAATTAAAGTTAATAACAGAAAATACATGTAAGAAAGAAATGTCTTTATTACAAATATGTAGTGCTCCTCACGAGCCAATGCAGAAAAGTGTAATACAAAATCGATCAAATTGACACTGTAAAGGACGGGTCAGAGACTACACACATGTCCCCATTACCTGTAGTCGATAGAATCAGACCACCTGCCCCCCCCCCACCTGTAGTCGATAGAATCAGACCACATGCCCCCCCCCCCCCCCTGTAGTCGATAGAATCAGACCACCTGCCCCCCCCCCTGTAGCCGATAGAATCAGACCACCTGCCCCCCCCCCCTGTAGTCGATAGAATCAGACCACCTGCCCCCCCCCACCTGTAGTCGATAGAATCAGACCACTGCCCCCCCCCCTGTAGTCGATAGAATCAGACCACCTGCCCCCCCCCCCACCTGTAGTCGATATAATCAGACCAACTGCCCCCCCCCCCGACTCACATGTCCCCATTACCTGTAGTCGATTGAATCAGACCACCTGCCCCCCCCCCCCCACCTGTAGTCGATAGAATCAGACCACATGCCCCCCCCCCTGTAGTCGATAGAATCAGACCACCTGCCCCCCCCCCCCCCACCTGTAGTCGATAGAATCAGACCACCTGCCCCCCCCCCCCCCCCCCTCCATTCCTTTAAAAACTAAAACATAATCTTTTTAATACTCAGACAAGTGTGGATAGTTTGTCAACGTTCGATAAAGAGCACCTGGTCCCGATATAAAAGATCTTGTATAAACCTAATAGGTTACAAAGGTGTTATAACACTAAACTAAGAAAACAGTAGACACTTTATTAAAAACAGAATTAGCAATAATTACTTGAAAGTTAAATTGTATCTATGTTATAAAAATGACATTAAAAATATTAAATATGACATATGTACAATGGCGTAGCTACCGTAACGCTATCGTACCGTAATTCGCTCAAAAGTTAATAGGGATCTACGATTTCAATATAATACTTATATATGAAATTTCATCAATCTAGCTGTAACGGTACTCAAGCTATTGTGTTTACAGACACACACACAGTACACACACACATAGACACATATCCACACACTCATACACCCACAGACATACGGAAATGATTGCAATCAGGGAGCTGTAAAACATCACGATTAACAATAAATATCGATTTTTTGGCACGATTACAAGACTTTCTCTATACTTCGTATATACGAGCAAGTAAAAAACAGAAATCTCTAGCAACTTTTAAAAATTGTGTTTGGTTATTAGCGTCACAAGGGCGGGTGTTACTTTGTGCGGGTGTTATTTTGGTGGGGCGTCACCCCTCTCTTCCAAATCTTTTATTATTTTAGCTGGATAAAACATAGTTTTGACAGTTAATTTTACAATGTTTCGTCATTGTTTCACGCCTAAATGATGTCATGAGATGCGGACTGCATCCCCCCCCCCCCCCCGCCTTGTGACGCTACAGCGCTTGGTTACTTAAAGTTTACAGGCTTACAGTTAATTTGTTTTGTGCTTTAAATAAAACTACCGGGTAGAAGATCGGTATAAAAACGTAGTATAACTACACAATCAGGACGTGTAAAATACAAAAATGTATAGAATATTTATACTATTTACCCCCCCCCCCCCCCCCTCCTGTCGTAGCTGCCGATTTCTTTGCTGCCCCAATTTAATTCCGTTGTAGTCTAACGAGTGACGAAGAGCCCATTTATAATTCTTGCACAGGGGCCCGAAAATCCTAGCTACGCCACTGCGTGAACGCAGCTCACTTGTTATAAAATATCATATACAACGTTATGCAAATTCATACATTTAATTTTGCCCTTTAGTTTTACATTATTTATTTCTTTAACAATGTTAAATGTAGGTAGAAGTCTTGAAATAAAAGAAATAAATAAAAAAATATTGTAACGCACAGTGTGGTCCAATTACCTACAGACGATCAGCTCTTAGTTAATGTACCGATCAGATGATGACTCAAGTGATACAAACCAATTTACTCAGAGTTGAACATAAACAATATTAGGGGCGAATAAATACCACAACAAGATGCATCACGTTTCAAATGTAACATTAATATAACAACTACCTGCACATTATAGCAAGTCATCTCGAATCATAATAACACAAAGCCAAAGACGATTAAAGAGACAGACAAAAGCAACACAAAAGAAGAAAGACGACATCACAGCCGCACAACATACTATAAAAACAAAATTGTCAAAACAATAGTAGACACTACTCCAACAACTAAACCATCGACACCAGCTAAACATAACCTCTACATTATCTACATGACTATATCAGACCAAACATTAATTTGCATGATGACATTATCAAAACATCAACAGATAGAGAAATATGTCCAAATCGCATTTGTTTGTCTTTTACTAACATTATTTTTTTGATTGTATTTACTGCATGTGTTTTAAAATGCAACGGATAGCTTAAATGTAACGATTACGTTGTATGAATACTTTAGTTTGAAGAAATAAAAGGAAACAAGTTAATTAAAAAAGTCTAGTGACATTTATGCGCAATTTCCTTGTTATCTAAAAATAGCTCTGGCGTATAATGCTGGGGTGCGTTCAAGCTAGAAGAACGATTGGTTTGTAGGTGTTTATGTAATTTTAAAATTTGTGCCCGAACGAGAGGATATTTTTGAAAACTTTCTTCGGCAATATTATTTTAAATTATGGCTGGAATCGATTGGTACATGTTTCAAGTCGCTAAGTGGTCTGGTTGCCGAGATATGGGCAAAACATTGCATTTTTTTGAGGTTTTTTGGCTTTTCCGGGAAATACATGAAAGAAACCCGGAATTTATATGGCCTATGCTCATCCTCGTAACTTGCTTAACATAATTGCTTTTGGAACTAGTCATCGATATTGCTTCGTTGAGGAGGAGATACGACTTAAAGCTGCGGACACACATCCATCCATCCATTCATTCATTCATACATCCAGAAATGACGGGTTAATAAACGCAATTCTCCAGAATGGAAATTGCGCTAAAAAAATGTGTTTAATATTGCTGGGCTTAACATCTAAATTGAAATAGTTAGCCACTGCATTGAAAGTCCCAACATTCACCATTCAACACAACTTCTTTTTTCTTCTTCGTTCTTAATTTTTGTGTTGAGAGGGATCGAGACGTATTAGCCAGAGGGTTTGAACTCGAGAGTATTTTTGAATTTATCAACCATGAGCTTTGCCGACTCGACCATGCTTCCATCACAATTTAGGATTACGTGTCAACTGGTTATGCCCCATTGAGGGCATTGACTCTGATTTCAGCCTGCTTTTCTTTTTGGATTTGCTTCTATAGCCTTTGTCGAACCAAGAACAAACTACAAGGCAGTAGGGGTCTAGTTGTTTGATTTTAGTGTTGTCTCTCCTAGAAGATTGGCTGTCCCCAGCTAACAAGCCTCATCTGCCCGATTCAGCACAACAAAACAAAGGAAACAATAGTACACACAGCATGAAAACATGAAAATAAAAATTAGAATAGTTGGGAATTTATCTTAGGTGATGGTTCCTTATAATTGACACATTTAAATTTTGTCTTCGTTTTTTTCAGTATTCACTTACAACGTGTTATATTTGACCAGAAAAAAATAAGTATGCTTCTTTAAATACTAGACCAACCGATTGTTAAATGGCCAGCTTCAAAAAAAAAATTAATTGCATGCAAAACCAGTCCACTGCATTTCATAAAATTAAAACCACTACGGAAAGAACACAAGCAAGTTCAATCATAGTTGTAGGAATACGCTCGTATGGGACATCTAACGTCTGCTCTATTGAAAGCAATTTCACGTTTATTCCATCAGTTTCAATCATTGGCGTCGATAGGTTGGGTGTCACCCGGTGTGGCACTTCATGGTGTCACCCCCCTTTATTTTGAAGTTATTGCCCCCCCCCCGGTACAATTTAAAGTGCTCACATGTAATACTAATAATGTTGTTGTCTATAGTCGGCATGTCAATACAGCTGATGTAGCATTGTTTTCTCTATAGTTTGAATGTTAACGTCATGGTGTAACCCACCCCTCCCTCGTCAGGATCGTAATTATGTCCTTAAAATAATTTTTAACTCTAATGAACTATTCATTGAACTCGCAAAATATATATTTCTTCTACATCTTGCATTTTTTTGTCTTGGTGTCACCCCCCCCCCCTTTAATGTTGTCACCCGGTGTGGTCCGCACCCCCACCCCCACTTAACGACGCCTCTGGTTTCAGTATAATAACATTTTGCATAATGAGTGTCCTTCCCCTAGGGTTCTAATGTTAGATGCAAGTCAAATTAAAATACCTATATTTGAATAAAGTTGTTTATTCAATGTGTTTTGTATCTAACATAAAATAAATTCATGATTTATGTATCTAGAGTCACCTGACTTTAATGTTGAATTATAAACATTTAATGTAATTGCCTAAGTTGTTAATAAATATATGTATTTTACCTCGATATATTTTAACTAGCTGCATCCCGTGCTCCGCCACGGTAAATCTTTTTTAAATGTACCAACTTTGGAACAGAACAAAACAAACAAAAACAACACAAACACAAAAAACACAACCACAACCACAACACAACCACAACACAACCACAACTTTAACACAGCCACAACACAACCACAACACAACCAAAAAACAACCACAACACAACCACAACAAAACCACAACATAACCACAACACAACCACAACCACAAACAAAACACAACCACAACACAACCACAACTACAACACAACCACAACCGCAACACAACCACAACAAAAACACAACCACAACACAACCACAACACAACCAAAAATCAACCACAACACAACCAAAAAACAACCACAACACAACCAAAAAACAACCACAACACAACCACAACACAACCAAAAAAAAAAAAACAACACAACCACAACATTAGAATCACCACCAAACAACACGCTTTTTTAGGCGTCCGCGCCCAAAGAGAGCCTTTCCGACATTAAAAATTTAAGTCACATAAATAGATCCTACTCAATAACTTATAATAAAACAATGCGATGCAAATGAATGTACGGCAAGTGGTGTTTACTTTTATGGTTCTAAGAAAACACATTGGCAAAGTAATTAGAATTACCACCGAAAAACACGCTTTTCCCAGGCGTCCGCGCCTAGAGAGAGTCTTTCCAGCATTCTCTATACTATAATTATAAAATTTCACCATCTGTTAACACCAAAAAACAAAAACAAAAAATAGTGATTTTGAGAAATCATAGACTAATTAGAAAATAATATAAATAATCTTAACATTTTTCTCTTTTAATTATGAACCTTAACATAGACTAATCAATGCGGTAGTAATAAAAAAAAAGATTAACTTAAATTATTGTTGAGTTAAATATATTTTCAAATTACCTCCCTTGAAAAAATTACCACACAAAAAAAAGTTGAATTAATTAGTTTTTTCGACCTACTTTTATGGAAATGTATCCATTTTTTCTAGGAATATAAACTAAAATGATATTTGACATTGATTTTTTTAATATGTTTTAGCAATGTGCGAATATTTAATATTTTCATAACGTTATGCAAAAAAGTAAACACAGTGGCATTTATAAAATAGCTCTATGCCGTTATATAAACAAACCCTACTCTAATACTTATAATAAGACACTGCGGTGCACTGAAAAGCACAGCATGGTGCGAATGTTTACTTTTATGGTTCTAAAAGCTATAGCGATGACAGAAGGAAGGAAGGACTGACACACGCTCAGCCCGCTTATATTATAGATATTGGCTTCTTCCGACGTTTAGTGTGTAGAAGACAAGGGAAATAACTTACACGTTTTATTTTAAAGCAACAAACATTTCGAGAAATGTATTTGTTACAAAACAGTTATGAGTGTTTATTTTAGATTTTAAATGAAAGATAAATTATGATTGTTTTTTTTACATAAAAGGTATCTAAACATAAGATGATAATTGTAAATTTTCAAGTTTTGAAAGATTATACACATTAGTCAATTTAAATTTGATTTTTGAAGATATTGAAACTTTTCTATTGCATGTTTAATCTGACGTCCTTTGTTATTTGTCTAACAATTAATATACTTGATTTAATTAAAAGTAAAAAAAAAAAAAAAAAAAAAAAAAAAAAAAAAAACTAAATTCATTTTGTTATATATATTTAAAAAAAATAGAATAAAAAAAAAGAATAATTTTTTTTTTAAATTTTAACGAAAAGAGCCAAAAAAATTTAAAAAAGAAAAAAAAGAAAAATCAACCAGTAGGCCTACTTTCTTTCATCCACATTGTCCATTTTACCTCAACAAATTGAACATATTGTAAGCAAATGAATCAAGTAAATAATTTTTTTAAAAATTCCTAACTTATTAAGCTTGATTTTTGTGAGTTTGTAATTACCTCACATACAATACATATTTTTTTATTATTGTTAACAAATGTCACAAAGAGCACATTGGCTCATATATGGTTACAATTGTAAACCCCTTCGCTTTTTTCCCACTTTAATCCTTGTAATTATCGAAATATTTTTGATGTTATTATAATTTGTTTCATCATTGAAAACAAAAGTATTTAGAAAAAAAAGTTAAAAGATATTACAACTATTACAATGCTTCACTGCCCCATAGTCTCTTCCCAACCATCCCCCTCCCCTTCAACAACTTCTTTTCTACTCTCCCACCAGGATTCCAACCCTTTTATTTTTCCTTTACCCCTTTTACTGTTTAAACTTTTATATTTTGTACATATCATACCTAGTATAACCACATATATACCATGGCATTATGTACAGTTGTATAATCCTTCAGTTTTGTTTGATGTTTGAAATTATGTAAATGATGCTGATGTACTTGTTTTAAATTAAAAATAAAAGTATTAACAAAAAACATTAAAAAAAAAAAAAAAAAAAAAAAAAAAAAAAAAAAAAAAAAGAAAAAAAAAATAAAATTTAATTAAAAGTAAAAAAGATTCGGAATTAAATCCTACATATGACTAAAATATCGGTCTTACATTTCAGATCATGCACTTTTAAAAAAAAAAAAATTAATTAAAAGTAAAATCTAATAATTAAAAATTAAAAAAAAATAGATATTGTCTAAAAGCAACAGTATTCCCGGCATTAGATGTGTTTCTTTCAATTTGTATTATTATAATAAGAGAGCTAATATGTAGAGCCACTTTGGTGTAGTCATTTAATGTAAGTAATGGTCCAAACCTTTAAAGGACCTTCAGCTTTAACCCCAGCTACCTAGAACTACACGTATACATTTGTCCCGACTAACAGCCACGCCCACAATACAAATTTTAGAGTCTCAGCGGCCATATAATAAGACAACTTATCAGCGACCAACGCGGCTATATAATAAGACAACTTATTAGCAACCAACGCGGCCATATAATAAGACAACTTATCAACAACCAATAAGTTTTCCTTCAAAACTATTACACAGCTAACGCCTAGTACTTCTCGATGGATATTATTGACGCCACTACAATGCAAAACACACAAAATAATAATAAAATAACTCTTTGTATTTTCAAATTTATTTTAATTTTGCAACATTCAATAGTTAAATAGCTATTAAGAAAGTTATATTTGTTATAGTTCTCTTGTAATGTTTTTAAAAGCCATAATGTGTTATTGTTTCTTCTTTATGCCAACATGGTTCATATTATTCTCAGCATCTTGTATACAAACAAAACTATACTCTTTAACAGATACATTTTAAAGACTAACAAACAGATCCATTAACAATGCTATGTGTCGAATTTAATCTTCTGGTTTAGTATACTACTTTTTGAATCGATTTTTTAAAACTAACATGACTTTTGTTCATCATCGTTGCCTTTGATTATTAAAATGAACAGAACATTCGAGTTAAGCATTACTAGAAAAAGAGAAGTAGGGACAATGTATAACTACTATGTTTATAAAAATCAGTGAGAAAGGAACTAAAACTCTGGTATCCAACATGATTCCAGATTTACTCGTTTATTTCCCTTTGTATGTTTCATTTTAAGCCGACACAAATTTGAGATTTGCTAATTATATAATCACTGCTTAATGTTGAAACCCTCAGAGTAAATTCCCTCTCCGAAATGAGTGAAGATTCGACTGGTGATATTTATTATACCCACTTGAGACCAAAGTGTGTTATTGTGCATCTAACATTTATTTCAAACATTAAGCCAGAGCTAATAATGAGTTGAATTCATTGTCCAGCTATGATCAGTACCAGGCACAGCCAACAGTTTAAAAATGTTTTATGGAAACATGAAGTTTTAATATATAATGATTTACTGCATACTCGATGTTAGTAGCATTATCCTTTAGATTAAAGTTTTTATGTATGTATTTGATTTAGTGTTTAATTATATAAAAAAAAGTAGATGCTACGTGATTAAGAAAACTAATGTGAAAGTAAGCCCTGCATCTGCAAAATAACAATAAAGATAAGATGCTCGAACATTTTGCAACAAAGCACCCAAATAACACAGTGTTCAAATAATGAAGCCCCAGACTCTTTATTTACAACAAATACATCGCTAAAAACACAGCTTAAAAGCTGCATCCATTCAACGAGCCAGCACACAACGCAGTCTAAAATGACTAGACTTAAACTAGGAAGTAAAAAATAAATCCTTAAAGGCGAAGATTATATCCAACCACCAACGCAATTTAATACTATATTTTGAACGACAACCAACAACGGCCAGAATAACTTAAGTAATGTAAACGTTTTCTATTAACACAGAGAGTTGAACAATACTTCCAAATATTGTTGTCAGAATCAAAAGACAGATTATTGTTACCTAAGTCGTGGTCATGTTTGTTAACCATGTCTGATTTCATTCAACCGTCACATGGTTGGATGCAGAGTTTCTTCCAGGCATCTCTTTTTTTTTACCGCCCTCCCCCCGAACGAAATAACATGTATATAATTTAAATAGAAAATATATACTTTTAACAGTGTCCGCCCCCCCCCCCCCGAAGAAAGTCTACCGCATCCCCCGAAACTTTCAAGTGTCCCCCCCCCCCGGAGAAAAAAGACATTGTATGACACCTGTGTTTGAAATGGTCAAAGACAAAACTGGACAAGAGAAAACAAAACAATCCAGAAATCCCATCAAATATTTAGACTCCACAATGTTTGGTCTAATTAAGACTGGAATCAAAATGTATTTTACTGATAACGTTGAGGAGACCACACCACTGTTGGCTGAATTAGGTCTAGCAGTGTACAATAAAGGAATAAATAGTGTTGTTGTTGTAGGCTATTTTGTCGTATACCTAACTAAAACATTGGTCACGTTATTTTGTATATTAGGAAAACAAAAATGATGTAGCACTCCAGAAATTGGAAGTCATTAAAAAATTGATACTGAACCAAGTATAATATCCATTACTTAAGTATGATTTGGCGCATGAAAGAATTCTCAAATTAGTTTGTCCCCACACACATGAATTAAAGTACCACTTCCGTTTTAAGGTTGACATAACTCGGGGGCAAACAATATAGTGTGTATATGTGTGTGTGTGTGTGTGTGTGTGTGTGTGTGTGTGTGTGTGTGAAATTTGAATGTAGGTACTTTTTTTATCAGTTTTTAGCGACCTCAATTTGAGTACGCTAACAGGAGTATCGCCCCCTAGGCGCTCAGATTATCAGGTTTGGTATTCATTCGACAGCTCCTGCGACACAGCTGATTCTAAGCCGTAAAGGTAACGTCCTATTTTAATACACAATAAGTAGCTAGTATTATGGACTAGTATTGTAAGATACACAACAAGTAGCTAGTATTACGGACTAGTATTGTAAGATACACAACAAGTAGCTAGTATTACGGACTAGTATTGTAAGATACGCAATAAGTAGCTAGTATTATGGACTAGTATTTTCAGATAATTAATGAGCCCTTGTCGGGCAGGAGCTCGCATGATTTCTTACTTCAAATGTCCACAGTTCGGTCCACTAGTCGAATTAGATCGTTAGCTGGGGCAACATCCTATCTAGGGGAGAAAACCCCAAAATTAAACTTTGCTACATTGTATATTTCACTTGGATGGACACAGTCTATGGAAACAAATCCAGGCTGAAGTCAAAGTCATCTGGTCATAAGGAGCATAACATGTTGAACCATAATTTGATGGAGGAATCAACTTTAATTTTACAGTCCAGAAAGAAGAAAACATAGATTGTGTTTCCGTTTTGCAATTATAATATACACAATGATTATTATTGAAAAAAATATCATTTAGAACATTGTTTAAATTGATTTTATTTGTATTGAAAGTTGCTTTTGTTTTGTTTATTCAAACATGTGTATTATTTCAATACAAACAACTATACACAATTATTTTTAGACACATTGTCTTTTACTACGCCTCAAGTCTACTACCGATCTAATAATATATTACTACTCCCCTTTATTGTTACAGTAGAGCAGTCACATCATAACACTGCTAATATAATATACCACTTCTATTAGTTCATTATTACTGCTCAAAAAAATATAATAATATTACAATAGTATAATACTGCTACTATACACTATTTCCCTCCGATAGACTGCGGACATACTTTTTGGTAACTAAAAACAACTCAATGCCGCTAGAGTTTTAAAAAAAAAAGCTTCAAACGTGTACTTTGCAGCTTCTGTTTGCCTTGCATGTTCACATTAGTATTACAGTTTTCATCGCGGGCTTGTGAGGACTGATACAGCCTGATACAATTATATAGTAATACTTCTTTCTTATATGTAGTCTACTTTTATTCATTTAAGACGGTTTACTTGCTCATAGATCTTATACAAAACGTCCAGTTACAATTAAAAAAATGAAAATGCAAATGTGTAATTAAATGATGATTCAATGGATTTTTAAATACATTTCATGAGTAGCCGGAAAGATGTTCATTACAATGATACACATCAATTCAAACATTCTTCCTTTTTAAACATCTATATCTATAGCAGTTGTCCCACCGTTTTCTTTTTAATACATTTATTTTAAACAATTTGAATTATAATGATCATTTATTGTGTAGTTTCAAACACATGAAATTAAATTGTATATATAATAGTTAAATGGGGAAATTAAAACTCTATAAACACTGGACTACAATAGGGTATGCTACCATGTTTCTTCTGACTGCTCAGTTTACTCTGCCCAATTTTCGACTGTGAAGCCAAATGTTGACATTATGGTTACCTATGGCCAAGTAAAAGAAAAGTATTTTAATAACAGCGATTAGCATGTCGTATTGACTGTCGTTAACCAAAAAGATTTCGCTTATCATTAGTTTGTATAAAACGAATCATAAGGCTTTTATGGCATTTAATGTCAAAAAAATATAAACGTTTTTGTGAAAAAGTAGAGGTTAGAGAATAAAATATATTGCATTGTTTTAGAAGATCTACGAAAAATAAAAATGTAAAATTGTTAACATGTTTATCTCTATGCAAAACATGAAATTTGATAACCTTAAACAATTTTAAGGACTAAAACAAAGTTGTCTCCCTTAGGTTTATAAAGAACACATTGGTAGAAATTAAACTACTAATATAAGATTTTATAATTCTAGATTTGTTCAACGCTGTTGTAGAATGTCTTTTATGTTTAATAGTGTTACCTTGAAATACGATTTTAATTCCTTCTGTAGCATAGCTCGTACGTCAAACTGCTCGTATATCAAAGCGATTTCCTCATTGAAGAAATCAATTAAAATGCCAAGTATCCGCTGTGTCTCCAAATGCAACCACGATTGTTTCGTTAAGTGTTTTAAAAAGAATAATTGTGTATCTATAAATAAAAAGTTGTGTTTAATAAAACATCAAATGATAATGCAATTATATAATCTGGTTTTTATAAAGCGTAGTCACCTAGAAAATCAACTTACTTGAGCTCACAGAAGATGCTGGTGGAGGTGTAGGCCCTGTGTAGCGTGGATGAGATAGGCGGTGGCGCTTTACTTCGTTCACTCGCTCACAGTTAATGCTAAAATTGTTCGGTCGCTTAACGTTATACTTCACCGAACATAATGAAACCTAAATGTTACTTTATCATGTTATATTAATTTCGCTTAATTTGCTTTACTGTTTTCTCTTCGGTGGTCGTTTCACTTTTCACCAGGCTTTCCCCACTATCTCCACTTTTTAATTCAGAATGTACATATGTATACATATATTTCTGCACGATAATGTTTGTTGTATCCTTCGTTTAAGAATTTTTATTCTACAATTGAGTTGTACAACTGTCAATAGTTCCGATACACAATGCATTTGCAATGTTTTTGACATGTTTTTTTTTTTCTTCGAATCGTTAATTCCACTACTTCAGTTACTCGTATCTCAAATGTCTCTACAGCCAATAATAAAATGTTTGAACAATCTCGAATTTCGGAGCACTCATATGTTGAAGTACCACTGTATTTTGAATACACTGATTTAAAAATGGGTTTTGTATTTTTTTACGAATATATATATATATATATATATATATATATATATATATATATATATATATATATATATATATATATATATATATATATATATATATATATATATATTAAAAATTTTAATACCTATTACATCACTAATAGCACACATCAATGATGGTAGAACGCAGGATGATCAATTTAGTTTTATTCAAAACAACAGTTTAAATTGGTCTAAATGTGCATACATACCATCATTTATTGATACCGTGGAGTTGACAACAGTGGAGTTGTTCTCTCTCATGTTAACTGAAAAGCGAGAGCCAGTTAGAGGAGCCACTTGAGCCACGGCTTAAATTGCTTAATGAAATAATGGCCCCAAACCTTTTTCAGATACAGCAAACTCAACCATCTCACATGGCTGCCATAATGGCTTAATGAAATCATGGGCCAAACATTTTCAGTGACTGCAAGAGAGGGATAAAATAGTCAAACAAGCGTTTCACATCACAACAACAACGTAACATAACCACATAGTGACCGCGTGTTAATAGAGACAACACATTTGACAGAAGAACGTGTATGATATGTCTTGGTTTTCTGTATATATTTTGAAAAATATATTATTGAGCCAACAATATGTAATTTAACAGCGCTTGAGGTCATTTGATATTGTAATGCGTCTTCAGTGCTACTTTTTGCACAGCTATACAGGTAATTAATACCTGTTTTGTAATAGTTTTGTATTGATTACTCTGCTCTAGATCTTTATTAATTACACATTAAAACATTGATTGTTTAATAAGGTTAAAAAAGTCCTTGTCCGTATCATACATCACATTTATTATTTTTTAGATGTAGTTGTTTTATTATTATATTTTTTATTCAAAGATATTTAGCTAATGTGTGGTGATTGATAATTGATTTTTAAAACAATCAATAAATGATGTAATGTGGACTGTCTAAGTGGTCTCATAATTTGGTTGTTGAATTAAGCTTAGCTATCAAGTTATGTCGAATAAATCATTTTGTTGTTCTTTCATTTTTGTCTTAATCAAAGTTAAGTATTCGATAGGTTTAATATGCTAAATGCTTGTTTTTATATTTGGTCGTAATCAAATAATGATTGATGTTGTTGTCAAAGTCGTGTATTAAGCATTTGTGTTTAAAGTATATACAAACATATGTAACAAGCATACAGAAAAAGACGAACACAAATAAAATATTAGTGTTTACATGTCTTGTAATACATAATTTAATTACGCTTTCAGTTTTCTCATTAAAACTTGTGTCAAGAGATAAATTAAGTTTCAAAGGAAAATAACATGTTGATACATTTTATACTTGCTTTTTAAAAATCAATCATATTTTTTAATCGCATTGAATGAGTAAAACTGTTTTATGACAACTAATTTCGACCTAATTTGGAATTAAATATTTTAGGTTATATCCCTTAGTCTTTAAAACAAGTTAATAAAAAAGTCTAGTGACAATTTAAGCGCAATTTCCTTATGTTATCCATAACAATTTTAAATCGAGATAAATCATATATTCAGCAACGGTGCCCAAATATTAAAACGTTTATATCAGTACTTGACTATGATTAAAACCCGCCCTCTTGTTTGTAAACATTAGCACGTGGAAAAAAATGAGCGACGCTAGCCTCCCGTATCAGTCGAAAATAAATATAAACTCTTACACGATGCTCAGTTAAAATCATCCTAGGCCTACAAGATGCTCAGTTTAAATGTTCTTAATTAATTTTTTGTGACCGAACGAAAGGATATTTTTGAAAACTTTCTTCGGCAATATTGGTCTAAATTATGGCAGGAATCGATTGGTAAATGTTGCAAGTCGCTAAGACGTCTCTTTGCCGAAATATGGGCTAAAAACTGCATTTTTTTCGAGGTTTTTTGGCTTTTCCGGGAAATCCAGGAATGAATTCCGGGATTTTTTTTTGACCCACAATCATCCTCGGATGGAACTAGTCCTCGATATTGCTTCGTTGAGGAGGAGATACGACTCAAATCGCAATTGTCCGTATGGAAATTGAGCTAAAAACTGCACACGACCATAAATTGTATGTTTAATAAACATAATGCACCGACATAGACCGGGCTTAGGAAATACTTTGCATGTCCAATTTAATGACAATATACACATATCCTCGCCAATTATAGTCACATTTTTAAAAATATATGTTTTAATTACGTACAATGTTACGTGTTGACTAAATCTTGTTAGACATTGTCTCTTGGCTTACTACATCAGCAGCACTTTCAAATTTGTGTTCAACAGAACCAAACGCAAAATGCACAAGGCGTTAGATAAAAAGGTGTACATATGCCATCTATATATATAATTCTCTTCTGGGAGACGCTAGAAAACAAGCTGTAAACGCGCGCCCTACCATCCCCACCCCTACATGGTCTTAGTCAGCTGTAGTTCACTCTAAATGTTTATAAACAGAGCCGGGTTTAGTGACGACTATTAGGGGCAGATAATTTAGTTTTAAACGATTTTAAACGTTAGGGGGGGAGGGGGGGGGGGAGGGGGGTTATGATCCTTAACGAGCTACTTATAGTGTTTTAAAGAAATATTTTCAGTGTCAGCGTTGGTACTGAATTACTGAAAAGTAGAAAAAACAACAACTAAATAACGGCGTATGTTATGCCGCGGGCCGGCTCGTATTTAATATTATTTATGTCATTTTTATAATACTTAACTTTATTATACTTTTTACTTTAACGGAACTCGCTAATTCCTTCTAAAATAGCGGGTCTACTGTTGCTTTATTTTAGTGTTATAATAATAACACTTGTAAGACACAACCTCACTTTCTTCAAATTAGTATTAAACTTTCCATCATCGGCTCGTGATGACTAATACGTATTTGCGAAATAATACTTGATTCTGACATGTATTTAATTTCAATCAAATATATTTTAATAAATCTGAAGTTCTTAATAAAATGGATAGCAAAAATAAGCCGAACGGTTCGTAAGTTTATAAAAATGTATCTATTAATCAAGATGGTCTATGGTGTATATATTATGATAAGAATAATATTTACAACTCTAAAAATCGCAGTCTAAAAAACAAATCCGTTTTAATTTTATAAATAAAAAAGTAGAAGAAAGATTTTTATTCTTTTTAACTATTTAACTACGGGATTTTTTAAAAAATTAAAATAATTTTGGAATTAAAATGTGAGTTACTTCAATCAATTTCATTGTTGAAAGTATATGGGAAATAACTCTTACTCTAACATGTTAATGTACCTAATATATCATTACTTTTAAAAGACAACCTGAATTATTCATGTTGTGTGTGTTTTTGTCTTTTTTCGAACTTTTCCTGCTAAATATTTGTTTATTCTGTGTTTAATTTCTTCTTACGTGTATTGTCAGACCCCGTCAGGCCTCACGCATGTGTCAACTATGTCAGTAAAATAAATGAAACGGACATTACCGATAAGGTTTGGCTTGGCAGAACATACGCTCAAGGAAATTGTATATGAAGGAAGCACAAACTGCTGACTAACTAAATATAGAACTGTGTAGCTTGCAATCTTTCACCATTCACCAACTAAATTACTGCACGCGTTGTTACTTTTAGATCAAATACATTTTACGAAAAGAAAATGTGCCTAAATTAGCTAATTATTGTTAAATATACAATAATGTTCACATGCCTATCTATATATGAAATGTGTTTCAATCATAAATAATCATTATATATGGCATAGTCTGTTTTCAGTTGCTAAAATCTTAGTGAAACTCTAAACACAAGTCTTCAAAGAGGAGCATTGTGGCATTGTTTTTATTTGAACTTTCATACCGATTTTATATTTTCATCGATTCAAAACCACAAAATCAATAGTGTTACATGTGTTTATATTATATTTTATAAGCGTATATTGATTAAGAGTATGCATAGTCTTGATTGTAATTTAACACATACATGACGACAGAAGATAATACCAATTTGATTCTGTGTCGTTTAGTATTTGTGTATCATTCTATGTAGTTGGCCTATTACCCTGTCAAGTAATTGATTTTTTATTTTCATAATTGAAGTTTTGAATATTGTCCAAATTCAGTGTTAGGTCAATCTGCAAGCGACCGTTTCATGATGGTGGTGTATTTCTGAGTGTTCAAAACATCATCATATATTTGGCAGCTAGCTTCACAGTACTCACACATTCGTAGATTGCGATGTCTGTTTTTCTAACACGCGCTTGTTTTAATGATATCTTCTGTTTTTTTATAGTTGCATACATATGTCATACTAAAAACTTTAGTACTGAAATATAAGCTACACTTTTTTCCTTGTAAATTAATTATAGCTTTTAAATCAAACAAAGACTTTAACGAATTAGTAAAACAAGGTTAGCACGTCATTTTGTCACGTTTGGGCATAAGGAAAGATGTGTTTGGGCACTTTCTAGTACCAAACATTTTTTTTTTAAACGGTTGTTACATTTTTTTTTAAATTGCATGGTAATATGCTTCTTACTTGCCATATCTTCTGTATTCCTAGGGGTTAACATAATTGAAGCGCATTTACGTTGTGTAGATGTTTAGAATTATCTTAAATTTCGCTGTATACTGTGTATGGGGTATTAAACTTATACTCAACATGTCAAGTGTAATATGGATAAATGCAGTTTATCCACTTTTTTTTTAACCGATGTACCATTTCTACAGATATTGTGAATATTTTGCAATATTTAATTTTGTTATGGTATTTATAAGCTCATTTTTTCCGACATTATGTTTATTTGGACATACTGCATTCATCCTCCGTACATTCGATGTGTGAGTTCAAGTTATATTCTAATCATGGCTTTCAATAGCTGAAATAATGCTAGCTACATCACAGGCTACATACCATTCATACTACAATACACACTTCCTGAAGTGAATACAAAATCCGATGCTAAATTTTACAAATATCATAGGTAACATTTAATTAAAGTGTTCAAGTTTCTTGTCATACATATGACTCGCTTACAGCTTTCATATTCAATGTGCATCTCTTGATAATTTTTTTTTTTTAATTTGACACATTTGAATACACATATTGTATAATAAGCATTAAATTGCAAATAATGTTTTGTGACAAATTGTTTCTACCAAATTTAGAAACAAATATAGAGGTTATTTCACTTAAGAAATTTAAATAGTAAATTATATGGCTTTAAGTTTGCAACAGTGTATGTTAGTTACTGTAGAACAACCACTGCTTCGTCGGTATAGTAGTTCCTCCAATGTAATTAATTTCTTTTTTGAAAAAAGAAAACTGCACTCTCCACTAGCAACGTATACTGGAACTGTTAATAGTAAATTGAATGAAACAAATACATTTGGTACATAATCTTCCAATTTTAGATGCACTATATAGAGAAGCACATCCGATGGTGACATATGCTTAGGACGCTGCTACTTGAAGCTCATTGCAAATAACATCATTATAAATATCTTTATTAGCGTTATGTTTCAAAATAGTTGCAGTCAGTAAGTATATATATCAGGTGTCTTTTTGTTGGCATTGTACATTTCATAAAGGATGCCAAATAGAATATAATGATCTAATTGTGGGAATCTCTCTTCAAGACTGTATACCCATGTCCCATATCCAAGATAATGTAGTCGAATTCTTCTTTGAAAGTCTGTTTAAAATCCTGTGGTGCCAGCAATTAATTTAGTTTGAAAATCGAAATCTTACCCTGGCCAACTAGATTTCTAATTCAAAGAGAGAGAAAACGAGACTTAGTAGCCCCATTAAAAATCAAAATAGCACACGTTATAGGCGTCATGGAGTGATCACTAAATCAACATTACAATTAGATAATCATCTGAAATGTTCAAAATTAAAAGATTTAGATTAAATACAATAATTATCTCATTATATTTCCCGAGGCAAACATTTGTGGAGGGCAGGTGGGGCGGCCGCCAAACGTCGTAGATAATAATAGAAAAAACTCGTTACTGAATTATATACAGTCGAAATAACGAATCTGCAATGCTACTTGGCATTACGGACTTATTTGTGGGACACCAAAATAAAAAAAAAATCAAAGTGATTGGTAAAAAGCGCCCCGACCTGTAAGAATGATAGAAGGGCGGGGGGGGGGGGGGGGGGGGGCGGGGAGGGGGGGGCGCCTTTTTATCAACACGAATAAGTACTTATAGGCCTAATTTGAAGAGGGGGCGCCAAAATGATGGTTTTTCCTGGGGGTAAAATCACGATATAGCGTCGGTTATTATTCCGAAATTGTACAGCAGTAAAAAACAGTAAAACCATGGCGCAGTCTGCCGAGCCGTTCCGGAAACCACCGGAAATACTGTAAACCATGATTTATTTTTGTCGCCATATGTTTTATACATAATGGTTAAAAATGTGCATGGACTGATTTTAGTGGCATTTTAAATACTGCTTTGCTAATAATTTTGCATTTCAAATTATTTTAAGTGTTTGTGCTAATTATTAATGCTACTAAACATTGTTCTAAACGGCATGAGCCTACAGTCCAGGTAATCAAGTGCAAGTAGCAGATTCTGATATATGGTACTGGTCTTATGTCTCTATCAATGTTTGCCTTTTTTGGCTTGGGATTTAAACAAAATGTATAAAAAGCGTTTTAATAATAAACGATTCGAAGAGACCAATAAACGAGATTAATCGTGTTTGAATTTTTCCGAATTTGTTTGTACACAATAGTAAAGGTTGTATTTATTTTAAGTAAAACAATAATATAATATTTTGGATAACAAAGAGAGCAACTCTCAACAATATTGCATAAACTGAATTACCAAACTTAGAAATTTGTTTATTTCCATAAACAAAGTATGCAACATTTTAATTTCACTTCATATCAATACTTATTGGGTATATAAAGATACGTTATCTCCCTTTATTGTTTTCAGCCCACAGTATGATTGATAACTGCTTTTTAGAAGCCTAACATTTTTTAACATTATTATTAATTAAATATTGTATATAATATATAATTAATTATTATGTTGCAATATATATATGTATATATATTGTTAAATCGTCTTACTTATTCAAATGATTGATTTGTTTAACTGAACATAAGTGACGTGTTCAATCAGGTTAGTCATACCATGGTAAACAATTCTCAAAAGTGATTTTAAATTTTGGGAATTGTTTTTTTCAAAGCTAAATCCATATATACACTAAAGAAAATAATTATTTACATATTACAAAAAACCACTAGGAAGTAATTAGAAGTGTGTCTTGTGTGAATGAAACAAATATGCATCTTTTTAAATATATATATTTGTGTTTTTTTGCAAATATTATACACTATGTCATTGTATTAACAAAACATGATAATATTACGCTTGTAATGAGGTTGAAATGTTGGTATTTTTGTGATGATAATTGTACAACAAACTTGACGTCAGTGGAGAGCTCTATTTGGACACGTAACCTTTTTTTAAAAAACTAAGTGATGAGCTGGTACCATTTTACAATGTGTTTATAAAGTGTATTTATATTGAAAATCCGCTTACTTGAGCTCACAGAAGATGCTGGTTGATGTGTAGGCCCTGTGTAGGGTCAAGGAGATAGACGGCGGAACTTGACTTGGTTCCTTTACACACTCTTAATACTTAACTCTTTCGGCAATTTGATTCATTTACTCCTGTCACTATTATCGCTACACTGTATCCCTAAACTAATCATTCACCGAACATTATTGAAGCAAAAGAGTAAAAATTGTTTATGACTTTTGTTTCATGGGTTAGTCCAACGATATGTGGAATATATGATTGTGTTGGCAAGATTGTTTTCTGCCTGAAATAGATATGATAATGTCTAATGTTTTGTCTCTGTAGTTCAATTCGATAACATGTGGTTTGATGGGTTTACTGGGGATGTGGTCATCCACATTTGACGTCCACACACTTTTCGGATTTTAGATCCCGTCCGCACTATACCGTATTCAGAGCTTCTTCCAGGCATCTCGTCGCCCCCCCCCCCCACATCGAAATGAAATGTATATAGAAAATATATACTTTTAACAGTGTCCGCCCCCCCCCCCCCGATGAAATTCTACCCCCTCCCCCCGAAAATTTCTAGTGCACCCCCCGGAGTAAAAAGTCTGGAAAAAACACTGCTTACATGAGAGGACATGTAGGCTCAATATATCGGGGTTAACAGATGGACACATACTTTTTATTAGCGTTATTAATCTCACCCTGGCCAACTAAATTTCTAATTCAAAGAGAGAGCAGAGTTTCTTCCAGGCATCTCTGGAACATTTTTTACCGCCCCCCCCCCCCGAACGAAAATATATACTTTTACCGCCCCCCAGAATTAAAGTCTACCGCCCCCCCCCCCCCCCACCCGAAAATATCAAGTGCCCCCCCCCCCCCCCGAGTAAAAAGTCTGGAAGAAACCACATTTCCTCTTTTGAAAGCTCAATGCAATCAAATTCAAAGCGAAATAAACAAATAAATCTGAAATAAAGAAGGATGCCAGAGTTGTCTCCTTTAGTTCAGTTTCTCGCTTCTTGTATACACGTATTTATTTTTTTATATTTTCCTTGCTTCGATATTTTTCTAGTAAAGCTTCATAAGAATTTTCTGTTGATTTTAAAATTCACAATTGGTTTTACTATTTACAAGCTCAATTACATGTCAGAAAAAAGTTTTACTCTTGTGAATCTCTATTAGTGCTCACAAACTACTGACAAACACTGAAATACTAAAGCTATTAGTTAGACAATGCGAAATGATGATGTTACTTGCATGTATGTTGTTAGAAAAAAATATATATGTTTAATAACGTAGTTCTTTACAGACTAGTTGAAATACATCGATGTCGCGTGCCCTTTGTTTTAAAACTGTAACGATGACAACGATGCTTGCCGAAATAAAAGAAACACATTTTAGTTTACTAAGAGAGGTTCGTGGTATTTTAACAAATGTGAACTTTTATTAGAACCTAACCGTATTTCCACTTCGTGCCGTGTACTGTAATATATCTATTGGTGTCTGCCTCGGCTATAACAGTAATAGCCACTAGCTGACACTCTCTTAAAGTTTTATTAATAACTGACAGTCACTGACCTTTAAGTAAACATATATGTAAATAATCGAGAATTGTGTGTTTATTTAGCAGCATATACTGGGCGTTTTCCGAGTTTAGGAAATAAAATTCATTTTAATGTGTATATCTATAAGCAAAACCATCGGCTCCTATAGTAATAGCCACTTAAAGACACGCTATGAAATGTTTATACTTCACAGACAAAGTGCAATATTAAAAAAAAATATTTAAAAAAAGATAAGCCAACTACTGTGTCGACTAAATGCTGATAGATATTTATCTCTAAACTTATTATATCAGAAGCGCTTTCACATTTCATTTGGCTGAACAGAACCATAAGCAAAATGCGTATGCGTTGAGAAACAACATTTGTTTGTAGCTTCAGTTTGTTTGATTTATTATTGCATGTTTTATCATAGAATCGTGATGACCAATACATATTTGCAATGTCTCTTTTTTTAATAAGTATTATAATAAACCAGTCAAAAGAGAACGTAACTATTTAATCAAATGAAATGTAGGCAACTGTTTGACAATGTTTCTATTAAAACGTATTCGTTTTACGTGTATACAAGAAGCATATAATTAAATTAATCACTCTAATATATAGTAAGTTGAGGCTACTATTAACAACTATTAACAACAATCGGCTTACAAAAATACATTGCAATAGAAAAATAAATATCAACGTTGTTTATAACAATTTAATCATTGACTTGTATTAAACTTAAACAATTTTGGAAAGAAAAAGACTTATTTTAAGCTTTTTTTTATTTTAAAACACATATGGGAAGTAAGTCACACACTTAGATCAAGCATATTTACTTGATATATCTTTTGCACAATTCTTTTTTATTAAAATATATCATAAATTATTCCTTTATGTAACTTTGTATTTATATTTTGTTTCTTGTATTTCTTTTTATTTATTATGTTTTTAAATTTCATCTTATGTGTGTTATCAGACCTTATCAGGCATCACGTTCGTATCAACTATGTCAGTAAATTACACCTAACGGACACAACTGGTAAAGTTTGACTTGGCAGGACATACAACAAAGGTAGTTGATCTTTTTATAGAAATAGATATGCTATTGGTAACCCAAACTGCTGAGTAACTTAATATAGAACTGTGTATAGTATGCAGCATTTCACCAACCGAATCTGTTGAATTTTATAACGTTCGAGCAATGCGCATGCTATGTTCTTTGAGATCCAATACATTCTTTAAAGTTTTTTACTGGTGTTAACCTCTAAATTAAAATAGATGGACACTGCATTGACCGTCTCAGTTTTCACCATTCAAGTAAGGCATCAAAACACAGAAAATAATAATATACACAGTAAGTTAGTTCAAAAATAATCTTCCAGGATAAAAAAAGCATGCATGCTATTCAAACAAAAATACAAATAATGTGACATAGACACATCACACAGTAATCGACCCATTTCATTACTCAATACATTTTACCGCACTTAATTTTGGATTTTTATATTAATTAATTAAATTATATTGCTTATCATGATACAAACAAAACAATACACTTCTGAATAATAGCTTTTCTACTTGGAATATGTCATGTTTATCACATCCAAATTAACCCTTAAATGCATACCGCTACCAGTGGCGTAGGCAGGGGGGGTGAGGGGGGGTAATAACCCCCCCCCCCCATAGACCCCTCGGTATATATAAAAAGTATGAGGGGGTGCAAATCGAAAGTTTGAGGGTGGGGGGGGGGGTGCAAATCAAAAGTTTGAGGGGGGGGGTGCAAATCGAAAGTTTTGTCCACGGGTAAAAATTGGAACCCCCCCCCTTGAGACGATCCTGGCTACGCCACTGACCGCTACAGACCTGCAGCATACCAGTTACCTTCCCATAAAATATTAGCCTAAACATGTTTGATTCTGTGCATCGCGTTGTTTGACTGCTACAATGTTAACCTACAGCTTGGGCATGTCTAAGTGACCTAGATTTGTTTTACCGCCTAGCCGATCTCAAATGTGTGCATGGTCACAAGGTTTTTTTTTTTCTCAGCATTTTTGGTTAGCGTTTCAAAGTTCATCAAAGTCAAATAAACTGATTTTGGAATTTTAAAAAAAAATATGTTTCTGACTACCTAAGGTATGTATTACATATTGTATCTGTTGTTTTGAAAATCAATTCATAATTTATTTATAAATCTTCACAAAACGTAGGTTGCAGTACTGCAACGTTATGCATGTTGACCTACTTTTGCACTATTTTTTTTTTTTACTTTATACATCAGCATTAATGATTATATAGTATTTTGTTTTTCTTCTAGTTTCAACATAATCATTAAGAAATCAAAGGTGAATCAAGGTGAAGAATAATATGAAGTAGATGCTCTTGGTGATCCAGAGTATCTTCCTGGATCTCCTGGACCAGTATGGACCCTGGATATCCTGGACCAGTGTGGACCCTGGATATCCTGGACCAGTGTGGACCCTGGATATCCTGGACCAGTGTGGACCCTGGATCTCCTGGACCAGTGTGGACCCTGGATATCCTGGACCAGTGTGGACCCTGGATATCCTGGACCAGTGTGGACCCTGGATATCCTGGACCAGTGTGGACCCTGGATCTCCTGGACCAGTGTGGACCCTGGATCTCCTAGACCAGTGTGGGCACCAAGTCTCGTGGATTTTAATTAAAGAACATGTTTATACTAAAAATATTTTTTTACTTGACTATACTCTTCATATACACATCAAAACAATATAAACATATTTTTTTCAATCATTATTAAAAAGTAATTCATTTAAGGGTTAGATTTTCAATAACATGGATAGAGACCCGTATCATTCATCAGAATCTGCTACGTGCATATAGACAGGAGGGTAAGGCTGTTGATGTTGTTTATGAAACAAAGAGGGACAGACTCTATGACTTTATAAGTAAAAAGACTGTCTCCAAGGATCTTGGACGATTCAGTGAAATAGAACTCACAGTCCACAACATCAATCTAATCAACCATCAAGAAGTGAAGACAGTTGGGGGGTTTGGCTATTGGAGAGAAAGGGCGTGTTGTATATTTTGTAGTGTACACCTAGTATTAGTGATCGATAATTAAAGTTCAAGTTATATTTCGATGATCGGACTTGTGGGTATTATTAGTGTCGTCGGAAATAAGAGTGTTCCCGTCCGCATCACATGTCTATAGTTGGAATGTTAGTAATAGAAGTAGTCATCATATATAACGCATACATCCCTAACCCCATCACACCCAAGTTTAACGCTTAAAAAACCGAAAGAGAAGATAGCGGTAGAGAGCTAGATTGCCAAACCGTAGGTCTCGAGTTCGAATCGGCGTTCAAGTCAGTAGACCGTCCCTGAGTCCACCCAACTCTGATGGGTACCTAACTTACGTTAGGGAAAGTAAAGGCGGCTGGGTATATTGCTGACTTCACTATGATGTATGTATCTAGATTTCTGTAATTGTTATGTAGAATTACCATGTTATTATGATGTAAACATACATTGTTCAAAATACAATTCTTTACATTTTATTAGTTTAAGTTACTTCCCATTATCTTTCTAAAAAGAAGATAAGGGAAACAACTACAACATTTGATTTAAAATTATGTAAAAGTATTTGATATAAAAGTCAGTTGAACATTTAATGTTTGGTATGACAGTAACAGTTAGATTATAATCACATATATAAAAAAAATATGACAAAAGTATATGTTTTATGAAGATTAGATTTAAAAAATGTCACAAATTGGCTGAAAAAACTGCTAGCGAAATGATATGATATATTACAAGAGACTGGAACACTTCGATTTGACAGTGTTCATGTGTCGACTTTGGCCTTTGCCTGCTTGAATATACTCATGTTTGTATTCACTTAAAAAAAATGTACATACTGAATTGTAACAACAACAGCATTTAGTGGACAAGTGAAAAACAAACAAATTACGTAAATGACATGTCTGAGCCTAAGAAATGTGTTTGTTTACTACGGTAGTTCCTAACGGCCTAGCAAAATGAAATACTACACAGGGTGCCTTGGGCTACATTTTACAACGATCAATTTTGTAGCGATGACCGCCGACATGAACTCAACCATTATCGTTCATTTATAAAAGAGTGAGTTGGTATTAGCAATATACATTCTTTGTAAGATCTCAACCGGGTAATGTTCATAGAGTGTATTCATATTAAAAATATACATCGTCATATTATTTTGAAAATACTCTTGCAATGCGTATCTATGAAGTTTTGTTTAGTGTTTGACTTAGATTTTAGCGACTCAAAATAAACAATCCCATAGCTAATAAATATTTATGATTGATACACATATCATAGATGTTTACAGTATTGAATACTTAATAATACTCTCATTTAGGAAACTTTTTAAGTAAGATTATTTGATCTCTAAGTAACAATGTTTTCACTACTCTGTATTTATACAATCCGATAAATGTAGTTGGTGAATGGTGAAAGGTTGCATACTATACACATTTCTATATTTAGTTAGTCAGCAGTTTGTGTTTCCTTCATAAAATGTACAACATCCTTTAGCGTATGTTCTGCCAAGCATAACCTTATCAGGACTGTATTTTACTGACATAGTTGACACATGTGTGAGGCCTGACGGGGTCTAACAACACACATAAGAATAAATTAAAGGCATAATAAAAATACTTAGCAGGAAAACTTTGAAATAATTACAAAACCATTATACAAAGGAATTTTGCGAACGATATATTCATTCACATTGTATAAAGTATTTGAGCTGACGTTCTCTTTCTGATTAATAATAATTCTTTAATAAAAGAAAATACATATCAAAAAGAATTATTCTGCACAGCAGTTGTGTTCCTCACGAGCCGATGCAGAAAAGTGTAATACTTAATTGAACAAACTGACGCTGTAAACTACATGTCTGAGACTAAAAACATGTCCCCATTACCTGCAGTCAATAGAATCAGACCTTCTACCCCCCCCCCCCCATAAATTCAGAAACTAAAACATAATCTTTTCAACACTCAGACTAGTGTGGGAAGTTTGTCACTGTTCGATAAATAGCATATGGTTCTGATATGAAAGCTCTTGTATAAACATTACAGGTTGTAATTTACAATTGTTATTAATATAACACTAAACTAAGGCAACAGTGGATACTTTATTTAACACAGAATTAGCGACGATTACCTTAAAATTAAATAATATTTATTTCAAGTGGCTATTACTATAGTAGCTGTTTATTAAATACACAAGTCACGGTTCTTTGGTAGAGTTTTTTTAAAAATAAAGTTGAGTGTATGGCCTGGCCGTGACGGCTAGTTAAAGTAAAACTTTCAAGACAGTATATTCAAGTGGCTATTACTATAATAGTCGATGCTGGGTGCTAGCTTTTTATTAAATACACACGTCACGGTTCTTTGATCGTTTTTTTTTTTTTCATAAAGTCGAGTGTATGCCCTGGCCGTGACGGCTAGTTAAGGTAAAACCTTCAAGACAGTATATTCAAGTGGCTATTACTATAGGCTACTTTATTGAACATATCATTTTTTTCAAACAACATACATGAAAGTAACGGCATCAGTTCGCATGATCTAACTGTTAGCTTTATTAGTATGTCAGTGTTTATCAGTAGTTTATGAGCACTAATATAGATTCACAAGGGTATAACCATTTTTATTACATGTAATTGGGCTTGTAAATAATAAAACCAAATGAGAATTTTAAATTGAACAGAAAATTCAAGTTTAACTTTACTAGAAAAATATCGAAGCAAGGAAAATGTAAAATAATAAATAGGGGGGGGGGGGGGTACGTGTATACAAGAAACTGAACTCAAGGAGACAACTCTGGCATCCTACTTTATTTCAGATTTATTTGTTTATTTCCATTTGAATGTTTATTGCATTGAGCTTTCAAAAGAGGAAATGTGGTTGATAATACAATCACTGCGTAATGTTAAATGAATCAAAGTAAATAACAATTTTGAAATGACTGAAAATTCGACGGGTAATGGTTCACCTAACATGTGTTATAAATAAGCAAACACATAACGTTATGTTAGAATTTTACCTCAAACATTCAGCTAGAACTAATAATGAGTTGCATTCATTGCCCAGCTTTAATTGGTACCAGGTGCAGAATATAGTTTTTAAATGCATGTTTTTGAAACTATGATATGTGATTGCACGTGAATAATTAAAAAAAAAAAAAACGTTACAAACTTATTATTTTTGTCAAAGAAGAAAGTAATGTATGAATTGTAAATGATTATAGTCTCGAAATTAGGATGCATATGTTAGTTATATAATAAATTAGAGGTGCATTTTTAGAGTTAAACTGCTGACGGGGGTAGGGAGGGGGTGGGGAGGGTAACGTTGAATACGGTATAGTGTGGACTGGGTAGAGGGGATGTCTAAAATCCGAAATGTGTGTGGACGTCATATGTGGATGACCGCATCCCCAGTAAACCCATCAGACAAGCCACATTTTATCGAATTAAACTACAGAGACACAACATTAGACATTATCATATCTATTTCAGGCAGAAAACAAGCTTGCCTAGCATATCTTCCACATATCGTTGGACTAACCCATGAAACAAAAGTCATAAACAATTTTTACTCTTTTGCTTCAATAATTGTCGGTGAATTATTAGTTTAGGGATACAGTGTAGCGATAATAGTGAATGGTGTACATGAATCAAATTGATAAAAGACTTAAGCATTGAGAGTGTGTAAAGGAACCAAGTCAAGTTCCTCCGTCTATCTCCTTGACTCTACACAGGGCAGCTTCTGTGAGCTCAAGTAAGCTGATTTTCAATGTAAATAGGCCTACACTTTATAAACACTTTGTAAAATGGTACCAGCTCATCACTTAGTTTAAAAAGCAGGTTACGTGTCTAAATAGAAGTCAAGTTTGTAATACAATTATCATCACAAAAATACCAATATTTCAACCTCATTTCAAGCTTACTATTATTATGTTTTGTTAATACAATGACATAGGGTATAATATTTGCAAAAATCACAAATATTTATTTAAAAAGATGCATTTTTGTTGAATTCGCACAAGTCACACTTTTAGATACTTCCTAGTGTTTTTGTTTAATATGTATATACTTATTTTTCCTAAAGTATATATAGATTCAGCTTTGAAAAAAATACCCATCATTTAAAATTACTTTTTAGAATTGTTGACCATATATATATATATATATTATATAATTACTTATTTTATATATATATATATATATATATATATATATATATATATATATATATATATATAAGTAATTAATTAAGAAACGTTAGGTTTCTGAAAAGCGAATATCAATCATACTGCGGGCTGAAAACAAATAAGGGAGACAACGTATCTCTATATACCCAACGAGAATTGATATCTAGTGAGATTAAAATGTTGCATACTTTGTTTATAGAAATGACACATTATTCTAATTTTGAGAAATCAATGCATGCAATATTATTGAGAGTTGCTCTCTTTGACATCCAAAATATTATATTATTATTTTACTTAAAATTATTGCAAACTTTACTATTTTGTACAAACAAATTCGGAGACATTCAAACACTTATGTTCAACCACAAGCTACACTATATCAAAAATTTCCGTATGAAAACATTATTTTGCTTCATACATTAAATCCCAAGCAAAAAAACAAAGCCAAACAATGAGACATGAGGCCAGTACCATTTATCAGAATCTGCTAACTGCATTTGCTTACATGGACTGGAGTCTCAGGCCGTTTATGTTGTTAATGAAACAAGGAGGGGCCGACTCTATGACATAAGTAAGTAAAATGAATTCCTCAAAGGCTGTCGGACAATTCAATGAAAAATAAATCACAGTATAGAATATTCCTCTAAGTCTAAACAACGCACACAAATAGCTCAACAACCTGTAAAACCATCATACATCACCCATTACAACTGAATTAAGTTGTATAGACAATGCAATGGACATCATCTTTGCTATTCCAGACAGACAACAAGTTTGTCAACATGCATCATTAACACATCATTGGGGCTACCAATACAGTCGACCACATTTTAACCTATCTCAATAGGAAATCTCAATAGTACAACTCACTCTGACAGCAACAACAGAGGACGCAGAAATACCACAACCAGATACATCACGCTTCAAATGTAACAATAGAATAGCTGTAGTTTTTTTTTAATGTGGAATGTTATTTTTTTTATAATTCACTTCCCAATCTGGCAGTAAACATTAATTTGACGTGAGTGATGTAGTTTTTTTAGTTATTAGCTTCCTACTGTTGAGCCGAGTACTGGACGGTGGGGTGCGGTGGGGTGCGGTCAGTGGGGTGCGGTCAGTGGGGTGCGGTCAGTGGGGTGGAAGATAAGAATGGTAAGAGCCGAAGACCAGAAGCTACCGACACAAAGTAATCAAACCTTTATCCAAGCCAGTTAGTCGGAGTTTGTCGTGTTGAGGCCTGCCTGGCTAATGGGAGACACAAACCGATACTCAAGCCAGTTAGTCGGAGTTTGTCGTGTTGAGGCCTGCCTGGCTAATGGGAGACACAAACCGATACTCAAGCCAGTTAGTCGGAGTTTGTCGTGTAGAGGCCTGCCTGGCTAATGGGAGACACAAACCGATACTCAAGCCAGTTAGTCGGAGTTTGTCGTGTAGAGGCCTGCCTGGCTAATGGGAGACACAAACCGATACTCAAGCCAGTTAGTCGGAGTTTGTTGTGTTGAGGCCTGCCTGGCTAATGGGAGACACAAACCGATATCCAAGCCAGTTAGTCGGAGTTTGCCGTGTTGAGGCCTACCTGGTTAATGGGAGACACAAACCGATATGCAAGCCAGTTAGTCGGAGTTTGCCGTGTTGAGACCTGCCTGGCTAATGGGAGACACAAACCGATATCCAAGCCAGTTAGTCGGAGTTTGTCGTGTAGAGGCCTGCCTGGCTAATGGGAGACACCTCCTGAGCTGGTGATATCCGTAAAGAAAGAAAAACAAAGTTTAACTGCGTATAAAGAGGATTGGGATTGTCATATAGTTTAATTTTTTAAATTACTAATTTCATTATTCTGGCGAAACAAGCGTATTTAGATGAATGAATAGTACTTCAAATTTAAAGCTATTTATTTTAAATAACAAATATAATTTGTCAACCTAATCATGATAAAAAAAATATTGAAAATTAAAATAAACAAATGTTTGTGGCTTTTTAAAACCTGGAACATTTTGATAATTATAACTTGTTGCCCTTCCGTCTAAAAACAGTGCCTGCTCCCGGATTAGTTGATGAGTGTTAAACAATTTCGATTTAATTTTACTGATATAAACACCCATATCTTATTGCCCCAAAACTACATCAACTACGTCCACATGATCCCACTCCTGAGTTGCAGTACTAAATTATATACTGATGCTGATGTATTACCAACATAAGTAAAGATAAGTGTTACTCATACGATTGGTAAATGTACTCCAAACACCCCTTAATATTTTCATAGCTACCTACTTATGTGTATATTATTAAATGGCTGTTTTAAATTTATTTAGACACAGCTTCATGTACATTTATTCGATCTTACGGTAACAAACGTTACGTGTACTGTTCCCCAGCTATACAATCCAACAAATCCAGTAGGTAAAAGGCTGCATAATGTACACAGTTTTGTATTTAGTTAGTCAGATGTTAGTGTTGCGTTTAAATAAATTGCAATTTCTTTTAGCGCATGTCCTGCCAAGCCTAACATTATAAGTGATTTCCGTTTAGTGTATTCTACTGACATAGTTTACTAGTAGTTAATAGCGGGTCTACTGTTGCTTTAGTTTGGTGTTATAATAATAACACTTGCAAGATACAACCTCACTTTCTTCAATTTAGTATTAAACTTACCATCATCGGCTCGTGATGACTAATACATATTTGCGAAAAGAATACTTCATTCTGAAATGTATTATATTTCAATTTATTTATTTATTTTTTTTAAGACATTTTTTTTGGGCCTCAGACATGTAATTTAATTTACAGCGTCAGTTGCGTGTTCGCTTTAGTATTACAGTTTTCATCATCGGCTTGTGAGGACTGATACAGATTTACAATAGTAATATTTATTTCTTACTTGTAGCATACTTTCTTTCATTTAAGATGGTTTACTTATTCATAGATCTAATACAAAACGTCTAAATATAAATAAATGAATAAATAAACAACCTGAAAATGCAAATGTGTAATTACATGATGATTCAGGGGATTTTTTTTTTCCTCGGCGTGGTGAATTAGGGGGGCGGGGGACGGGGTGGAATTTGGGTTTTTATGCAATCGGAAAAGTTATGTTATTACAACGAGACACATCAAAGCAAACATTCTTCCCTTTCAAACATCTATATCTATACAGTCCTCAAACAGTTTTTTTTTATTATTATTTTTTTTTTATTCAATTGTTTTAAACTTTTAAATCAGTAATAATAATTTGTTTGATAGTTTTACACAGCATCAAAGATATGAACATCAGTTGCATATATAGTAATCAAAGAGACACAGCTTTAAAAACATGATCATAAAGCAGGGGTCTCCAAACTTTTCAGCCCGAGGGCCGCATTAACTACCAAATATCAGTTCGGGGGCCACAGTTTCTTCCATGCATCTCTTTGGGGTGGCGGAGTTCCCCGCACCTCCCAACAAAATATAATTTATATAGAAATATATACATATTTAAAGTGCCCCCCCCCCCCCCCCCCCCAGGAGAAAAAGTCTGAAAGAAACACTATCGAGGGCCGACAACACACTCTGTGTCCAAGTTTGTTCTCCTAGGGCAAACGCAAAAACCCACCCGCCATGTTTTGAACTTGTCTCTAAGGAGGTCATTTGTTTGCAATTCAATGACCTCCATCTGCAGTTCATCTGGGGCAACTGGTTATATTTGCTTCAATTGGGGTTTGAAACAGTCTCGCTTCTTCTGCCTTTGAATCCTAGTCAGAAAACTACGACTGAAAGTGCAGCTGGAGGTCTTTGATGATCTCGCATGCAAATGATGTGGGGAACACAGCTGTTGCTTCAGCCGTGAAGAATTTGCACTGCTGAAAGTGCGCCATGTTGTTGCCCTGTACTCATCCATTGCAATTGAAAAATTGCGAAACTTGTTCGCAGTTTTCACTATTTGAGTCACAATGTTTTCATCAATATCTGCAACACGGAGGGCAATGGTATTTGCACCCAAAGCTACATATTCAAATTGTTTTAAATGTTCTGGGCAAAGTTCCACAGCCACCTCTTACAAACATTTTTTTCCGTGAACAAAAAGATCTCCGCGGGCCAGATGAGAGGACTGCATCCGGCCCGCGGGCCGTAGTTTGGAGACCCCTGTCATAAAGGGTTTAGTATTCTTTTTTTTTTCGCCTCAGACACGTAATTTATAGCGTCAGTTGTGTGTTCGCTTTAGTATTACAGTTTTCATCATCGGCATGTGAGGACTGTTTCAGATTTACAATAGTAATATTTCTTTCTTACTTGTAGCCTGCTTTCATTCATTCAAGATGGTTTACTTATACATAGATCTAATACAAAACGTCTAAATATAAAGACAAAATAAAAATTATAAAACCAACCTGAAACTGAAAATGCAAATGTGTAATTAAATGATGATTCAAGGGATTTTTTTTTTCTCGGCGTGCGTGGTGGGCTGAGGGGATGGGGGGGGGGGATTTGTGTTTTGAAGTAGAGCTGGAAAAAAAATGGGATTACCGAGAATTAAAATTATACACATTTTAAGCAATCGGAAAAGTTATGTTATTACAATGAGACACATCAAAGCAAACATTCTTCCCTTTCAAACGTCTATATCTATACAGTCCTCAAACAGTTTTTTTTGTTTGTTATTCTATTTCAATAACAAGTATTTTAATAAAAGTCAAGTTATATGTGAAGTTAAAAACATATGTAATTTGAACAGTTAGGATGTCTTTAAAAATGTATATATTAATAAAAATGGTTTAACATGTATATTTGATGATAAGAATAATATTTACCTCTCTAAAGAATAAAAAGTGCAGTAAAAAAATCAAACACATTTTTATTTCAAAAATAGCAAATGGAACGGAAAGATTACTTTTCTTTTTAGAGATTAAATTATGGGATTTTACTAAATTAAAACAATTTTGCAATTAAAATTTGAGTTACTTCAATCAATTTCATTGTTGAAAGTATATGGGAAATAACTCTTACTCTAACAACATGCTAATTTACCTAATAGACCTAATATATTATTCGCACCGTTAATTTTAAAAGACAACCTGAATTATTTATGCTGTGTGTGTTAATGTCTTTTTCGAACTTTTCTTGCTAAATATTTGTTTATTCTGTCTTTAATTTCTTCTTACGAGTATTGTCAGACCCCGTCAGGCCTCACGCATGTGTCTACTATGTCAGTAAAATACAGTGCTGATAAGGTTTGGCTAGACAGAACATGCGCTAAAGGAAATTGTAATGCATATGAAGGAAGCAGAAACTTCTGACTAACTAAATATATAACTGTGTAGCATGCAATCTTTCACCATTCACCAACTAAATTATTGCACGCGTTGTTACTTTGCGATCAAATAAATTATACGAAAATAAAATGTGCCTAAATTAGCTCTTTATTGTTAAATATATAATAATTTTCACATGCCTATCTATATATGAAATGTGTTTCATTCATAAATAATCATTATATATGGGATAGTCTGTTTTCAGTTGCTAAAATTTTAGTGAAACTCTAAACACACGTCCTCAAAGAGAAGCATTGTGGCATTGTTTTTATTTGAACTTTCATACCGATTTCATGTTTTCATCGATTCAAAACCACAAAACCAATAGTGTTACATGTGTTTATATTATCTTTTATAAGCGTATATTGTTTAAGATTATGCATAGTCTTGATTGTAATTTAACACAAAACTGACAACAGAAGATAATACCAGTTTTATTCTGTGTCGTTTGGCATTTGTGTATTATACTATGTACTTGGCCTATTACCCTGTCGAGTAATTGATGTTTTTATTTTCATGGTTGGATTTTTGAATATTGTCCAAATTCAGTGTTAGGTCAATCTGCAAGCAACCGTTTAATGAGGGTGGTATATTTCTAAGTGTTCAAAAGATCATCGTATATTTGGTAGCTAGCTTCACAGTACCTACATTCGTAGATTGCGATGTCTGTTTTACTAACACGCGCTTGTTGTAATTATAACTTCTGTTTTTTTTTATAGTTGCATACGTGTGTCATACTAAAAACTTTAGTACTGAAAAATAAGAAACACTTTTTTCCTTCTAAATTAATTACGTCTTTTAAATTAAACAAAGACTATATCGAATTAGTAAAACAAGGTTAGCACGTAATTTATCACGTTTGGACATAATGAAGGATGTGTTTGGGAACTTCCTAGTACCAAGCATTTTTTTTTAAACGGTTGTTACATATTGTTTCCACATTTTTTTTTTAAATGCATGGAAATATGCTTCTTACTTGCCGTATCTTCTGTATTCCTCGGAGTTAACATAATTGAAGCGTATTTACTTTGTGTGGATGTTTAGAATTATCTTATATTTGGCTGTATACTGTGTATGGGGTAGTATACTTATGCTCAACTTGTCAAGTGTATTATGGACAAATGCAGTTGGTCCACTTTTTTTTTTAAATCGATGTACCATTTCTACATATACTGTGAATATTTAGCATTATTTAGTTTTGGAATGGTATTTATAAGCTCATTTTTTCCGAGGTTATGTTTTTTCGACATACTGCATTCATCATCCGTACAATCGATGCTTGAGTTCAAGTTATATTCTAATCATGGCTTTCAATAGCTGAAATAATGCTAGCTACATCACAGGCTACATGCCATTCATACTAAAATAAACACATTCCGAAGTGAATACAAATTCCGATGCTAAATTTTACAAATGTCATAGATAATATTTAAATAAATTGTTGAAGTGTCTTGTCATACATATGACTCGCTTGTAGCTTTCATATTCAATGTGCATCTCTTGATAATTTTTTTTTTTTTAAATTTGACACATTTGTATACATGTATTTTAAAGGCCATTCATATTCAATTTTAGTTGCACTATATAGAGAAGCACATCTGATGGTGACATATGCTTAGGAAGCTGCTACTTGAAGCTCATTGCAAGAATCATCATTATCAATATCTTATTAGCGTTATGTTTCAAAATAGTTGCAGTCAGTAAGTGTTATCGCAGGTGTTTTTTGTTGACATTGTACATTTCATAAAGGATGCCAAATAGAATATAATGTTCTAATCGTTGGAATCTCTCTTCAATAGACTATATACCCATATCCAAGATAATGTAGTAGAATTCTTCTTTGAAATCTGTTTAAGATCTTGTGGTGCCAACAATTAATTTATTTTTAAAATCGAAATCTCACCCTGGCCAACTAGATGTCTAATTCAAAGAGAGAGAAAACGAGACTTACAAGCCCAATTAAAAATCAAAATTGCAAACATTATAGGCGTCATAGAGTGATCACTAAATCAACATTAAAATTAGATAATCACCGGCAATGTTCGAAATTAAAAGATGAACATTAAATACCATAATTATCTCATTAAATTACCAGAGGCAAAAATTTGGGGAGGGCAGATAATAGTATACAAAGCTCGTTACTGAATCATATACTGTCGAAATATCGAATCTTGAATGCTACTTGGCATTACGGACTTATTTGTTTTCTATATCAATTGTGGGACAACAAAATAAAAAAGGCAAAGTGCCTTGTAAAAAGCGCCCGGACCAGTCCGAGTGACGGAAGGAGGGGGGGGGGGGGGGGGGAGGGCGCATTTTTATCAACACGAATAACTATGTATAGGCCTAATTTGAAGAGGGGGCGCCAAAATGATAGTTTTTCCTGGGGGTAAAATCCCGATATAGCGTCGGTTATTATTCCGAAATTGTACAGCAGTAAAATACAGTAAAACCATGGCGGTGTCTGCCGAGCCGTTCCGGAAACCACCGGAAATAATGTAAATCATGATTTATTTGCTGCCATATTTTTAATACATAATGTTTAAAAATGTACATGGATTTATTTTAGTTGCATTTTAAATACTGCTTTGCAATGTATTTTGTATTTCTAATTATTTTAAGTGTATGTGCTAATTATTGCTGCTAATAAATATTGTTCTAGTTCTTCTTACTACTTTTAACATGAGTAAATCTAATCGTCTTATTTTTACTAGATAAACAAAAACGGCCTGAGCCTACAGTCCATGTAAGCAAATGTACGTCGCAGATTCTGATAAATGGTACTGGTCTTATGTCTATCAATGTTTATCATTGGTTTTTTAGCTTGGGATTTAGACAAAATGCATTTTTTTTTTCATCAAAATTCAAATTTTTATTACTTAGTCCCATTTATATATATACACAAAGAATACCAGTAAATAAATTCATGTCAAGGTCTCTTCCTCTCTGATGTACTGTCCTAAGTCTGCCTGGTGAAACACAACAATGGTCATTGGATCACAATTTCTACATGCCAAAGTGGACTTAGCAGCAACACCAAAACCCAAAGGCAGATCCTCCATGTTGTATACAACAACTCCCTGGTACTGTTCTGTACCTTCAGTGATACGCCCAAGCCCTGATTCCATTATGTGATGTCCATATAAAAACTGTTGTTCTGCATTGGGTTTAAGCCACACTTTGTGCTTAGCATAAGGTGAAAGATAATCAAGAGCTGTTATGTGAAGATGGAATTTTCCAAATTTGGTAAATTTACCAAAACAAGATCCTAGAGAAATGAGGTTTGTCCCAGCTGCTGAACTTCCTATTTTCAACATTTCTTCACTCATGTAATAAAACCTATCCTTGTGTAACCTGAAACAATATGTGCCGCTTGTCTGTCAATCAGTAGTTTGATATTTTCACCTATATATTTGGAAATCTTTTCAAAGAAAGTAGTTGTTTCATCTTGCGTTAGTGGCCGCATGGTAGTGTAAGATGTAAATCCAACTAACTTTTACAAAATGCATAAACATAGGTTTTTAATAAGCAAAACATTACTCATAAAGCTAATGTGGTTGTTTATAAGTGTTTGATTTTTTTACAAATTTGTTTGTACACAATAGTAAAGGTTGCATTTATTTTAAGTAAAACGACAATATAATAATCTTGGATAGCAAAGAGGGCAACTATCAACAATATCGAATAAACTGAATTATCTAATTTAGAAATTGTGTCATTTCTATAAACAAATTATGCAACATTTTAATCTCACTACATATCAATACTCTTTGGGTGTATAGAGATACGTTGTCTCCCTTATTTGTTTTCAGCCCACAGTATGATTGATATTCGCTTTTTAGAAACATAGCGTTTTTTAATATTAATGTTAATGAAATATTTGTAATATTTATATATATATATATATATATATATATATATATATATATATATATATATATATATATATATATATATATATATATATATATATATATATATATATATCATTATACAAATATTGTTAAATCGTCTAACTTAGGCAAATAATTGCTTTGTTTAACTAAACATAAGTGACTTGTTCAATCAGGTTAGTCATACCATTGTAAACAATTCTAAAAGTAATTTTAAATGTTGGGTATTTTTTTTTCAAAGCTTAATCCATATATGCACTAAAGAAAAAAGTAACAAAAAGTTTGACTTGTGCGAATTAAACAAATATGCATCATTTTTACTTTCTCGTATATACGAAGTATAAAGCCTTGTAATCGTGCAAAAAAAAAAAATCGAGATTTTTGCAAATCTCGACGTTTTACATCTCACTGATACGGAAAAACATAATTTTGCAATCTTGTCCGTATGTCTGTGTGTCTGTGTGTGTGTGTGTGTGTGTGTGTCCGTGTGTAAACACGATAACTTGAGTACCGTTACAGCTAGGTTGATGAAATATCATATACAAGTATTTTATCAAAATCGTAGATCCGTATCAACTTTTGAGCGATTTCGGATAACCGGAAGTGGTACTTTTTCTACTTTGAATTTTTTCAAAAGCCTATAACTTGAGTACTATTTCAGATAGATAAATGAAATTTGATATGTAAGTAAAAGATCTAATTCTCTACCTTCTGTCAAATTTTGAGAATTTTTCGTTGACCGGAAGTACTTATTTACGCTACTTCCGCTTTCTCAAAAAACTAATGTAAATTTTAAAAGTACTAATAATATTGCGCACTATTATGCGCTTTTTTATTCGCGTTCACTTGGTGTGCAATTAATTTGTCTACGAGATTTTATTCTATTTTTAAAACTTTAAGTATTTAAAATGGATTAAAAATCATGTCTAGAAGTCTATAGCCCGAGTTCCCATCCCCTGTTATTTTATATAAGAATATTCGAGAAAGTTTAGGGGAGATCACTCCCGGTTTATTAAATATATATTTGTGTTTTTTTGCAAATATTATACACTATGTCATGAAATTAACAAAACATGATAATAGTACGCTTGAAATGTGGTTGAAATGTTTGTACTTTGTGATGCTAATTGTACAACAAACTTGACGTCAGTGGAGTGCTCTATTTGGACACGTAACCTATTTTTAAAACTAAATGATGAGCTGGTACCATTTTACAAAGTGTTTATAAAGTGTATTTACATTGAATATCCGCTTACTTGAGCTCACAGAAGATGCTGGTTGATGTGTAGGCCCTGTGTAGGGTCAAGGAGATAGACGGTGGAACTTGACTTGGTTCCTTTACACACTCTTAATGCTTAACTCTTTCATCAATTTGATTCATTTACACCTTTCACTATTACCGCTACACTGTATCCCTAAACTATTCATTCACCGGTCATTATTGAAGCAAAATAGTAAAAATGGTTTATGGCTTTTGTTTCATGGGTTAGTCCAACGATATGTGGAAGATTTGTTTGTGTTGGCAAGCTTGTTTTTTTGCCTGAAATAGATATGACAATGTCTAATGTTTTGTCTCTGTAGTTTAATTCGATAAAATGTGGCTTGTCTGATGGGTTTACTGGGGATGTGGTCATCCACATTTGACGTCCACACACATTTCGGATTTTAGATCCCGTCCGCACTATACCGTATTCAGAGTTTCTTCCCGGCATCTCGTCGCCCCCCCCCCCCCCCCCCCGGGACAATTCTACTGCCCCTTCCCCCCCGAACGAAATGAAATTTATATAATTTATATAGAAAATACATACTTTTAACAGTGTCCGCCCTCCCCCCCCCCCCCCGAAGAAAGTTTCCCCCCCTCCCCCCGAAAAGAGTAAAAATTCTGGAAGAAACACTGACCGTATTCAACGTTACCCTACCCACACCCACACCATCCCCTTCAGTAGTTTAACTCTAAAAATGTACCTCTAATTTAATAAATAACTAGCATATGTATCCTAATTTCGGGACTATAATCATTTACAATTCATACATTACTTTTTTCGTTGACAAAAATAATAATTTTGTAACATTTTTAGCGCAATTTCCATACTGACAATTGCGATTATTAATTCGTTCTGGATGGATGTGTGTCCGCAGCTTTTAGTCGTATCTCCTCCTCAACGAAGCAATATCGAGGACTAGTTCCAAAGCAAATATGTTAAGCAAGTTAATAAATAACTAGCATATGTATCCTAATTTCGGGACTATAATCATTTACAATTCATACATTACTTTTTTCGTTGACAAAAATAATAATTTTGTAACATTTTTAGCGCAATTTCCATACTGACAATTGCGATTATTAATTCGTTCTGGATGGATGTGTGTCCGCAGCTTTTAGTCGTATCTCCTCCTCAACGAAGCAATATCGAGGACTAGTTCCAAAGCAAATATGTTAAGCAAGTTCCGAGGATGAACATAGGCCAAAAAAATTCCCGGAATTCCTTCCTGGATTTCACGGAAAAGCCAAAAAACCTCGAAACAACAATGCAGTTTTTGGCCCATATCTCGGCACACAGACCAATTAGCGTCTTGAAACATTTACCAATCGATTCCTGCCATAATTTAGAACAATATTGCCGAAGAAAGTTTTCAAAAATATTCTTTCGTTCGGTCACAAAAAATTAATTAAGGAAATTGCCCTTAAATTGTCACTAGACTTTTTATTAACTTGTTTTTATTTATTCCCGTGCAATCAAATATCATGGTTCCAAAAACTTGCATTTAAAAACTATGTTCTGCAGCTGGTACTAATTAAAGCTGGGCAATGAATGCAACTCATTATTAGTTCTAGCTAAATGTTTAAGGTAAAATTCTAACATAACGTTATTTGTTTGCTTATTTATAACACATGTTAGGTGAACCATAGGTATAATATAAATAACCAGCCGAATTTTCAGTCACTTCCAAATTGTTATTTACTTTGATTCATTCAACATTACGCAGTGATTGTATTATCAACCACATTTCCTCTTTGGAAAGCTCAACGCAATCGAATTCAAAGGGAAATAAACAAATAAATCTGAAATAAAGCAGGATGTCAGAGTTGTCTTATTTAGTTCAGTTTCTCGCTTCTTGTATAGGCTATACGTATTTATTTTTCCCACGTTTTCTTTAACTTGCTTTCTCTGTGTCTTTCTGTGTTTGTTTGTCTTTCCAATCCAATCTTGCGATCGAAATTTCTGGCACTTCCCAGTTAGCTAGCGCGCTGAAATTTTCAGGGAAGCTTTCTTTTGGATGACCATAGAATATGCAATTATTATTATTACTAAATTGATCAATGGAAACATTTTATTGAGCATTTTAGACCGCTATATAATCTATATATATATAATTCTCCTCTGCGAGCCATTAGAAAAACGTGGGGAAAAAAAACCAGCGACGCGTACCTCGCGCGCAGTGAAGCGAACGATCCCACGTTGCCACAGGCTTAGGGGCAGATAATTTACTTTGAACCGAGTTTAAAGTTACAGGATGTAGGCCAGTTTGGGGGAGACGATATGGTCGAGTGGTTGGGCACACGATTGCTATCCCACTCGACACGGGTTCAAATCTATGTGTTCTAGTCAGTAACGTATTCACAGAACGATTTTTTTTCGAGTTGTCTTTTTACGAGTTGTCTTTTTACGAGTTGTCTTCGTTTACCCAAAAAAAAAGTGAAAAGATAAAATCTATAGCAAGATTTTAATGCAAACAAACAGACAAAGACTAAAAAGTAGAAAATAATAATCATTAAAAAAGTTTTAAAAAACCCACGTTTTCTGATTGAACTAAAAAGTAGAAAATAAATACTATACATCACAATAATGCAAGCGATCACTCTACTATAAGCGATCAAAAACGTGGGGCGCCGTGATTTTCTTACAGTTTCTAATACTGTTGACTCTCTACAAGCTCCCTAATAAAAGTCAATAGTATTATCTAATCAATAGTAATATAACTTTTACTTCGGCGCCCCACGTTTTTGATCGCTTATAGTAGAGTGATCGCTTGCATTATTGTGATGTATAGTATTTATTTTCTACTTTTTAGTTCAATCAGAAAACGTGGGTTTTTTAAAACTTTTTTAATGATTATTATTTTACATTTTCCTTGCTTCGATACTTTTCTAGTAAAGTTTAACTTAAATTTGCTGTTAATTTTATAATTCACATTTTTTTTTTTATTTACAATCCCAATTACATGTCAGTAAAAAAGTTTTACCCTTGTGAATCTGTATTAGTGCTCACAAACTACTGATAAACACTGAAATACTAAAGCTAACAGTTAGACAATGCGAACTGATGCTGTTACCTTCATGTATGTTGTTAGGAAATAAAATGATATGTAGTTCTTTACGGCCTAGTTGAAATACATCGATATAAGGTTTTAAAACTGTAACCATGGCAACGATGCCTACCGAAAAGAACGAAGCGCATGTTAGGTTTTTTTAGAGAGGTTCGTGAACTTTTATTAGACCCTAACCGTATGGCCATTTCGTGTTGTGTATGTAATGTATCTATAGGTGCCTACTTCGGCTATAACAGTATTAAAGTTTTATTATTAAAACAGTCACGACCCTGCAATGACCTTTAAGTAAACATATATGTAAAGAACCGGGTCTTGTGGGTTTATTTAGCAGCATATACCGGGCGTTTTCCGAGTTTAGGAAATATAATACATTTCGATCCGTATGTCTATAAACAAAAAAGCCTCGGCTGTTACAGTAAAATCCACTTAAAGACACTCTATTAAATGTTATACTTTACGGAAAAAAATAGTTGGTCGCTTTAAATTGCATGTTAGGGGTTTTTGTCTTTCCGATAAGCAAACTGTGTGGACTAAATGTTGATAGATATTGTCTCTAGACTTACTACATCAGCAGAGCTTCACATTTCATTTGGCTGAACAGAACCATAAGTAAAATGTGTGGGCGTTAGAGAAACATGTGTAATTATGACATATTTAATATTGTATTGAATTTTTTTCTAACATAAATATTATTAAGTTGTATGGTAATGATTGCTAATGCCGTGATTAATAATGTAATAACAGCAGACTTAGTTTGGTGTTGTATCAATATCAATTGTAAGATACAATCTATGAGAGTTTTCATATCAGAACCAGTTGCTCTTTATCAAACAGTTACAAACTTATCACAAATGTCTGAGTGTTGAAAATATTATGCTATAGTTTCTGAATGTATGGGGGGGGGGGGGTGTTGGCTGATTCTATCGACAACAATGCGGGCTTGTTTGTAGCCTCAGTTTGATTTATTATTACACTTTTTGTGTGGAATTTATTTGATCTTAAAGAAAAATGAGTGCACTTCTCTATAGTTGTCCAATCCAACCTGGTATTGGTGAATGGTGGAAGGTTGCATACTATACACAGTTCTATATTTAGTTGGTCGGCAGTTTGTGTTCCATCCATATACCTTACAACTTCCTTTAGCGCATGTTTTGCCAAGCCAAACCTTATCAGGACTGTATTTGACTGACATAGTTGACACATGCGTGAGGGCTGACGAGGTCTGACAACAAATATAAGAAGACAATAAAGACATAATAAAAAATACTTAGCAGGAAAACCCTTAAACAAAGGAATTTTGCGAACGATATATTCATTCATAAAGTCACTACTCATATCTCGAGCAGATGAGGCTCGTTAGCTGGCGACAACCGCTCTTCTAGGAGAGACAACTCCAAAATCAAACAACTGCTGCCTTGTAGTTTGTTCTTGGTTGGACAACAGCTATGGAAGCAAATCCAAAAAGAAAAGCAGGCTGAAAAGCATGGCCTCAATGGCGCATAACCAGTTGTCACGTAATCCTTAATTGTGATGGAAGCGTGGTCGAGTCGGCAAAAGCTAATGGTTGATAAATTCGAAAAAAGTCTCGAGTTCAACCCTCTGGCATATGTACATTATAATACAATCTATTGAAAACATACACGTTTAAACACAGCTGACAGTTCAGTGTATAACGTATTTCAGCTGGAATTCTACATATCGAAAAGAAATAGTATGCACAGCAGTAGTGCTCCTCACAAGCCGACGCAGAAAAGAGCAATACTAAACTAAGTACTGTTTCTTCCTCTCATTTTAACTGTAAGGCGAGAGCCAGATAGAGGAGCCACTTGAGCTACGGCTTAACTTTTCTAATGAAATTATGGGCCTAAACCTTTTTAGATATAGCAAACTCAACCAACACACATGTATATGCTTGATCAATTAAACTAAACCAATGTATACACACATGGTATAATTTCTTCCCATCTCTTCTGTAACAGTATGTAAGGGAAACAACTAATATATTTGGTAACCCATAAATATTCAAAGCAAAGAAATTCAATTGTTCTATATATATAAAGAAAAGGTTGGGGTGTTTATTATAAAATAATAGAAAACAAATTGTCGCTTTTATAATATCTTGCAATTCGTCGATATTATGTAGCATTAAGTATTTGTCCGTACCAATGCATTAGATATAAAACTAACATCCATATTAATTAAAAATTTAAAAACAAGGAAACACTTCATTTAAATGGTACTGTATGGTTACTTCCAAATCGGTTGAATTTCTTTTAAACTCTTTCATTTTTAAACGCTAACAAAAACACAATGGTTTGTGTGAGGACCAAAACAGTGAAAAAAAGCTGCCAGAGTGATTGCTAGAAAATATTACACCAGGTTCAAGAAGAAGAAAGAGAAATATTAAACACTTACATATTAAACAATTACATATATAGTAAGTGGAGGCTACCATTAACAACAATCGGCTTACAAAAATGCATTGCAATAGAGAAATAAAGATCAACGTCATTTATGACAATTTATTCATAGAATTTTGTTACACTTCAGCAATTTTGGAAAAAAAAGAGTAATTTTAATTATGTTTTTGTTAAAATGTTTCCAAAATTATTCCATTTTATATCTTTGTATTTATTTTTGTTTTCTCCTCGTAATTATTTTGCATTGTCTTTAATTTCTTCTTATGTGTGTTGTAAGACCCTATCAGTCCTAACGTACGAGACAACTATTTTTCAGTAAAATAGAACTAGCGGACAGTACTGATAAAGTTTGGCTGGGCAAGACCCTACAACAAGGGTATTTGATCTTTTTATAGAAAGAGAAATGCTATTGGCAACCCAAACAGTTGACTAACTAAACATATAACTGTGTATAGTATGCAGTATTTCACCGAACGAATGTGTTGAATTTCTAAACATAGGTGCAATGTACACCTGCTTTGTGACTTTGAGATCGAATACATTCTACTTAAAATGTGTCTAAATGACTGTAATAGTATTTAATATTCAATAATGTAAACATGTGTATGCATCTATAAACAATGTTTCAATAATAAACATTCATTAGCTATGGGGCAGTTTATTGTGTGTCCTAAACTTCAAAAGTCAAACTCTTCACATAGGTTTTCATAGATATACATTGTTATAATATTGTGAAGATAAAAATATAAAGATATGTACTGTTAATACCAACATACACCATTTTAAATGAACACGTAGTGTGAAGATAATATGAAGATGTATACTATTAATACCAACATAAACCTTTTTAAATGAACGATACCTGATTGCGATCTTACAAATAATATATATTGCTAATACCAACACACTCATTTATAAATGAACGATGTTGGCGTCCATTGCTGGTAATTTGGTTATTGTAAAGTGTAGCTAAAGACACCCATGTGCAATATTTCAACTGGGCCATTAAGAACTAAAGTAGTAAACAAACACATTTCTCAGGCGCAGACATGTAATTTACAGAGTTAGTTTGTCTTGCCACCTTATCCTTAGTCATTTTAGTGTTACAGTTTTCATCATAGGCTTTAGGTGACAGATACAAGTTTGCCATAGCAATATTTATTTTAGACAAGTGTTTTTGTGCATTCACATTGCCATATTCGTTCAAAATTGTAAACAGAATGTGACATATCAATAGTTAAAACATTATATACTGTTATTTAAATTGAGTATGTGTATAACTTCTTTTTCTTCGTTCTTAATTTTTAGTTGTGGGAGGGATCGAGCCTTATCTGCCAGAGGGTTTGAACTCGAGACTTTTCCAAATTTATCAACCATGAGCTTTTGCCGACTCGACCACGCTTACATCACAATTCAGGATACGTGTCAACTGGTTATGCGTCATTGAGGCCATTGACTCCGATTTCAGCCTGCTTTTCTCTTCTGCCTGAGGGTTCGAACTCGAGACTTTTAGGTTTAGCAACCATGAGCTTTACCGTCTCGACCACTCTGACTCCATTTGTATAACGAAATAACGACATCGCAGATTTAGATACAAAATATAAATGTCTTTGCTTGTTTCGGGAATTAAAAATGTTTTGATAAGAAAGCAACAGTGTTAATTACAGGTTCACTTCAGGTGTTTACCTGAACAGGCAAGCAGTTAATCATTAGCGTCAGTTGAATTCGGATCTTGAATTAGTTAGGATGTAAGTAGAGGCGAGTAGATTGTTAATTATAAGAAATTAATTGTCGGCCAGTTAGATACGATAGAAGATGACAGTAGAGTTAGGATCCTACATTTAATAAAATAGTAAGGATCAATGTTATGTCATGCTACTACCTGGTTTGCTTGTTTAATACATTTTTATCATAACCTATTGATGGCTTTGGTTGTGTCATACTTTAACGATCTATATCTACCGATTACACTAATGCACATTTTCTTATGTTTCAATTATTGTTTTATTTATTTATTTATATGTGTGTATGTCTCATTTCATGCAATTCTTTTCATCACGCCTGAACTTTGTCCGTAAGACGACAACTGTCTAATTACTTGTATTTGATCATGTGACATACGAGGGCCACAGTTTACTTTCCTCCATAGTTATCTCCTCCATTATTAAATAAGCATACAATACATAGAGACGTTTTGTGGAAAGGTGGAAGTTATAGAGTAGTAACCTGACACATCTGTTTTCTGAAAGAAAAAAACAACATAAAACAGTGGCTTTTGGTTAGATGGTTATTTGGTTATGAGGATTTTTTTTTCTATGTTCAACACATTTTCATATACGAAATTTAAGTTACTGTTATTTGTATACAAAATATTGAATGTCGTATACTGTTTTGTTACAAATTATTTCATCCCAAATTTAAAATAAAATATTTAGGTTGTGCCCTTTGTCTTTTTTATAAAAACGAGTGGGAAGTAACTAAAACTAACATGTCGAACTAACATCTCTAATCTAACTGATACAAGCATATTCATCCACGATGTATGTTATTGCTGGTTTGAACCCAATGGTAACTGTAGCTCTAACTGAGCAAGTCTATAAATAATCAGTTGTTGTATAAGCACACGTTCCATCATTATGATTTCATTACTTAGTAGATTGTGAAGGTAATACGATTTTTCTCAAAAATACAGCAATCATTTTAAACTATAATTATATTTTATATCGACAACCATATCTCTCACTGATGTAAATTACACAGAAATACAAGTGTACAGAGCTCTAATAATAATTATGTTCAATATATTCGACATACATGAAAAACGGCTGATTAGCTTCACTGGTGCTCTCAAGGACAGATAACCTCTAATTTAAGAACCTCAACAATCTGTTGAAGATGTACCCTAGGTATGGTTTTTGCTGTATTTCTGCAATAGATGGTTCTTCTACTTTAAAATATTTATTTTGTAGATATAAACAAGACCTTATGCTCTGTCGCTGTTGACTTCAATGAAAAGTCCATTTAGAGCAGCCACCTTGTTTGTGTAGAACTCAGTCATCTCATCATAACTCAGTGACAAGTTTCTAACACCTGTCTGATTGTTGAACATATTATGTTGTAGTTTCTGTAGGTATATGGGGTGAGGTGGGCTCATACCAGCCTGTATGTAATGTATCGCCTTCAAAGTTAATGAAAAGCTGGGCACATCCGTTTTACTATCTTTGTTGATGCCATGTAATATAGTCAACGTTGTTTCATCACACATTAAATAGCCGGATCTTCCAGTCCATGTAAGAATATGTAGGCCTACGGAGCAGATTACTGGTTCTAATATGTACGAATTAAGAAATACACACTTTGACTTTATGAACGAGAGACACATTGAATAGCATAGTGTAAGCGCTCTCTTGAACTTCACTTAAAGATGCATTAAAAGTACATGTTAATATTAAAAATAGTTTTCGTTTATTCATCCTAGCTCAGGGGTCGCAACCTGTATCTCGCGAGCCGAATGCGGCTCTTTTGGTGTCCAGTTGCGGCTCTTCAGCTATATGTACAAATATTAATGATTATTTTATTTTATTTCCAAAACTCATTAAAATATTAGTCTGCAACACTCAGTAATAAACGATATAACAAAAGATATAAACAATAAACATGCACTATCCTATTATAATATTTAGTTACTCCCTATCTTAGTGTATTTCCTATTACATTGTCCATTCCGAATTTCAACATTAAACTTCATAGTGGATATCACAAAGAAACTAAACCAGCTACGTGTAAAACTGAAAGGAAAATCTAGACTATACATTTCTTTAAAAAGTGGTTTCTTTCGAAAAAAAAAATACTTTTTTTGTTGTTGAATACATGGTGAGCGGTACATTATTTAATTACGAAAAATCTGAAAAAAGATCGTTATGAAACCAATGCTTCTATTCAATTACTTCAGCATTAATATAAACAAAATGAAGGGTGTTCTCACTTTGAGTTTGAGCAATTCAAAACAAATGCAAGTACTCTGACTTACATAGTATATCCTCTCAATACAAATGTAAATGAGATTATCTCATATGTTCAAAGCAATTTATTTTAAATTATATATAATTATATAGTATGATATTTGTTTAGGATTATATATACTAAACAAATATTCTATTGTCATAAAAATGTTAGTGACTCTTTAAAAACCGGGTAATGTTTTAAATTGTACTCTTTCGTTTCAAAAGCTTGCCGACCCCTGTCCTAGCTAGTTACACATTGCTTAAAGAAAAAATTCAGTTTACAGTATATTACTACTTTTTTCATCATCTGCTCGTGAGGAGCACAACATCTTTGTAATAAAGACATTTCTTTCTTACATCTATTTTATTTTATTAAAACGTATCTAAGAGACTCAGACAAAAAAAGCCTTCGCATCGTTATTTAAAGAAACTGTTAGCTAATGAATGAAAATATATCTATTAAAGAGAGTAGGTTATGTGTATCTTAGAGGTAGAAAATAATATTAACCACCCTTACATATTCACAATGCAGAATAGCAATAACACAAGATGACTGCAAAAACATTACATATAAACAAAATAATAATACACTTTGTTTATGACTATTTAATCATTGAATTTTGCTAAATGTAAATAATGTTGAAAATAAAATGTGAGTTATTTCAATCAATGTCATTGTAATACAGATATGGGAAGTAACTCGCAGGCTAATTTACTTATATCAACCGCACAATTATTTTTAAAATGCAACCTAAATTATTAATTTTTTAATGTTTTTATATTTATTGTGATACTTTTGTCGTAAGTAAATGTTATTCTTTGTTTAATTTCTTATGTGTGTTGTCAGACCCCGTCAAGCCTTACACATGTGTCAACTATGTCGGTAAAATACATTAAACGGACATTACTGGGTAGGTTTAGCTTGGCAGAACAAGCGCTAAATAAGTTGCCATGAAGGAAACACAACCTGATGACTAACTAAATACAGAACTGTGTATAGTATGCAGCCTATCACCAACTGTATTTGTTGGATTGTATAGCTACGGAACAGTACACGCATCGTTTGTTACCGTACGATCGAATAAATGTACGTGAAATGGTGTTTAAATGAATTTAATACAATGATTCAATAATCTACTAGTGTGTTAAATATAGACATAGCCAATGCACTCGTAAGTTTGACAGACGTTAGACAACATACAATGAAGTAGGTTTACAAATGTTGACGTCACACCAAAGTGATGAATATGCTAATGTTTATAGTGTATTCAATATATATATATATATATATATATATATATATATATATATATATATATATATATATATATATATATATAAAACTTAACACGTGCAACACATCTAAAATGTTAGCCACCAGTTTGTTACTTAACTGTATGTCGCAGGTAATACAATCTATTCAGCTTAACTTTATGACGCAGGTAATACAATCTATTCAGCTTAACTTTATGTCGCATGTAATACAATCTATTCAGCTAAACTTTATGTCGCATGTAATACAATCTATTCAGCTAAACTTTATGTCGCATGTAATGCAATCTATTCAGCTTAACTTTATGTCGCAGGTAATACAATCTATTCAGCTTAACTTTATGTCGCAGGTAATACAATCTATTCAGCTTAACTTTATGTCGCAGGTAATACAATCTATTCAGCTTAATTTTATGTCGCAGGTAATACAATCTATTCAGCTTAACTTTATGTCGCAGGTAATACAATCTATTCAGCTTAATTTTATGTCGCAGGTAATACAATCTATTCAGCTTAATTTTATGTCGCAGGTAATACAATCTATTCAGCTTATCTTTATGTCGCAGGTAATACAATCTATTCAGCTTATCTTTATGTCGCAGGTAATACAATCTATTCAGCTTAACTTTATGTCGCAGGTAATACAATCTATTCAGCTTAACTTTATGTCGTAGTTAATACAATCTATTCAGCTTATCTTTATGTCGCAGGTAATACAATCTATTATAATCAATTATATCTTAAGTGCACACGTCTTCCTCGATTGGGCGGTTGACACAAATGCAAGATTGAAATAAAGTTAAACAACACTTATCAGAACTCAATATAATGGGAAGTACAAATCAGTGGCGTAGCCACGATCGTCTCATGGGGGGAGGGGGGTTCAAATGTTTTCTATCATTATATATATGGGTCTACGACAAATTCCCGAAAGACACTTGCCCAACTCAGAGTGAACTGTTTTTAGATGATGGTTCTAAACATGCATATACAATTATACATATTTAATTATTCAGACATAGATTTAAGTAAGTATCAGTGGCATTATGACAGTAAAAAAAAAAAATTACAGAGGTGTCCATGGTTGGTGAGGAGGGGGGGGGGGTTCCTAATGATACATGTATTTATACTCCCGTAATTTTAATCTACAATTATCATACTTTTATAATGTAGACATAGAGGCCTATTGTTAGAAAATGAATTTCTTTTACTTTCTATTTGTTTTAGTTACTTCCCATTAACTATTTAAATATACATAAGGGAAAGAGCCGTAACATTTAATTTTAAATTAGATGGTAATTATTTGTTGTAAAAATGTATACGACATTCAATGTTAAATATGACATGAAAAGTTATATTTAAATTATGTATATGAAAGTTTGTCAAAAATGTATGGTTTCTTTTTAGTTTAAATTTAAAAAGTGGCATACATTGATTAAGAAAACTGAGAGCGAAATTAAAGTATATATTACAAGACACTTCAACACTTCGATGAATCGGTATTTGTGAATCGTGATTGTCAGTCTACATAAATATACGTATTTTCGTATTTACTTAAAACAATGCTACATACTAAGTTGTGACAAGGACAGTAGTAGGTTCCGAACAGAATGTATAAATACAAAATGGAATAAAACATACAATACACCAGAATGTATAAATACAAAATGGAATATAGCATACAATACACGTATTGCATTCATACATATTATTCTGTCAAAAGTGAAAGAAAAAAAAGCTTTGCTCCTCACATTTTGATAACTAAGATTAATTGAACAACCACATCATTAGACTATTTTAATAGACCGCATTGCATTAATTAATTAATAAATAAAACAGCCAATGAGCTAAAAAACTCAAGAATACCAAAAAAAAGAATAATGATATATAGGATAGGGAAATGCATATATTTATTGATTTTTTTAAAAGTATAATAGCCGTCTAAAAAGTAGCACTGAAGAAGCTAAAATAAGTTTATATCAATACCGCTTTTTAAATTTAACATATATATATATATATAGAGTCCTCGCTATAATTATGGCATCAACACGTTCAAACCTTGTGACATTACATAATTTTGACTCAAGTGTGTTTTTTTTCAAAATCCAGACATAAAACCAGGATATATCACAAACGTTCTTCTGACACTGTCAAATGTGTTGCCTCTATCAACACGCGGCCACTATGGGGTCTATGTTATGCTTTCATTGTCCTGTTAAACTCATGTTTGGGTATTTTATCATCCATCCTTCCCCTTTATTCTCCCAACAACCATATTTTATCATCCATCCTTCCCCTTTATTCTACCAACAACCATATTTTATCATCCATCCGTCCCCTTTATTCTCCCAACAACCATATTTTATCATCCATCCTTCCCCTTTATTCTCCCAACAACCATATTTTATCATCCATCCTTCCCCTTTATTCTCCCAACAACCATATTTTATCATCCATCCTTCCCCTTTATTCTCCCAACAACCATATTTTATCATCCATCCTTCCCCTTTATACTCCCAACAACCATATTTTATCATCCATCCTTCCCCCTTATTCTCCCAACAGCCATATTTTATCATCCATCCTTCCCCTTTATTCTCCCAACAACCATATTTTATCATCCATCCTTCCCCTTTATTCTTCCAGCAACCATATAATTTCACAAAAAGTCTGACATCCCCCTCCTCACCCACACAGGTATAAAAAAAAAAGGCGTTACGCCTCATTCAACATTGCAGGTCTTGTGAGATGGTTGAGTTTGTTGTATCTGAAAAGGTTTGGGCCCATGATTTCATTAAGACATTTAAGCCGTGGCTCAAATGGCTCCTCTAACTGGCTCTCGACTTACAGTTAACTTAAGAGGGAGCAACCCCACTGTTGATGATGTAAAGCGGCATTAATAAATGATGCTATCTATGCACATATTGAGAACAAATTGATTATCCTGCCTCCTAGCATTTAATCAGTAATTTAGTATTGATTAAATAAAAATAAAAATAAAAATAGGTGTCTTCTACTTATAACGTTCACAAAAATCTTCTGTACTATCGGTCAATATCCGCTGCAAATAAGGAGGGCATATATAATTCAAATCATAATCACGTTATATCGTTTTTTAAATGGTTAACATAGCAATGCGAACGACTATTATTTTTTTTCTGACTTCATATTGTATGTACTTGTGCAACTAGCTATTATAACATGTATAATGTTACTGAAGAAAAGAAAGTTAATTTCAATTTTCTATTTTAAATTATAAAATTTAAATAAATAATAAAATTCCAATGTAAAAGTGTTTGTTGTTTTTTTTTTCAAAGAGAGAAAAGGGCCTCCATGTATCTTGGGTCCACATGCCTTGCTTATGTTAGATTTACAATAGCTACACTGCAGACACAACATAAGATACAAGCAACTTTTTTTTTTAAAATATGCTTTTAGACAATTTAATTCATTCAGCAAAATGGAAATGAAAATATGTAGCAAAAACAAAGCAGTACCAACACCAAAAATGTGTCACTCAACAAAATTAGCTAGACTATAGCAGAACATTTACGGTCATATTATAATGGCGGCGGCCATCCGTAGATCAATGGTTTGGAATATAGAAAAAAAAAGATCAACCGAAAATACGTTTATAATCAGTACACAATTTCAATATTTAGATCAAGACATTGGTATTAGCAATATCCATCTGTAGAAGTATTATCGTGTAAATTATCTAACGTTGCCTCTCTATTAAAACATGTGTTTAGTGTTGACTAAGATTTTAGCGACTCAAAATAAACTATCCCACATACATTGATTATTTATTATTTTAACAATGTTCATAGATACATTCTAATGTGTGAGTTAATGAAAAAAATTAAATAAAATTCCTTTAGCCACAATTTCTTATAAATGTATTCGATTTCAAAGTAACAAACGATGTGTGTACTGTTCCGCAGCTATACAATTCAACAAATTCAACAAATCCAGTTGGTGACAGGTTGCGTACTATAAACAGTTATCTACTTAGCTGGTCTGTAGTTTTGGTTGCTAATAACATTGCTCATCTATAAAAAGCTCAACTACCTTTAGCGCATGTTCTGACAAGCCAAACCTTTTCTGTGATTTCTGTTTAGTGTATTTTACTGATATAGTTGACACATGCGTGAGGCCTGACGTGGGCTGGACAACACACATAAGAAGAAACTAAACACAGAATAAAATTTACTTACGAGGAAAACAACGAAATAAATACAAAAACATTAAATAAAGAAACATTTAAGTTTCATTTTAAAAAAATATTTTGCGAATGATATATTAAGTAAATAAGCATATGAGTTACTTCCCATATACACATTATAATGAAATAAATTAAAATAACTCAAATTTAATCTTCAAAATTATTTATATTTAGAAAAATTCAATGACTAAATAGTTACAAACAAAGATTATTATTATTTTGTTTCATTGTATTGTTTGTTAAGTCATTTTGTATTATTGTTATTCTGTACTTTATCTACGTAATAGTTTTCAATATTATTTTTTCTCTCATATATACACACAAACTAATCTATTTGATTGATATATTTTCAAACATTAGCTAACAGCTCCATTTAAACTATACTTCTATTGGGTTTTAGCATTTGTGATTAATTTCGATACCTTTTAATAAAAGAAAATACATGTAAGAAAGAAATGTCTTTATTACAAAGATGTAGTGCTCCTCACGAGCCAATGCAGAAATAAAATCAATCAAAATGACACTGTAAATAACAGGCTACAAACAAGTCCCCGTCACCTGTAGTCGATAGAATCAGATCTAATCCCCCCCCCCCACTCCAATACCTTCAGAAACTAAAACATAATCTTTTAAATACTCAGACAGGTGTGGGAAGTTTGTTAATGTTAAATAAAGAGCACCTGGTTCTGATATGAGAGCTCTTGTATAAACCTTATAGGTTGTATCTTACACTTGTTATTAATTTTACCCTAAAATAAGTCAACAGTAGACACTTTATTAAAAAAAAAAATTAACGACAATTACCTTAAAGTTATATAATACTTATGTTATAAAAATGACATTAAAAATATTAAATATGACATATGTACACTTTTTTATCTGACGCCTCGTGCAATTTGCGTTTCTTTCTGTTGAACTAAATTTTGAAAGTGCTGCTGATGTAATACGCCAAGAGACAACGTCTATCAATATTTAGTCAATGCGCGCAGCATGTCAAATAAATAAAAAAAAAACAATTGACCCGTGATTGTACATGAGTAACTTTTGTGTTTCAAATAATGCATGTTGTCTAATAGGTATAAACGTTTAATAGAGCATCTTAACGTGGCTATTACTATAATAGCCGAGGATACTTGCATATTGGCATTTAAATTGGAAATGTAGTATATTTCCTAAATCCGAACAAAGACGGATGCATGTTGCTTATTAAGGACATGGGCGGGTGTACTTTTTGTCATAAATCCACCAAATCATCGATTTCCCACTTTTACTTGATCTATACAGAATAACCATCGTTGAATCTAAAAATGACATTGTTATGACCCTAAAAACAGTATTTATTTATAAAAAACCAGGTTCAAAGTAGTGTGTACAGGGTCATTTGTTAATTGTTTGGTAAAAATAGCCATTTTTCGACCTAGAAAAGTACTATTAGGCTTCACGGAAACCTAATGTGTTTCATATCAATGGAAAGGCCGTGACCTCCTTTCTTTATTTGTTCTAAAATTAAAGGACCAATCAAAATACCTATTTTAATGTGATTATTTTTCTACGTCATAAAGTTGTTTTTTTTACTCAGTCGGGTTTTTCCGGTATGCAAATTTTTGACCTCAATTTTTTCATTGGCGTTCAACGGCGGAAGCTAGTTAGCGATTGGTCGTTTCGCTTCGGAAGTAAACATTCCCTTAGTTTCAGCGCGTTGCTAAGTTTGATCTAGTTTTGTTTCTCTAAGCTTCTGTGAAATACTTACATTATTTTAACATATAATTATTTCAATTACATATACTATTAACAGTTTAGATTAGTTTGTGTGAATTATCATAAGCAGTGAGACGATTTAATTTGTTTCTCTTTCGATAATGGGTAGAACAAAACACTCGCTAAAAATAGATACACACAAACATCTAACTAATTTACTAAAGCAAGGGCACGTCCGAATGCAACTGATTGCAGCTACCTCTACTCAATCTAGCACTATTCAGACAAGCACTGGTGCAGATGTAATATGCACATTTACTAAGAAACTGCGACAATGTAAGACACAGTTTTTACAGACAGAAGAAAGCACTGTTACATCTAGTACTGGTAGTGCTAATTGTAAACCACAGCCATGCAGAATTATTGTCGAATGTGATTTGCTTCTTGATGTTATCAATACATTTCCTCGCCCACTGTGATGTAGTGGCTACTATTGATGAAAACTGTGTAAAGGGTTTGCTTCAAGCATGGTGTGGCAGTAATAAAAATGTTGTAAACCGTAAGTATACAACTGCAAAAGAATCCAGAACAAGGCGATTCACAATAAACAAAGACATCGTCTTATCATAATTGGCTTTAGCAGTGGCGTAGGCAGGGGGGGGGGGGGGGGTTAGGGGGGGGACATAACCCACCCCCCCATAGACCCCTCGGTATATACAATCGAAAGTTTGAGGGGTGCAAATCGAAAGTTTGAGGAAGGGGGTGCAAATGGAAAGTTTGTCCCCGGGTAAAAATTGGAACCCCCCCCCCTTGAGACGATCCTGGCTACGCCACTGGGCTTTAGACATGAGACCATGCAAAATATACTGCTGTTTCTGCGATAGCATAATTCAATTTTGGGCCCAGGCATGCTATGGCATTGCTGTCAAAAGAAGGAAACCATAGTCGAAGACTCAATGAAGGACGCCAAAAAAGACGCGTTGACAACAGCTTTTCTACAGCTCTAGGTAAAACAAAGAGCGCCAGAAAAAAAGAAAACTAACAGCTGAACAAGCTCAGAAGGAATATATTCAGCAGAACCATACTTCAGGCTATGAATGTGGTCGATTTTAGTGACATACAGCTGTAAATTTTCATTTTTTGCAACTTTTTGTTGGTTTTTTGCGTTTTTCTCAGTTTGATGTTTTTTTGTACAATTGTTGAAATAACTTTGTTAATAATTATCAGAACTGAACTAAATTTGCTCCAGTTACTCTGTATATATGTTCAAATAAAACTTATTGAACACTTTTGGAATTTTTGTAAAGATTTTTTTTTATTGTTTAAATAGTGAAAAAATTGGACGAAATAATGGCATTTTTACAGTGATGTATCGAAAAAAAAAGTAAAAAAAAAACTATCTTCTTTTTTAAAAATGTAATCAATAAGAAGTCTTAAACACATGTGTCTGCAGATTATATTAAGTTTTCATGAAATTTGTACAAACCATTTTTGAGTTATTTCCATTTAAAAATCGTCAATAAAATCCAATATGGCCGCCGTCACCATGGCAACGGATGATTTAAAAAATTAAAAAAATTATTTTTATGCTTAACTCTTTGAGTTATAACTATTAGCCAAGTATTACATCTTTAGACTTGGAAATAAAGAAGTTGGTACTCATCACCCGCCCATGCCCTTAAACACACAAGTCACGGACCTTTACAGTATAAAACTTCAACAAAGTATAATCAAGTGGCCGTTACTACGATAGGCAGGCACGAGTCGATAAATTAGTGTACACCACATGAAGCTGTTAGGTTTCCACATCTAATAAAAGTATACATTTGTTAATAAACCACGGATTTCTATAAGTAAACTGAAATGAGTTTCGTCCACTTCGGCAGACATCGTTGCCATGGTTACACTTGCAAAACATAGGATTAGCGACACCATATTATGTCGTTTTATTTCAGCTAGGCCGTAAAGAACTAACATGTTTGCTTTAGTATTTATGTGTTTATCATTGGCCTGTGAGCACGGATAGAGATTCACAAGAGTAAAATTTCTTTCTGACATTTAATTGGGCTTGTAATTAGGTCGCCCTTTCTGACACATCCGTACCACTTTAGTTGGGTTTTTTTTTTGTTTCTGCTGTTTTTTTAAACTGTTACCAAGGTAAATATCGTAAGGATTTTTTATGTCAAGGGTACAAATTATAATTACACCATAATAACTGATATTTAGTAACTACAAATAATATAACTCATCAGTTATAGCCGCCTGTAGCGAGACTATATAAATGTATAGTAAACTATACATAATCGACTGTCACGTGAGCTGAGTCACAGGAAGGAGGGGCACTCTGGTTAGCAATAAGATTGTAGTAGCTAAAACAGTATGAGCATTGAGTAAACTCACAGGAAGGAGAAGCACTCTGGTTAGCAATAAGATTGTAGTAGCTAAAACAGTATGAGCATTGAGTAAACTTACAGGAAGGAGAAGCACTCTGGTTAGCAATAAGATTGTAGTAGCTAAAACAGTATGAGCATTGAGTAAACTTACAGGAAGGAGGCCCACTCTGGTTAGCAATAAGATTGTAGTAGCTAAAACAGTATGAGCATTGAGTAAACTTACAGGAAGGAGAAGCACTCTGGTTAGCAATAAGATTGTAGTAGCTAAAACAGTATGAGCATTGAGTAAACTTACAGGAAGGAGGCCCACTCTGGTTAGCAATAAGATTGTAGTAGCTAAAACAGTATGAGCATTGAGTAAACTTACAGGAAGGAGAAGCACTCTGGTTAGCAATAAGATTGTAGTAGCTAAAACAGTATGAGCATTGAGTAAACTTACAGGAAGGAGAAGCACTCTGGTTAGCAATAAGATTGTAGTAGCTAAAACAGTATGAGCATTGAGTAAACTTACAGGAAGGAGGCCCACTCTGGTTAGCAATAAGATTGTAGTAGCTAAAACAGTAGGAGCATTGAGTAAACTTACAGGAAGGAGAAGCACTCTGGTTAGCAATAAGATTGTAGTAGCTAAAACAGTAGGAGCATTGAGTAAACTTACACGAAGGAGGGGCACTCCGGTTAGCAATAAGATTGTAGTAGCTAAAACAGTAGGAGCATTGAGTAAACTTACAGGAAGGAGAAGCACTCTGGTTAGCAATAAGATTGTAGTAGCTAAAACAGTATGAGCATTGAGTAAACTTAATAGTAACAAGCTGACTACGCTACAACTATGTGTGCGCAGTTTACAGCCTGTTAAAATGATAATGATTTTTACCAGGTCAGATGACCACTTGATTCTGGCATGGGTTTACGGCCGGTAAGGACAATGATGTAGTTTATAATAAATTACTTTTCGGTGGATGATGAAAGATTATATCAATGGGGAACGTCTAACGCCAGGTGAGCTAAGTCACGACAGGACCAAGTTAAATAGCAGGTAACTGATATGTTCACTACGTCGTAGTCAGGATTAGTTTAAGTCATATAAGTATTCGACTATTTAACTACGTCACGGTAAGGATTAGTTTAAGTCATATAAGTATTCCACTATTTAACTACGTCACAGTCAGGATTAGTTTAAGTCATATACGTATTCCACTATTCAACTACGTCACAGTCAGGATTAGTTTTAGTCATATAAGTATTCGACTATTTAACTACGTCACAGTCAGGATTAGTTTAAGTCATATAAGTATTCGACCATTCAACTGCGTCATAGTCAGGATTAGTTAAGTCATATAAGTATTCGACTATTTAACTAAGTCACAGTCAGGATTAGTTTAAGTCATATAAGTATTCGACTATTCAACTGCCCTGTACGCTAAAACACGGGTAGTGTGAGAGCGTTCGCGAGAGTGGTTGTGGAACTTTGTAGCACCAATTTAGACACACCAAACATAAAACGCTTGAGTTCAGTTCAGTTTAATCTGATCTATTTACCTGTTCCTAGTCACAACCAAGCTACCTGTCATGTCCAAACTTGACCTCGAACTGCCATCCAAATTAACCGCTATAGAGCTCCGTCCTCTCGCTTCCAACACACCAGTCACTCGGCCAGTCGTTTCCCTTGTTACCCTCGTTCACTCAGTACAACATACTTGTCAACACATACCGCCCCGCGCTACAATACCGCGGTGTACAAACTCAGGCGCAATGATCCGTCCCACGCACACACCTTTCATACACAAGGCTGTTGCAAATAACTGTAACAGTGAGGTTCTTCTTTTCTATTTTTTGACACCATTACTACTTTTCAGCATGATATAATTTAACATTGTATAAGCAATATAAAAATGCCAATGAATGTATCAAAACTTCTAAAACAGTCACATATGTGTATTAAAGTAATATCTAATTAAGTCATAAACTAGCTTCACTATTGGTTAACTGGATAATGAATGTCTGACATTGAGCTAATTTAATTCCTTGTCTAAGTTATGATAAGTGACTTGTGGAAACTAGGAATGGGGTTTGTTGTATTTAGCGGTATACCACCTATAAAGCAAACAACTTGTCTGCCGATAACTTTGGCTCGTAATATTGGATGGTAGCTTCATCAATGTGGGTGTAGGTGGGTGGAGCCTCAGATGCATCTTTTGTGTTGGCCAAATTGGGCTTCACAGTTCTGAGTCTGGTCAGGTACGTAGTGAGTGAGAGTGTGGGTGGTTAGGGGCGGTAAGTGAGAGTGTGGGTGGTTAGGGGCGGTAAGTGAGAGTGTGGGTGGTTAGGGGCGGTAAGTGAGAGTCTGGGTGGTTAGGGGCGGTAAGTTCTGAGTCTGGCCAGGTACGCAGTAAGTGAGAGTGTGGGTGGTTAGGGACGGTAAGTGAGAGTGTGGGTGGTTAGGGGCGGTAAGTGAGAGTATGGGTGGTTATGGGCGGTAAGTGAGAGTAAGGGTGGTTAGGGGCGGTAAGTGAGAGTGTGGGTGGTTAGGGGCGGTAAGTGAGAGTGTGGGTGGCTAGGTGAGGTAAGTGAGAGTGTAGTTGGTTAGGGGCGGTAAGTGAGAGTGTGGGTGGTTAGGGGCGATAAGTGAGAGTCTGGGTGGTTAGGGGCGGTAAGTTCTGAGTCTGGCCAGGTACGCAGTAAGTGAGAGTGTGGGTGGTTAGGGACGGTAAGTGAGAGTGTGGGTGGTTAGGGGTAGTAAGTGAGAGTGTGGGTGGTTAGGGGCGGTAAGTGAGAGTATGGGTGGTTATGGGCGGTAAGTGAGAGTAAGGGTGGTTAGGGGCGGTAAGTGAGAGTGTGGGTGGTTAGGGGCGGTAAGTGAGAGTGTGGGTGGCTAGGTGAGGTAAGTGAGAGTGTAGGTGGTTAGGGGCGGTAAGTGAGAGTGTGGGTGGTTAGGGGCGATAAGTGAGAGTCTGGGTGGTTAGGGGCGGTAAGTTCTGAGTCTGGCCAGGTACGCAGTAAGTGAGAGTGTGGGTGGTTAGGGACGGTAAGTGAGAGTGTGGGTGGTTAGGGGTAGTAAGTGAGAGTGTGGGTGGTTAGGGGCGGTAAGTTCTGAGTCTGGCCAGGTACGCAGTAAGTGAGAGTGTGGGTGATTAGGGGCGGTAAGTGAGAGTGTGGGTGGTTAGGGGCGGTAAGTCCGATTCAGTCCAAATGGTGCGAGAAGTAGATTTTGAAGAAAAGAAAGATAATTCAGAATGTGTCAGATGGACATCTGCACTTTGTAGCATTGTGTCAGCCTGTTTAGGACCAAGAGGAATGTTTCTCTTGAATGCATACATTTGATCTTTTGTCAGGGGCGTCTATTTTTTGGTAATGTTCATTGTAGTGTAGCACCCCTTTAGAATAATCTCCCTTACAAAGTCAAATTGAGGAAACTTGAGTTCCATTTCACTTTTGAAAGACTGTCGATTTTCTGATCACCGTGGAGGTGATTATTTTAAAATATGTTTTATACATATATCTTTTCACAGATTAATTCTAACTTAAATTATAAAAAAAAAAAAAAAAATTATCAGCTGAATCAGCCTCTGTAGCTAAATGTGATTTTACAATGTATTTAGCTGAAAGAAAAAAATGCTCATAATTACTAATTACTTACTAAATTACTTTGTTGCGAAGACTTTACATTACGTTAATGTGGTAAAAATTAGATTTCTTATTTGATGAATTGGAAAATAGGTGATTAAAAGTGATTAAATAAGTGTTAAAAGCTTGTAAACATTTATTTTAATCTTTTCCGATATTTGTCATTAATCACGACTAACATAGTGTTATTAAAACAGTAGCCGATAAAGACTTTATTCTCCTCTTCTTGTTGATTTTTATTAGCAGAATAAACTCGTTAACAGTTAAGTTAGTCTGTAAAAGTTTTAAAACTTTGCAAGCGAAGCATCATACAATTGAAATCAGTAAAAGCTGTATAACATACATAAGTGTTATGTAATAGTATCTGACTTGCAACATAACTACAACATGATAATTGGTTGGGGAGAATTCAAATATATCACGCCTTGAACTGTTAGAAGTAATATAATACCTGCCATGATTGTAATTGTTTTAGCCGGGATGGTAATTGCTGTATCCGCGCCTCGCATGTCTTCCAATCTATGTAAATATATATATATATATATATATATATATATATATATATATATATATATATATATATATATATATATATATATATATATATATATATATATATATATATATATATGCTGACATATCGATAGCGATACAATACCAGATATTTATGTCGATTGTTAATTTTTTTTTTTTTCAAAACCACAAATACAAGATTGCAAGAAAGTTAAAGAACACTTAACTTATCGGAACTCAACACAATTGGACGTACAATTACCACCCTGTCTGTGTGTTTTGTCTTCAGCAGGTTTAATAGAATAAAATATTTTGTCTAGTTTCTGTGCTTCATCTCTAGATATAATGTTACATTATAACTCTTTTCTGATGTGCTTTGTTGTTTTAATAAACAAATTAATGATACAAGTATCTAGAGTCCCGTGATTTTAATGTAAAAATATCATGCTTTTATAATGTAGACATTTAGGCCTGTTGTTCAAAAATGCATTGCTTTTACTTTCTTTTAGTTTTAGTTACTTCCCATTAATTTTTTAAAACATGTATAAGGGAAATAACCTACATATTAAATTTAAAATAATGAGGAAAGTATTTGTTATACAACTGTATACGACATTAAATAATTAATATGACACAAAACATTATATTTAATTTTATTTAAGAAAGCGTGTGAATAATATACGTATGTTGGAAATAACATTTAAGAAGTGACATGTATTGATTTGGAAAACTGAATGCGAAATCAAATGATCTATTACAAGACGCTTGGACACTTCTTTTTATTATCGTTCACTTATCACGTATTGGTAAGGGTACTAGAATATACTTATTTTTTATTCCCTTAAAACAATGGTCGTTAACCTGCGGCTCGCGAACCTTTTAAGGGGAAGAGCAAAAAATAAAACTTCACAATACTCCCCAGTTTTTAAGAGCGCCTAACAATATTTAAGTTTCAACATTTTGGTATTTGATTCAGATTAGGTAAATGGATTTAAAATAAATGCGTTTAAGTATAAAATACTATTTATTCATATAAAAACATACACATGTTTTCGCACAAAACATAAGTGGAGAGTGTCCAGAACATTTTATTAGAACAAGTCGTCTGCCTACGTGCATATGTTTACATGGGCTGAGGAAACAGGCCGTTAATTGTGTTTGTGATTAACGTCGGCCAGATTACATGACATTAATAACGCTAATAAAAAGTCTATGTCCATCTATTAACCCCGATGTATTGAGCCTACATGTCCTCTCATATAAGAAACTATAACATAATATTGACAACACCACAACTACAAAATACAAAGATAAACTGTATTAAAGGAAAGTTAAAGTATTAAAATAAATACGTTATACAGTAAGCATACAAAATAGTCCCTTAAAGAGAATTAATGTATCATAAAATCATCTTCATCTACACGCATGAATTTAAACAAAATATTACTAGGAGAGTAAAACGCCACATGTTTGTAGCTGACATTTCTCTAATCAGCACTGAAAAATATGTTGATAGTTTAAAGTTTTATCTTAAATAATCACTTAACAAGCTAAGCAAATGTCCCGATTGTTGTGCTTTGTTTATTAACATCAATTCCACATGTTATTTCTTGGAAACGTCAAAAGACCTTTTTACATATAACAACAGAGAAGACCACGGTGGGCGGACAAATAGATGATCGGTTCAAACAGACAGACAAGTTAGACAAGACAATAGTAGCCTTAAGGCTGCCCAGAGGCAAGAGTAGTTAGCGGCAGGACGGGGATTGTTGGGGGGGGGGGGGGGGGGTGATGTGTTAGTCCATAAGATTTGGTCTCATTATTAAGATGGAATAGCTAGGGAATATGACGAAGGTATAACTACAGGTAGGCAGTAGCGTCGCGAGGAGGGGGGGGGGAGGCATATGTCCCCGGGCGCCGACCTTAGGGGGCGCAAAAATGGGTTGGAAAAATAAATTTAAAGGTTGAGGGGGTTGCAAATCGAAATCTTGAGGGGGTACAAATCGAAATGTTAGTTCCCGGGCGCAGGGAAGGGTCGCTACGCCTCTGCAGTTAGGTCTATGGTTTTCTCTCTCTATCCATCTCTCTCGACTTACAAGCGGTCAGAGTAAATCCTTGCTCGGCAGAACGGATGTTTATTTGACCAATAAAGGACACCAACTAAAAACAAGTATCATACCACCGTTGTATTATTTTACTATGGCTGCTTAGGGACCATGATTACATACCCCTAGACAAGGACGGCTTTATTTGCTAGTGCCAGAGTCAGCGTCAGCAACCTATTCAGCCGTTGACAACGTATCGAACCTCAACATAACAGTTCGGCATGCAACAACAGCACTATTTATACCTTTATTGTACCCTGCTAGACCTAATTCAGCCAACAGTATTGTGGTCTTCTCAACGTTATCAGTAAAATACATTTTGATTACAATCTTAATTATAACAACCATTGTGGGGTTTTGTTAAACATATCAAAATGGCGAAATATTAAAAAAAACGTAGCATGCATTTGAATTGTGTACCAGTTCCATATCTCTCTATAATAATAACATGTGACGTAGGGATACACAATACAGGCCTCCAGAGACGGATCAGACTCCTATAAATGAGATGTCTCATGTCTGTACTTGTGAATTTCGTAAACGGATCATGTAACGAAAGAACAGGCCCATGTAAGGTTTATCAGCGTAATAAAAATGTACTTACTTTTGTCATGACTGAACATGTAAGACTTTGCAGATTTTTTCAAAAACAATCCTGCAAGGCGCAATGTCGGTCGGGGGGTGGGGGTGTATAACAAAGGAAACATCAGACAACATCAGGGACTAGAATCACTTAGGTAACAGTGCACTATATGGATAGAGGACGATAAAATAGCTAATCTGCATAACACAATCACTTTAAAGTATGAAAGCGTTTGATACACCTTGGTTCAATAGGCCGGTTTTGGATACATACAAAAGAATAAAAATTAATGTGTTTTGCAAAGCCAGTGGACTATAGACATTACATTATAAACGACACATTCCAGAAGACATTCTGTAAATGTAAAACCGTACCAGCTCATCACGTGTTTTAACTAAAGATTCTATGTCCGAATAAAGCAGTTCACTGACGTTAAGTTTGTAATATAATTATCATCACGAAAAACATCAACATTCCACCTGATTACATTCGTACTATTATCTTGTTTCGAGCATGCCATAGTGTATACTATTTGCACATTTTTAAAAAAAATGCATGATTGTTTGATTTACATAAGTCACACCTTAGTTAATTCTTAGTGTTTTTTTTATAATAATTATTATAATCCGTAATATATGTATGGAAACATTTTTTAAAAAATACCCAATATTGGAACTTACAATACTATACCATGGTATCGCTAACCTGATTGAACAAATACTTATGTTTAGTTTTGGTAAACAATGCAATTATTCGTCTAAGTTAGTCGGTTTTACAATATATATATATATATATATATATATATATATATATATATATATATATATATATATATATATATATATATATATATATATATATATACAATAAGCAATATTTATTGTATTTATTAAAAATAATTAATAAAGAATAATGTTCAAAATCATTAGATTTGTAAACATAGAAAATCAATCAGCATGAATTGAAAACATAAGTATGAGAGGTAACTTATATTTATATACCCAACAAGTGTAGCTATGTAGAGAAATTAAAATTTTACATTATTTTTAATAGAATTGACAAGTCATTTAATGTTTGATAATTCAGTTTAAGCAATATTATCAAGTATTTTTATTTGTTTATCCATAAACATTATATTATTGTTGTACTTAATTTAAAGGCAACCTTTACAATTGTGTCCAATCAAATTAAAGACGTTCAAAGACTTACATTTTACTTCCGCTATTTTGTTTTTTTTAGTAGTTCCATATTAAAACGATTTTTCGTATATTAACCAACACATTCACGACAACTAAATTCTCGTGATACAAACAATCTTCAACTGTTATATTTCGCCCATTTCAACTACTATAGAATATCCTGCGATACACCCTCGCCCTCTTTCTCTCAATCTATAAATTACAACGAGTCTACACGTTTTAATACGACCAAATAAGAATCATTCACCGCCCAACCAAGATTGAAATAATCTCAATAAGGAAGGCCAAATAACTACGACAAGGGAACATGAAAAAGAAAACAAAGAAACCGAAAGTGTAAACACATGTACAAGAAGTAAGAAGAGCCAGGAAAATTCCAAGAGCACAGAATAATGTTCATATATTTGTATAAAATTGTATGTATTCATTTTTGTGTAAACTTGCTCTTGCTGCCTACCCTTGCTTGAGTGGGGAAGTAGCAAGAGAGACCCTATATTAAAATAAAAATAATAAAAATAAAAAAAGAGCCACATAATATATTTGAGCTTTATGTGTTTAACTAAAAACAGAACAACACTTTGCACATTTGAATAGGCTGTAAGCATTCTGTTTTGCTTACTTAGATGAAGTTGATTATACGTTTTTTGGGTCTTTCATTAAAAGCTAATATTCTACGTGTGTATAGCATTTCACCTGTTTTACTCTCTCAATGCTAGCAACTGTAATGTAAACTGTTAGTTGACTGAACTGGTTTTGTTTACCGTAGAAAAAATGTAAGCTCATGAACCTTGTGTGCAAGTTTTTTACTCACTGGCCTCTTGATGTGAATATACTTGCTTCTTCTATCTTGATAAATGTCACCCAAACTGATGTCTATAATTTCATGTATAGATTTGTTTTAAGCCTATATGCATTCATACACATTTATTACATTCACCCAAACAATAGTATTTTAAATGAAAATAATAATTTCTGCTTGTAGGGTATTTTAGTATTAATTATTTAAATTTAAAGATAGCTCGTACATTGGTGCTAAAAAGACTTGCGCCACAACATTAGCATCAACTTAAAAAATCGGACTAGAACGTTTTACTCATTAAAATCATTAGCTTCAAAATATACTCAAGTTCATTAGGACAAACTAAAAAAAATAGCGAGGTAAGATCAGAAATAGCATCTGGCAATAGACATCAACATTTTACTTTTATTATTTGTTTTTGACAAAAAGTTGACTAGCTAGTAAATTAATTTAAAAAAAACCAACATTAAATCCCAAGCTGAAAAAACTACAGGCAAACATGGATAGAGACAAAACGCCCGCGAAGTGGAAACAATATTACAAGCAGTCATCAGAATCTGCTACGTGCATATGTTTACATAGACTGGAGGGTCAGGCCGTTAATGTTGTTTATGAAACAAAAATAGACAGACTCTATGACTAAAATAAGTAAAATACTGTCTCCAAGGAACTTGGACAATTCAGTGAAATAGAACCTACAGTACACACCATTCCTATAATCAACCACCAAGAAGTGAAGACAGTTGGGGGTTTAACCATTGTAGAGAAAGGACGTGTTGTATATTTTTGTAGTGTAGACCTAGTATTAGTGATTGATAATTAAAGTTCAAGTTGTATTTCGATGATCGGACTTGTTGGAATTATTAGGGTCGTCGGAAATAAGAGTGTTCCCGTCCGCTTCACATGTTTATAATTGGAGTGTTAGGAATATAAGTAGTCATTATATATAACGCATACATCCCTAACACCACCACACCCAAGTTTAACGCTTTTTTTAAAAAAAACCGAAAACGAATCTAGCGGTAGAGAGCTAGATTGCCAACCCGTAGGTCTCGAGTTCGAGCCCACTTAACTCTGATGGGTACCTAACTTACGTTAGGGAAAGTAAAGGCGGCTGGGCATATTGCTGACCTCACTATGATGTGTGTATCTAGATTTCTGTAATTGTTATGTAGAATTACCATGTTATTATGATGTAAACATACATTGTTCAAAAATAAAATGATTTACATTATTTTAGTATGAGTTATTTCCCATTAGATTTTTAAAATGAATATAAGGGAAAAAACTTTAAAAGTTGATTTAATATTATTTGGAAATAATTTGTTATAAAATTCAATGTCAGATTTTTATACCATGAGTTTAAATGAAGTAAGAATAAGACACAAAAGTTAGAATTAGAACAATGTTTTTACTATTATCATTAAGCAGGGAGAGGACAAAGTATATTCGAGAAACTTGTATTACAGCTGACTATTAAGACGGTCATATTATTATTGCATGTTTTGATTAAGTTGTAGTAATTATGTCAATTAGCCTATTGTAATGTACACGTGCTGATTATGTCAGTGTTGTTGTGAACTTGTAGATTCTTCATTTAGTTAAGTTTATGTAAAATATGCATCCATACAGCAAATGTGTGTTAACCTTCCTGTTTTATCAAGTGTTTCACTTATGTTAAGCAGTTTACAAGTGGGATACTGAAATGTCGATAACGTTTAGATGGCGTCAAGATTATTTGAATGGCGTTTTTTGTTTTACATTCAAAAATGTTGGGCAGATGATGCTTAGCTGAACATATGTTCTTTAAAATAAAGTTTAAATGTTATTTTGTTTTATTGACGAACTAGGCTGAATGCATGTATTTTTAGATGTATTTCCCATTTTTTTGAATACATATTTGCTAGTTCGAACCAAAAACGTAACTATATAATATCGTATACCATATTAATATTGTATAAACATTTAGGACGATTTTTTGACGCTGTCATATAATTTCATAGGGATATGCTTGTATTTAACAAAAATAATGTATAAACTAATGTTAAAGGCTTTCAATATTGACTACGATTCGCTAGTTTAATGCCCAGTATTGTGAACACAATGGCATGCAGTTTAGGGCTATCAAGCTCTAGAGATATATTTGGTAGCCCGAGTGTAGTTCAAAATGTGTTCTACAATCGACGTTACATTCTTACGAACCTATAACAGAATGAATACAAATTTAAAAAGCTCAATAACTCTACAAATCTTCGCTATAATTGTACACTTCTACCACTTTTAGTTTTTCTTGCCATCACTTATTTGAAACAAAGACCGTGTGTAGAAAAATTAACATTATCACGAAAATGCGCACATCCAGCAACATATCCTACAGGCTACATCCTGTTCTTTTTTCTGCTTGTGATATTTTTTTTTTCATGTTCAAGAACGATCTAAGTACGTGAGTGAAGACACTTGTTTCAACTGCAGCGTTGAGTACAACAAACGTTGTATTTTGTGTAAGTACATAAATAATTGCAATAATTCTATACATTTACTGATGCCTCCTGTTTAAGACATACCGTATACTTTTACATACATTGAAATAGCGTCATTAATTTACGAATTTTTCGTTGTTGATAATCAACGAGAGACTCTAATCAAAAGTGATATTTATTTAAGTCGGTATAAACTTTACAAGCATTTTAGTTTTCATAGTAATTAATTTGAAAGATCAATAAGAAATTATTGCTTTAGAAAAAAACGATGTTATCAAAACATTATTTTTAAACACGTTCTAATGACAAAAAAATGTGAATTTCTACTTTTTATAAAATTATCAAATGAGTGTCATCATAGTATATTTTTGTATCTTGATAGTTGTCATAATATATCACCCAGGAAACAAGAAATGAGACGACGGTTGCAAGCGTTAATTTTCCTACTGTTTATGGGACATTTTGCCAGGATATCAGGTATTGTGTTAGGTCCTACATCAAAACGCAAAGTTATAATCCGTATTTTAACACATACATGTTGCCCTGTTAATCATAGTCCATCGTCTACATACACATCTTAAACAAATTTGCAGACAGCTAAACAGCTAACTATACATATACCCATACCCATGTCACACCCACACCCACACTCAACACCCTCACCAGCACCGTTACCCTTAACCTTAACCACAGACATACGCACGATAACTAGTACTCGTCTAGTACGAGCTAGAGTTTCTTCCCGGCATCTCTTAGAAAATATACACTTTTAACAGTGTCCGCCCCCCCCCCCCCCCGAAGAAAAGTCTACCGCCCCCCCCCCCCCCAAAAAAAAATATTAAAATCATTCGTAAGAAGTTCTTTCCATTTACTTAGCGCGCACTCGACACAAAAATAGCTCATAACCAGTCTGATAACAGGCATTGTTTTAAGATAAACAATAATTGCATATACTTCATCTTTTCGTTCTCCAATTTGTATCAATTCAAACTGACCTAGACAACAAAAAAGCCAACGAAAAAAAAGTTAAAAGACAAATAGTGTTGATGCTGGTATATACATATTATAAACAAATAGAATTATTTGGACAAAAAAAATGTATTCATCTTCTCGCTACTCCTATACTATGCAAAATATACGAGCGAATAAACTAGAAAAATTAGAAAAAAATAAAACCAAAATATATACTGTATTAGTCAACACAACACCATATTAAATTCACACAATGATTAAGAGACTAAAATAATCCCTTTAAAAACCCGGATGTTCAATGTTATTTATGTTGTTTTTTTAAGTCGTTTATGGCCAATAAAATTGTGTACGTTTCATAGCGTACGTCTTGATAAGAGGATCTATAGGTCAACATCAGATTTGAATGAAATAGTTCATTTCTTCATATTTTAAAATTGGAAGATGCCGCATTACTTTTGAGTATTTTTCGTAGTTTAAAAACATGTTACATGTGAAGTCAATGTTTTTTTGTGTTCGTGTCACAAAAATAAACCAGTGTTTCTTCTAGATTTTTTTCTCCGGGTGGGGGGGGGCACTTAAAATTTTCTGGGGGGTGGGGCGGTAGACTCTGGAATAAACCCTTTTCGAGTTGCATAATTAAAAATGTGTTTCTACATTCGAATATGGCTTTATTTTTGTTTTCCTTCTTTAAGTAGAATTGTGTTCATACATTTAAATTATCCAACATAATATTGTCAACAAAATAATTATGTTTCTTTTAGGTTCTCCATATATCGCTGAACATAATAATCCCATAGCCTGAAAACTGTGTTTCTTCCAGACTTTTTTTCTCCGGGGTGCACTTAAATTTTTCGGGGGGGGGGGGGGGGGAGGGGGGGGTGGACACAAATTTCCAAAGGGAGGGGAGTGGGGGCGGACGATTTTAAAAGTATATGTTCTATATAAATTTCATTTCGTTCGTGGGGGAGGGGCGGTAGATTATCTTTGGGAGGGGGGGGGGGGGGTGGAGCTCGGGCTCGAAGAAACTCTAAGAGAGAGAGAGAGAGATAGAAGTGCGAACATATGTTTTTATATTAGGATATATATATATATATATATATATATATATATATATATATATATATATATATATATATATATATATATATATATATATATATATATATATTTGTGTGTGTGTGTGTGTGTGTGTGTATACACAGACTTTTCGGCTAGTGCTGTATCGGAATGAAATTTTAGCCTTTAAATAGGATTGTTAAGCTTTGATGTAGTGGGTTAATGTCCAGAAAGTAAATAAGCTGACTAGAAGTTACGTATTCTTTTTTTTTTCAGAATGTGGATATTGCGGAGATATAACAGATGTCTATTTGAATGGGCAACTTTCCTGTGTAAAATTTGTAGATTCTTATAAAACATTCAAGGAGGCTAATGAATATTGCAGCACTAACTTTAATGGAGGAATAAACAATACTATATCAGGACGCCTTGTACAGATATTTAATAAAGAAGACAATGACGTCATACTAGGTAAAGTTGCACGTGTATACTCTACTAGACCAAATTTTATCATTGTTTATACATATGAGAAAAATAAATAACGTCATGCTCCTTTGCCAAGCTTCATCTGCCACGCCCCCCTCCCCTACTTTCACACTTAGTCAATAAAAGTCAGACCCCTTACATCTAAAATGACGTCATTCCTCAGCCAACACGTTTATGTCTTTTGAAAAAAAAAATAATGACATCAGCTGTGCATAGTGCTGATCACGCTATCAGTTCATATGTTGAGGTCACATACAAACTGTAACTCTTCTCCACCTACCTAGTGTCATGCCAGTCACAAAAAATGCATCTTTACCTTGTAACTCTGAGGTAACGGAAGACTTGCAAGAAGTGGTGGAGCAGTGTCTCATTGTCCTCTCCCTTGCTACAATAGTAATGCTTCATTTTGTTTTGCTCACTTTAATTCACTTACTTATTACCCCCCTAATGCAACATGTTAAAGAAACTTAATAACTGAACATGTTATAAATTATACACCTTTTGTTTACTCTAGAATACATTAGGTCAAGGATTCTTTTCACCGCTCTATGCTTTTTTTTTTACTTTCTTATGTTTTACATACGAAGTATAGAGAAAGTCTTGTAATCGTGCAAAAAAAAAACAATCGAGATTTTAGCAAATATCGACGTTTTACATTTCCCTGAGTCAGAAAAATAAAGTTTTGCAATCTTGTCCGTATGTCAGTGTGTGTATATATGAGTGTGCGTGTGTAAACACGATAACTTGAGTACCATTACTTTCAATTTTTCTAAAGCCTATAACTTAATTACTATTTCAGATAGAAACATAAAATTACACTTGTAAATAAATTATCTATTTCTCTGCGATTAGACACATTTTCAATCGTTTCCGTTGACCGGAAGTAGTACTTTTTGCTATTTCCGATTTCTCAAAAAAACGCATATGAATGTAAAAAGTACTAATAATATTCCGCACTATTGTGCACATTTTGTTTGGCGTTCACTTGATGTGAATTGCTTTTTTCTACGAGATTGTATTATATTTAAGGGTCGGCGTGGTCGAGTCGGTCGAAAAGTCTCGAGTTCGAACCCTCGGGCAGATTTAGCTCGTTAGCTGGGGACAGCCACTCTTCTAGGAGAGACAACTCCAAAATCTAACAATGCCTTACAGTTTGTTCTTGGTTGGACAAAGGCTATGGAAGCAAATCCAAAAAGAAAAGCAGGCTGAAATCGGAGTCAATGGCCTCAATGGCGCATAACCAGTTGACACGTATCGTTAATTATGACGGAGGCGTGGTCGAGTCGGCAAAAGCTAATGGTTGATACATTCGAAAAAGTCTCGAGTTCAAACCCTCTGGCAGATAAGGCTCGATCCTCTCCAACACTTAAAATTAAGAACGAAGAAGAAGAAGTATTATATTTTAAACAGTTTAAGTATTTAGAATGGATTAAAAATCATGTCTATATCCCGAGTTGCTATCCTCTGTTGTTTCATTTACGAATATTCGAGAAAGTTTAGGGGAGATCACTCACAGTTTATTACCTACACTTTCCTCTCAAATATATCTTATACGTGCAGACAGTTAAAATCGTCTTCTAGATTCGTTGCATCTTAAATGCTTTCTGTATTTCATAACTAGCGTAATCGTCCCCGCGCGTTGCCGCGAGAATGGAAGAAAGTCCGACGAAATATATAAGAAGGGTTTTATCCATGCGTTACCAATCCTATATTCTTAGACTCGTGACCTTGTTTTCTAAAAGTGAGTTATTTAAATGTAAACAATGCCTGATCATAAATATCGGGACACGGGTTTTCCTACACTACCGCATGAAAACCTTGAGTGTACATTAATCACTCACCGAAATAATGAGGCAGAACACACCTCGGTGACCAACCATGTGTGAGGGACGTAGAGGGGCGCTTTCAGGAGCCCCCCCCCCCCCCCCCCGCCGATTACACTACCGCATAGGCGCAGCATACGCCCCCTGGCTCCTTAAAACTAACAGGAGCCATCGTGCTCATAGGATAACCCAGAGTGCCAAATAGCATCATGTTAACAATGATTCAGATTTCGTCGTTCGCTAAAGTGACACAAATGAACAGGGTTTTTTTTTTCTTTAACACGTAAAAAAATATTTGACGTGTTTTAAATATCTGACTGATGCAATATGCTAGCGTTACTAATGGTCAATTATTAGATGCTCGATCTCAATTTCTGACTGGATTGTCTAATAATAGATGCTTATTGCATCAGTCGCAAAGTGACGAAACTCTACATTAGGCTCTTCATATTCAAAAAGTTATTTTTTCATCTTTCGCAAGGAGACGAAACTGTACATAGGATTTCCTCGCGTTACAAAGTTATTTTTAGAAGCCTGTTGTAGTTTTACCGCTAAATATAGTACTACCCCTTACTCGCTATGCATGACGCTCGATTAACGGATGCCAAGTGCCAACATAGTCGCTCTAAAACTCTGGGCGCCAAACCGTGTATTGACGAAAATTGTACCCTACATGACGCCGCCCATAAGAAAGTTTAGTTTTCTTTTTCGCAGATATATTCTCGTGAGTATTCTCATCTATTCCCTAAGGATTCATGGCACCCGGATGAACCGCATCCGAGTTTTATTTTTTATATACCGTGTATAGCGAAAAAAAAAACGCTCCCCCCGGGGGCGCCGCCCTTACAATATTAAAAAATATACTTTTTTTTTGCAGAACCCTTCCATTGAGTGATCTAATCATCTCCCCAAAGTTTAATGGTACACGGATGAACGGTGTGAAACCGAAATAGACATTTATATTTATCAACGGTACATAGAGAAAAATCGCACTCTCCCGTGGCGCCGCCTTTGCGAAATTAAAAAAAGGATTTTTTTTTGTACACAATCCTTTCTTGAATTGTTCTAATCAACTCCCCAAAGTTTGATGGCGTCAGAAAAATGGTGTCAAACCAAAATCGACTTTTATTTTTATAATCCGTATATTGAGAAACATCCCAGCATTCCGTGGCGCCACCCTTGCGAATTAAATGAAAAAAAAAAGTTTTTTTACAGAAACCTTCCCTAGAGTGTTCTAATCAACTCCGCAAAGTTTGATGGCGATCGGATGAACGCCGTGAAACCGCAATCGACGTTTATTTTTATATACCGAATATAGAGAAAATCGCACCTTCCTGTAGCGCCGCCCTTGTAAAATTAAAAATTATTTTTTACGGAACCCTTCCCTGGAGTGTTCTAATCAAGTCCCTGAAGTTTGATGGTTATCGGATGAATGTTGTGAGACCGCAATCGACTTTTATTTTTATATACCATATATATAGAGAAAACAAATAGCGCCTTGCCGGGGCACCACCCCTGCGAATTTGAAAATGTTTTTAGAGCAGAAACCTCCCCAGGAATATCCTCAACATCTTCCGAAAGTTTCATGGCGATCGTGTGAACGGTGTCACTACAATGCCCTTTTATTTTTTTTATATACAGTATCTATAAAAAAAAACGCACCCTCACGTGGCGCCGCCCTATCGAAATTAAAGTTTTTTTACAAAACCATCCCCTAGAATGTCCCAATCAACTCCCTCAAAGTCTCATGGCTATCGGATAACGGTGTCACATCGCAATCGACTTTTATTTTTATATACCGTATATAGAGAAAAATCGCACCCTCCCGTGGCGCCGCCCTTTCGAAATAAAAAATTATTTTTCTACAGAACCCTTTCCTAGAGTGTTATAATGAATTCCCCAAAGTCTCATGGCTATCGGATGAACGATGTCAAACCAAAATCGACTTTTATTTTTATATACCGTATATAGAGAAAAAACAAATTGCGCCCTGCTGGGGGGCGCCACCCCTGCGAGTTTGTACATTTTTTTTCCGCAGAAACCTCCCCAGGAATATTCAGAACAAATTCCCAAAGTTTCAGGGCGATGTGCAGAGAGGTGTAGTGTGCATAAAAGACAGACACACACACACACACAAACATACATTGCTTTATATATATATATATATATATGGATAAATAAATCATTTTGAAATTAAACTTTTTATTTGATATACGTTGTATATATGGTCAATCTGCATGGTAGCTTCCAATTTAAAGAAAATAATGATTGATTGAGTAGTGCAAGGGCGTAGCGAGGGGGGGGGGGGGTGGCGGAGGGTGCGGACCGCACCGGGTGACACCATTTAGGGGGGGTGACACCAAGGCAAAAAATAGCAAAATAAATAGCGAAAAACTCGAGGGGGGTGCAAATCGAAAGTTTGAGGGGGGGGGGGTACAAATCGAAAGTTTGAGGGGGGGGGGGGGTGCAAATCGAAAATTTGAAAGTTTGTCCCTGGGAAGGGTATCTATGCCTCTGGGGGGGGGGGGGTGACACCATTAAGTGCCGCACCGGGTGACACCCGACCTCGCTACGCCACTGGAGTAGTGTACTTTAATTGTGAATAGAATCGAGTTTTAAAAATTTGTTATATATATTTTTATATTTTCCAGATTTTTTGCAAACTCGAGACAAGTCACGCGGCATATTTATTGGACAAACCAATCACATTAATCCGATTAGTCCGACTACATTGACTACATTGGTTGCTTTGACAAAGGTAATTTAAAACTATTGCAATCTCAATTAATAATTACTTTTGAGATTAAATGATATGCTTTACTTTCATATCGGAGAAGGTGTTTTAAAATTTAGCCAACATAGACTTGTATTTTTCTCATTCTACAGTATATTTTATTCTTTTAAATAACATGTAATTTAATTAAGCTGTATAAAGAATAGAGAAGAGGAAATAGATAATGGGAAAAAATTTTTATTACCGGAAGGCTTCAACATATTTTAAAATAAGTCATGTAAAAAAAAAAAGTGTATCAAAACAATCAAGTATGACTTTCAACACTATCATGTGTACAAAAGGATATTCTAACTAAAACGCAATCGTGTTCTAAGTTAAAGCATTAGATAAATCGTTATTATTTTAATGTATATTTAGTGAATACTTTATTCTTGAAACCAGTTAAAACAATATTGACATGAGTTCGATATTACAGTATAGCGCGATTTATTAATTTGCAATATTTTTTTTTTACCTCAGGTTTCAACACCAATTCACAGTCCAGTTTCTATAGGAGATGTATGTACACAGTACTTCTACCTTAATTTATAACATTTTCTTATTAAGGTTTTTTTAAAACGCTACGCTCCCTTTTTTTTTTTGTTTAAGCTGAACCTAATGCAGTTCATGGTGGCGCTAGTTACGGTCACCTATAGAAGATATACATAAAGCTTTTAGATTATCTCACGGGCTTTCGAGGAAATAAATATTGTTCTGTATCAGCTTTGGTTAGCTGACCCGTCAAAAGAGCGCACGACAAAAGAGCGCCGACATAAGAGCGCACAAACATACATTGCTTTATATATATATATATATATATATATATATATATATATATATATATATATATATATATATATATATATATATATATATATATATATATATATATATATATATATATATATGTATGTATATATATATATATATATATATGGATAGATAAATCATTTTGAAATTTGATATTTGATATACGTTGTATATCGTTAGTCTGCATGGTAGCTTCCGCATTAAAGAAAATAATGATTGATTAAGTAGTGTACTTTAATTGTGAATAGAATCGACTTAAAAAATATGTTTTATATATTTTTATATTTTCCAGATATAAAAGGATATTCTAACTAAAAAGCAATCGTGTTCTAAGTTAAAGCATTAGATCAATCGTTATTATTTTAATTAGTTTATATTTAGTGAATACTTTATTCTTGAAACCACTTAAAACAATATTGACATGAGTTCGATATTACAGTATAGCGCGATTTATTAATTTGCAATATTTTTTTTTACCTCAGGTTTCAACACCAATTCACAATCCAGTTCCTATAGGAGATGTATGTACACAGTACTTCTACCTTAATTTATAACATTTTCTTATTAAGGTTTTTTTAAAACGCTACGCTCCTTTTTTTTTTTTGTTTAAGCTGAACCTAATGCAGTTAATGGTGGCGCTAGTTATGGTCACATATAGAAGATATACATAAAGCTTTTCGATTATCTCACGGGCTTTCGAGGAAATACATATTGTTCTGTATCAGCTTTCGTTAGCATAAAATATCGACTTTTTTATCTTACTATAAACAAAATGTACATGTCAAAAACAGCTAAAATTTGCTCAAACTTTCTTATTTAATTAATCAATAACAATTACTAATTTTTGCTCTGATTACATTTATTCTTTTTTTTTCTTTCTCGTTCAAAGAGTAGTCGTAACCCTAACCCTAATCAAAATCTAACTCTAACCCACTTTCCAAACCTAAACCAAACCACAACCCTAAGTAACGCATGGCTATTTTTAAACAAACTATCATTCTATTTTGATCCGAACCCGATGCCTTCCTCCTTGCCGCCGTACTCTCGATTCTACCGCGCATAACTTGAAACAAAATCTCAGTGAGAATAGATAATAGAGTTGTAAGAAACCAGTCCAAAAAAATCGAAATAATAGGTATGCATGTATATAAACAAATGTCAGTTATTTTGTAACATCGGGCTGGTGTAAACACTTCAAAAGCTCAATCCATCAATATGGTCCTTCATTTCGTTTACATTGAACTGAATTATATAATTACTTATGAAGTATTGGGCCTTCTTTACTTTTTTTTGTTACACCAACTAAACGTTGAATTCTGAGAAATTTGATATCAAATATTTTTTTTTTAAATTTTGTTTGAAGTCAAAATTTGCATCGATTGCTGGACGTAAACGCTCAGTCCGTGATGCTGGCCATGTTGTCATCAAAGAGACCGGTATGGATGTTGTGGACCCATCAACTAAAGCGACGTTTGTCTGTGAAGTTCCACCATGTACGTTAATCAGGCAATAATGGCATGCATGGAGATGGTATCATGTTTCAATTTGTTGTATATGAAGTATGGAAGAAGTATTTTCTTCGTTTCATTTACATTAGTACAATTTAGGTTAGACAGAGTTCTGTTTAGTTTAAGACACACTGCATTTTACTTTCTCGTTTACTGAGTACAGAGGAAGTTAGTTAACCTAATACACAATCGTTACCAACCTTCCTTAGTTGGAATACATTAGCTATGTCATGTTGTTTGTCTAAACTACATGAGTGTGTGTAGAGGGGTGGGGGTGTGACTAACATACGTGTATATTAAAATGATATCAGATGACAGCAGGGCTAGGAATTGTGTACGTGATCTAGCGTACAAAATAAATAAACCTGAACATTACTGAATTGTATGCCTACTTTGTTTCTATAATGCAAAAATTGTGTAGGCCCTACTTCTCTAACCGATACACACGCTTTATAATATATATATATATATATATATATATATATATATATATATATATATATATATATATATATATATATATATATATATATATATATACTACTTTCCACAAAAATGACCTAGCTATTGAAAAGTATGCAGAAGGATGGGCGCCACCATGTTACAATTAGCCCTAGACACACCTTACAAATTGGTGCTGCCCCCAATGACCCCATGGGGTTGGGGATGTTTGTGTGTTTGTGCGAGCAATAACGTGTATGTTATAACATTTGTATTATATCCCATTTTTCCCGTTTGTGCCCAAAACACATGGGGCAAAAAGAGTTCATCTGTTTCAATGAAATGGGGATAATATGGTCAGCACTAAGATCAGCCGTCTCTGTTTCCCAAACGTGTGATACCCACCAGAAGTGGGTGGACTCAGAAACGTTGTACTAGAGACTTTCGGGCTAGCTGTCTAGCTCTCTACCGTTAGGCCACGCCGTCCCCACGTTGTGTATATTCGTTAGTGTTAAACAGTTTGGTTTTATCTAATTATCATTTACTCAACTTTTAAAACATTTTTTAGACTCTGAGTTTAACACCATGGACCTAGAGCTTGGTAAAACTGTAAGTAAAATTAGATGCGTGTTAGAAAGGAACATAATATTATATGTAATTTCAGCTTATAAAATGTTATTGAAGAATACAATGGTTGTACAAGAAAACGAACAACATGTTTTAAACATAAATATCCTTACTATGTAAGATTACTTTCTTAAGACAGTTATTAAAGAATAATGCGAATAATATTCGCAAAATTATTGCCTACTTAAGTGGTGTAGAAACTTACTAAGTCTTATATAGTGTGTATAATTAAATAGACAATACAACATAATAAACAATATTATAAATTGTCTTGAATGTTACTAACTTATGTATTGTGCGATTGAATGCTACAGAGCTATGATGTATTCAAGAACCAATTGAATGCATCTAGAGTGATTGAAGAGACTTTGGACAAGATCTACTCTAGACTTACAACTGTTGGAAGGGAAATTATACTTGGTGATCTAAAACTCATCATCGACTTTCTAGATATGGTCTCGTCAGCAGTTAACTCTACAGTTATCATTGTAGATGATAATTTACTGAAGGTTGTGTTTACATCTTCTCGTTTACTTAAATACTATCTATATGCGAAGTAATATATGTGTACTTCATTACGTTCAATTTACATATAATGTTATTAAAGAATAATATGTATTTAGTCACACGTCAAAAAGAGTCTAGATAATGTTGCCGTCGATACAAACTTAAATGTCACATTTGGTAAAGCTTTTCATATATTTTATTTCTGTATTAAACATGACTAATTATAACATGTGTTAAGTGCGGATTAATCGCTATTAATGTGTCCTCTAAAGTAAACAATCTAGCGGAAACAAATGAAAATATATCTCTTTTACTAAGTTAATACATTTTCACATAAACCATGATTTTCCGTACAATTTTACATGGACCTACAAAGGCAAAACAAATCTCAGAAAGCATATCACACTTTTCGTTGAGTAATATATTTTGTAAAAGGACAAAGTGTTTAAAAAATGTATTTTTTAAACTTGTTATCAGAAGATAGCCTCATCGGTAGACTTGACCATACAAATAGAAGAACATGTCTGGCATCAGTTAAATAAGAGAGGGGAGCAGGCGGCGACTAGACTGGTTAACTACATGGAAAATATCGTCGTTAAATTTTCTGCAGACATTACAGTCATAGTACAAGACACGCTAGGTAAAATATTTGTTCAAGTTTCAACTCCTACTATATTCTATCTAGACAACGTTTAGGCATTCATGTTTTTTTCTAAATACATGTGTTAAGAAAATTTATTAAAATATATTATTCACATCAGTATAATTATTTTATCAATAACGTCAATTATTCGAGTGATATCCTTACATTAATCACCTTTACAAATTCCAACGATTTTACACATTCGGTTCGGTGTAATCTCTTCACCCTACTACTTATTTTAACATGATATATTACTACACTTGTTAATATGACTTTAATACGATGTACACTCCACGTAAAAAAGTTACACTCTTTCCGACAGCAACCCCCCCCCCCCATGCTATTTTATTTTCATGAATTGTGACGCCATCGCATCAACTATCTTAATATTTCGTTTAAAAGATGTTCCAAACATGTCGCATACTTTTTTTTCCATATTAAAATTGCATTTGTATTTGTTTTTTCATTTTCTGTTTATATGACATTCGCTTCAATTATGTCCATTTAAAATAAAAAAGAATGCGTTTCTGCTCCATAGCAATAATAATTGCCCAATCAGAAGCTGACATACATTTCCCAATAGCCCATGAAGTCGATGCAGCCTACAACAAATCATGGTTAAAGAAAACAAAAAACAGTTTGTATTTGTCACACAATGCGAGTCAAACATTCAGTGGTTAGATTTACTTTAATAATGTTTAAAGTTGACGTTTTTTGTATTTAATAATTTGTAAGATTATTTATTTACACACAACTTTGTAGTTCTCGAGTAATTGTTAATCAATACAAATTCGTTTTGCATTTTGTTTATTTAAAAAGTGTTGATTGTTATTCTACAGGTGTGCTAAACTACTCTATCATTGTCTACCACGGGTTGAAAAATAAGTTGATGGTTAATCAGGAAAAACAAATTAGGTAGACTAAAAACACACATACACATAAAACGGACATAACCATATATATATATGTAACTAGGGGAAGTTACCAGAGACATAAGAACGCAGTACAGCGCTGTCAACTTTGACACGACTGATGCAATAACGCAGGTGTTGGCTGATAACGATCAGAAAGCCAAGGCGTAGTATCTTGGGAAGCGATACGATAAGAACGCAATACGGTCTGTCAACTTTGATGTAACAGGATGCAGATGGCTTATTAAATCGGACTGTACGACAGAAGCGGCGTAATTAACATTCTGATGCAACGATTAGAATCGATTACGATTACGATTATGATAGAACCGAATACGATTACGAATACGAAGGGGATATATAGGAAGGCGACGGCTGAGCTCGCTCTCTCTCTCGATCAGTCAGTCAGTGAGGCAGTATCAAGTTGGTTATTGAACGGGTTAGCCGTATTGTGTTAAGAAGGACGATAGACATGTGCATTCAGTTATGTGAAGACTAGTGAGGACTGTTGGGGGTCAGTTGATTCAGACTATTATTGTGAAGCATTCCTTTTGATTTATTATATTATTGTGAAGCATTTCTTTGATTCATGTAATAAAAGGATCAATAGCGAACCTGCATCTTCGAGTATCTATACTGTGGTCGATGTTGTGTAGAATGAGTGGTTAGACTCGGTAACATTTGGCGTTGTCGAGCAGAACTCGTTAACATTTGGCACTACAGGCAAATAGTCTCGTTACATATATATATATATATAAATATATATATATATATATAATTATATATATATATATATATATATATATATATATATATATATATATATATATATATATATATATATATATATGGCTACAGGACATTACACCCCTGGATATTTCCCCCCGGGCATTTCCCCCCCCGTATTTACCCCCCGGAGCAATTACCCCCCTGTCAATTTCCCCCCTGTCAATTACCCCCCCCCCCCCGGGGAATTACCCCCCCCCCCCCTCAAGTTAAAATCCTAACTCTAACTAGAATTTTATACCTATATACTACTTTAATCCAAACCTTAAGAGAAAGGCCAAAACCTAAGCATCCACCTTAGCCTAAAACTTCACACAAAACCAAAACCAAAGCTAGACACAACCCTAACCCTAAACCTAGCCCTAACCCTAACCCTAACCCTAACCTTAACCCTAACCCTAACTCTAACCCTAGCCCTAGCCCTAGCCCTAGCCCTAGCCCTAGCCCTAAAACCTAACCCTAACCCTAACCCTAACCCTAACCCTAACCCTAGCCCTAGCCCTAACCCTAAAACCTAACCCTAGCCCTAACCATAAAACCTAACCCTAACCCTAACCCTAACCCTAAAACCTAACCCTAACCCTAACTCTAGCCTTAGCCCTAACCCTAACCCTAACCCTAATCCTAGCCCTAACCCTAGCCCTAGCCCTAAAACCTAACCCTAGCCCTAACCCTAACCCTAACCCTAACCCTAACCCTAACCCTAACACTAACCCTAACCCTAACCCTAACCCTAGCCCTATAAAATTATATATATATATATATATATATATACATATATATATATATATATATATATATATATATATATATTAAATATATATATATATATATATATATTATATATATATATATATATAAAGTTATATATATGTATATATATATATTATATATATATATATATATATATATATTATATATATATATATATATATATATATATATATATATATATATATATATATATATATATATATATACATATATATATATATATATATCAATACTTTACAATCTCTATGCCAGACAAAACAAAGAACTCGCTACGAAAAATTTGGTTTCTGATATCATCGCATTTTCTATTCGTGGTTTTCATGGAGAACTTAGCATCCCGCTCAGAGTTTCATTCTTCGTTGATTCTGTAAGATGTTTAAGTTTATATTATTATTCTAACGTCTGAGAATAGTCGTTGCAATTGAATATGTTTTTTAAAAGAAGTTATAAACAGTTTTATTTACTCTCCAGACCAATTACAGAAACCCAGTCTGTGCTTTCCTGGACTTTTCAGCTGAGTAAGTGTTCATAATGTTTAGCAATCTTTTATTCTAGTCAAAACTTCTCAAACTATAGTAGGCAAGTAAACAATGTTTTTATTTAACATTACAATTGCTGTTTAGTGAAAGCGGTGTGTGGTCGTCTGACGGGTGTCACGTGGTGTACTATGACCAGGACTATGTCGCGTGTGAGTGCAACCATACGACAAACTTCGCTGTTCTTATGAGTCCCTACATTGACCAGGTACGGTTTAATTTACAAAAGGTGTATTATGTAAGCACATTAGTTAAACAAGAACAGATAACAATGTAACCATCATTGAAACAATTACATTTTTTTCATTGTATGGCTATTTGATAAATGTATTAAATACTTTATTAAAGTAGGTCTACAACGTAGCTTAATTGTGTGTTCTATTATTGTGGGATTTTTTTTTCACTTACACAAATTTATTTGTTTTTAATTTTATATAAAACATTTTATTAAAGGAAATCTAACTTCAAATGTTTATTTCCCAGCATAAAGATAACTACATAATAAACACAATCTCCATCATATGTTTATCTGTGTCTATAATATGTCTGCTGGCTACCGTCCTGGTCTCTACCGTTCTATGGAGGTAGGTTACTGGATCAATGTTTAGAAAATAAATGATTTATAAATAAATGATGGATATGCGATAAGTAAAAAAAAAAATTAATATATATATATATATATATATTTTTAATATGTAAGTAAATGTTATCAAAGCTGACCAAAATGTTGTTATAGTTTATACTTAATATTAAAGCTTTTCGAACGATATTGTTTTTTTTTTACGAATTGAGTATTTTTGTTATGAGAAAAAACCAATTCAAAGAAGGTATGCGTTTTATCTTACAGTTTGTTTGTGACTAAGCTATGAGTAGGCTATTGATTAGTATTAGTTTACAGTATTGACTACGATTACAACACCTATTTCAAATATTAAATCAAAATTAAAATATATTTGTAGAAAAGAGTTGTTGTTGCCATCCATAAATATTATGCGTCTGTAGATATGTAAAATCTGACCGAGCTGTCCTCTACGTCAACCTATCTGTGACCTTGACACTTGGCTATGTCGTGTTTCTGTCGGGAATAAACCAGACACAAAACAAGGTAAACCATTACCAGTGTTTCTTCCAGACTTTTTTCTCCGGGGGGGCACTTGAAATCTTCGGGGGGGCGGTAAACTTTCTTCGGGGGGGCGGACACTGTTAAAAGTATATATTTTCTATATAAATTATATAAATTTCATTTCGTTCGGGGGGGCGGTAAAAAATTTTCGGGGGGGCTTCGCCCCCCCGAAGAGATGCCTGGAAGAAACTCTGACCATTACTGCTTGAAATATCCCTTTTGAAGCACAGCTATATATATATATATATATATATATATATATATATATATATATATATATATATATATATATATATATTTAAATAACATAAATGATAGAGCAGCTATATATATATATATATATATATATATATATATATATATATATTTAAATAACATAAATGATAGAGCAGCTACCCATATTAACGTTAGTTTTCCTTGTTGAAAAAAAATAAATTGAGACAAAACATAAAATAGTATAACTTTTACTCTAATCAACTTTCTGGATTAGGTCTTGTGCACGGCCATTCCTTCACTTCCTGTTTCTTGTTGTGTTTTTCTCCATGCTGGGTCAAGGTCTCAATGTCCTTCTGTCAGTCATTAGTATGACGTCACGTTCGAATCTGCGCTACTTACTTCCCTTGTCTTATGGTAAGCTTTCTAGTTTTAATTAATCTACACACTAAAATATCTTAACTGGTTCTAGTATTAATTATACTAATGCTGTTTAAGAATCAACTCAACAGTTTTACCCTGCAAAGAATTGGGAAAAATGTGATATTTGGGGGGGGGGGGGGGGTCGTCCATAAATGACGTCACACTCGTAGGGGGGAGGGGGTGCCTGTTATTTTGTGACGATGTGTGATGAGGGGGATGGGGGGTTCAGATGATGTTACGTCACTTTTTTGCATTATAACAATATGTTAGAAAACGAGTTTTAGCCATTATTTTGCGTTTTAGAAAGCAGTTTTAATAAATTGTAACAGTAATTGATCAAAACATTTTATGTTGACAGAGTTCTGACAAGATTTTGGAAAAATATCGATGTTTTAAGAAAAAATCAACACCATATTTTAAGGGGGGGGGGGGGGGTTGTAGGCTGAGGTGTGACGTCATTTTAGGGGGTGGGTCTGGCTTTTTGTGACGACGTGTGACGGAGGGGATGGGGGGGGGGGTAAAAATCGTCAAAAAAGCGTGACGCCATTTATGGATGAGCACTTATAAATAAAATATTACTGAAGTGTAATACACTTGGTAGATTATTATATTGTAGATCAGTTGGTCTTAACCATTGTGTAGGTACCGAATATCACAAGTTAATTTACCGAATCCTTATAATTGTTCACATAACATAATTGTCGATTATTGGGCTCCGCCGAACACCTGAGACTGACCCACCGATTTGCAAGCAAACAGGTTAAGAACTACTGTCCAAGATTTTTTTGAAAGATGTAGATCTGGATAGTGAGCAAAATAATTTTTTGGTGGGTGGGTGGGGGGGATACATTTATTATCGTAATTATGTTTGCACTGCACTTTGAATAAATAACATTACATAGCCCTATTATGTGTTTTATTATTGACGTCAAATGTGTGTGTGTATCTATAGTTAAAAATACTTTATATACATAAAAATGTCTCTAGTTAAAACTTTTAATATACCAATTTGAATATTCCAACATTACAGGTGGGCCTTTGCTTATTGTGGTCATAACTCTTGCAGTGACTAAAGCTCATGGATACACTACTGACACATAGTAAACTCCTAGTTGTAACGTATTTTTTACAATGATTAAAGCTCATGAATACATTTCTGAAATAGTAAACACCCAGTTGTAACGTATTTATCACAATAATTAAAGTTCATGGATAGTAAACTCATAGTTGTAACGTATTTAGCCAAATGTTTTTAAAAAAATAATCATATATTGTGTAGTGCAATTCCATTGTATATTAAACACATTTATACATCAAATCTAACCTGGCCTTTTTCAGTTGCTGGCTTTCCATTGAGTCTGGTGTATTTTGGTCTTTTTCAGTCCCAGCGCTAAGTATTATTTTGGTAAGTCAGAGCTATTACTGTTAAACATTAAAAAAATAAGTATTTTTTTTTCTTCTTTGGTTAATGTATTATATTAGTAACTTTTTAAATGCGCAATATTATTCCGCTAATTTATTAATTGACTATTTTCAAATAAAAATTAAATTACTTTTTATAAATAACAATGTTAATTATTTTTAACCTTTTTTGAAATGTACAGTTTATAATCCATCATTATGTTGACTTTCTACATATATTGTGTCTTATATTCCTAAAAGTGTGCTTTCCGTTACAGCTAAATTTCATCATTGTGTTTGTCGTCCTTAAAGTCATGCAGACTTCACATTTCATGTCGAACAAACCACTTGTGGCTAGAACTAAGTAAGTGAAACTTTGAGATGTTCTACAACACTACCACCTACACGCAGTCTTTAAAATAATACATAGCATTTTTATAGTGCAATACTTTGAGTTATTATTAGTTTACCCATTTTTAAAAAAAACAAGTTAATAAAAAGTCTAGTAACAATTTAAGCGCAATTTCTTTATGTTATCTAAAAATAGATAGTGATCAAGTTTGTTTTTAAAAATGTGAAAAAATGATTAGGACTAGCGAAACAAAAACTTTTAATTGTAACTCCCTATCACTCTCATATAAATTATAAATAAATTAATAGGGTACAAAAATAACATTTGAATTAATAAGTAAACAAGTTAATTTTGCGCTAAAAAAAAGACAACTATATTAACCTATATCAACAGAAATAGTTTTATTTTAACGAGTAGGCCTACACGATGCTCAGTTTAAAAAGTAATTATCATCCTAGGCCTACACGATGCTCAGTTTAAAAAGTAATTATCATCCTAGGCCTACACGATGCTCAGTTTAAATTAATTTTTTCTTCGGCAATATTGTTCTAAATTATGGCAGGAATCGATTGGTAAACGTTTCAAGTCGCTAAGTGGTCTGGTTGCCTAGATATGGGCCAAAAACTAAATTTTTTCGAGGTTTTTTTGGCTTTTCCGGGAAATCCATGAAGGAATTCCGGGAATTTTTTGGCCCACAATCATCCTCGGAACTTGCTTAACATATTTGCTTTGGAACTTGTCTTCGATATTGCTTCGTTGAGGAGGAGATACGACTCAAAGCTACGCACATCCATCCATCCATCCATCCAGAAATAACGAGTTAATAATCGCAATTCCTGTAAGGAAATTGCGCTAAAAATATCACATGCATTGTTACATGAATGTACATCAATGATAGGTCAGTTGTCCGGTCCATCTGTATCTTGTCCCCAATCCTCGGCCTGTCCTGGGTGTTTGGTGTCTTGTCCATGACAGACCCCCACGTGATCTTCCAGTACCTGTTTGCTCTCACTAACTCACTGCAGGTTCGTGTTGTTTATTTATTTTTTATTAAATTTTGTATTTAAGGTTGGTGTCGTTGTTTTCTTATTTATGTGCCTTTACAATTGTAGCAGATTACTGAATGCTGTTTTATTTTATTATTTAATTTAAATTTACATTTCTAATATTGTTTTCTAAAGTTACGTTCATAAGTGATATATTATTGAATATATAAGGGATACATAAACAATGATTTATTTACTTTTTATTCGGCCTTTTTTAAATATAACTTTTTAAAAGGTATATCCAACTTTAGGTAAAATCTTAGTTTAGCGTCGTAAATTCGGCCAAAACTAGTAATGTAGGAGAGAGTGCAATAATGAATATGTCATTAAATATGAATATATTTTCGTATATTTTGATAAAATATTATAAATAATTGAATAATAGATCACCATTTATGGTTAAATCAATTTAAATATCATGAAATTAATTTTTATCAACCCTGTTCGAGATAGTAAATTTGCTATTAAAAACAGCAGCCATCTTAAGAAAATGTTATTTAGAGTACCTTCCCTTTCATTTCTATTCGTATGAAAATGTATTTAAATATGATTGTCTTGTTGTATAGTCCGTATAACAAAGCATTTTTTTTTTAAATTCTGCTCTTTAAAAACTGAATCTCCTAACAAACAACTTTATTAATTCTAGAAGCATTGTGAGATGCAACTTGTATCCATGTTTTAAATCACGTTTTTTTTTACTAATGTTTATTTGATCTTACTATTACTATATAGTTTGAGTTTTTTCTTATTGTTTGAATGTTCACTATTTTCATTTCAGGTTTTTCTTTTCATCAATTAGTGATTCTATCGTAACTTATGACATTTTTTTACTTCTCTCTACCTTAATTAAACACCAACCTCCGTCATATTTTTGTTGTCAATGTCACAACAAGTCATAAGGGGTCATCCATAAATGACGTCACACTCGTAGGGGGGAGGGGGGGTCCGTAATTTTGTGACGACGTGTGACGGAGGGGAGGGGGGGGGAAGGTAAAAATCGTCAAAAAAGCGTGACGTCATTTATGGATGACCCCCTAATGTAAAAAATTACGCTTCGCTCTGCCTTATCTAAGATCTCTAGCCATAATTTTGACAACAATAAATCTTTGTCATCATTTATATATACAGAGAGACAAAATGTATTATCCACCAGCTTCCCTCGTAAAACATCATCTAAAATTATCAGCCACTCCACCCCTTAAGTGCGTGTTGTCATTATGGTCGATCGCAAGTCTCCACCTGCCAGACACATATTGGTTATCCTTTGTTGTCAAAATGTCAATATCAAGTACCCAAGTGAGTGATATGGGGTTGTCCATAAATGATATCACATATGATTTGCTACGGGAGTGAGAGAAGATTTGTGACGTCAACTCAGGCGGCTCCGCAAACTATGACGTTTCGGTCTCATGAAAGGAGGTGAACGGAGAAAAATACCTAGGTGGTTGATGGAGAACCTCTATAATGCTTTGTTCAATCAAAATAACGATAAATAAGCATTAGTATACGTATACCTTGCTTAAAACGAATCATCACAAATGTTGCAAGCCTGCTAGTTTAAGACATTTGGCAAAACGGCCTTAACTTAACACATTATCCCCGTCAAAAAGGCTTGCCACCAAATGCCTGCCGACGAATAAGCCGCGTCTAATGCGGGGCGTTAGGAATACGGCCATTAGCATGGGTCGCGTTAGTAGAGCACCAGTAGGCTATCGCGCTTTGTAAGATGACGTTAATACTTAAATTCAATTTCGCTAAACTGCGCGAACATTTAGTAATGTTGCATCGATTGAGGAAATTTATTTTCTTGGACTTTAATTGAAATATCATGTTGACTGTCTGACTCTTAATTTCCGAATATCACTTTTAATGTATCAAGATTCAGAACTATAATTTACTTTAATATAAGTGTCATTTTATCGTTTATTGTGCTTTTTATAAAGCGCAGAGCAGCTTCAAAATCGGACGGCCATCCTGTTTTCACCAAGCTTCTTTTGGAGCTTAATATGGGTAGTCTAGTTCTATACGGTGAGAGCTTAATACCTTTTTAAAGGGCCGAATGTCTCAAGACAGCAAGCTTGCAGAAATAACTACGTACGTTTAAATGGACAAGTGATAGGTGTGTTAGGGGCTGTTTAATGAACACCAACTTATGTTATCAATTTAAACGTCTCATAAGCGTCAAAAAGGCAGTGCTTGTTGTTTTTTTTTAATATAAAATTAGCCTAACGGTCGGCGGTACCGGTACATGACGTCACGTGAGAGCGCTAACTCGGTGACGATGTACTAAGTGGGGGAATGAAAAAGGTGGGGTTCAAGAAATGCGACTCAGCAAGCTTTTTACATTTCTTGACCCTTCTTAATAGTTCTATCGTCCCCACTGAGAAAATGGATCACCAATGAATGACGCGTCATACTTCTACAGCTGGTCTTTCTCCCACAACCATCTCCTGTTTTCACGAAAAAAAAACCTGACCCGTCTCCAAAATCACATCGCTGAGTTCTACTCAACCTCTCCCCACCACAAATCACAATTTCTATCTGAAACAATATGTTCATATGTTTGTTCTGTAATAATGCACGCTGTCATCACTATCTTAAGAGCGACGTCATTTATGAGCGATCTAATATTGATTTGATTACTGCAAATAAAGTGTTCAAAAGTTCGACCTCCCAACAATTGTTGTGGTCTTGGATGCACACTATTAAGTCTGATAAGGTCTATTAGTCATTCATGTCAACTATATTGAAAAAAAAAGTAAATTTACTATACAGGGGGTCATCCATAAATGACGTCACGCTTTTTTTTGACGATTTTTACCTCCCCCCACCCTCCCCTCCGTCACACGTCGTCACCAAAAGCCAGACCCCCCCCCCCCCCCTAAAATGACGTCACACCTCAGCCTACAACCTCCCTCAAAATTGCAGTTGAATTTTTTTTAAACAGCTATATTTTTCCAAAATCTTGTCTGAACTCTGTCAAAATAGAGTATTTTAATCAATTGTTACTACAATGTATTAAAACAGTTTTCTAAAACGCAAAATAACGTCTAAAATTCGTTTTCTAACATTTCTTTTTTATAATGCAATAGTGTGACGTCGCACCATCTGAACCCCCCCCCTCCCCCTCATCACACACCGTCACAAAATTACGGACCCCCCTTCCCCCCTACGAGTGTGACGTCATTTATGGACGACCCCCCTCCCCTGGCATATATTAAAACAATACAAAACAATCATATTAAACCACAAAATCAACACTAAAGACATGCGAATAGACAATTTTTCAAGGGAAACTACGCTATTATTGTTTTTGAAACATGGCCGCTGCTTGTATTTACTCATTGTTGTCTCGAACGGGGTAGTTTAAAGTTTATTCCAGGATATTTATGACTGGTTTGGTCTTGGATTGTGATTTGTTATTTAATTATCTGTTATATTATGTAAAATATGACATAAATTTGGCCAAATGAAAGAAATATTCATTAGTTACCTTCATCGCACATTACTAGCTACGTTGGAATTTACGACGCTAAACTAAGATTTTACCCAACTTTAAATCGTTGTGATTGTATACATTGTTTGAAAGAAATTAAAGATTTAACAGTCTAAAAATCAAACATGAGTCATAGTATTCGATGACAAATACAATTTGAGCAAAGAAAATAAAAGTAAAAAAATAGGCATCTAGCACGGACGAAGTTTATTTGTATACGACTGTTATTCAGAAGATTTTTTTTTCTTTTCTATAAAATTAAAATATATGTTTGCTTTAATTTTCCAGGGTTTATTAATTTTCGTTTGCCAGTGTTTGCTTCAACAGCAGGTAGGTGATTGATTATTATCTACAGGGAACTTTTGATCTGAAAAGACAGTATATTGGGTATATCACCTTGGTTCGCTATATAAATATGCGTTATTTTGTTAGTCACCAACATGTATCACTTAATATAACACATCGTTGTATTGATAACTATCCCTTAAAGCTGATCCAGCTATACAAACTTAAGACTCTGTTCTATACACTCATAAGTATCTAGACGTTGGTTAAGAAGTAAAGTATGTTTCCAATATGAATTTAATTGTTTTACTGACGATTGTATTTAAACAGGTTCGAGATGGTGCGCGGACATTTATACGTAGATACAGAGCGGACAAACTGGACTCGGGACATACAACTGGTCAAATCTTATAGTCACTGGTATGTTTAGTATAGGCCATTCTGGTCAAATGTTATAGTCACTGGTATGTTTAATATAGGCCATTCTGGTCAAATGTTATAGTCACTGGTATGTTTAGTATAGGCCAGTCTGGTCAAATGATATAGTCACTGGTATGTTTAGTATAGGCCATTCTGGTCAAATGTTATAGTCACTGGTATGTTTAGTATAGGCCATTCTCAATGCGGTGGCTTTGATTTAGATAGTTTCAAAATGTTCTCAATTTTAGCAGGTTTATTCAATAAATAATGAGTTAGTACACTTTAAGTACCATTGAAGGAGTGGTATAAGCGGTTGAAGTCATTAGAGTGTCCAGCTGTTATGGGTAACTAACTTATGTTAATGTTAGCGAAATTAAAGGCGGCTGTACAAAATGCTGACCACACCTTTACTTCATGAGCCGAGGGCAGGAAACTCTATTTCATCTACCCAATGTAACGCAAAGTCTAAATAGGACGCTTTACTTTGTTTACACTTTAAGTACACGTCTGTGCAAATTAATGAAGAATTACAATGGTCTATATAAGACACGCACATATATATTGTGCTATAGTGCCAGACAGTAACATAAAATACGCGTACATTTACGAACTCGTGTTTGGTAGAGTAGGTGAATAACCTTATTTAGTAAGAATTTTACACTCACATTATTGTAATACACTTATGCCAAGGACTATTTAGAATTTAAAATTTAATTTGAATAATATATTTGAAGTCTTTATTTTTTTTAAATTAATTAATGTTGCAGAATGTATTATACTTTTGAAACTATTACTTTAAATAAGTACGACTTAATATTACTTATTTATACTTACTTTTTTACTTATTTCAGACTTTACCTTTCAGGAAAGTGAACATATACATGGACATATCTTAGCAATTATGTTTTACAGACCAAATAGAGAAACGTATTTATGGGATAAGTAATGCCGCCTTAGAATAATCTCACAATTGATTGTTTATACTAACACCACATTTTGTCCGTAATATAGCGGCATTAATACGTTAGGCTAGTTATACGATTAGGACAACTTCGAGAAGGACAATAATGTATTAATTGTATAATTATAGCCTGAAGATAGATGACGTTTCGCTAAAATATTGACCGACATTGAAAGTGTTTTGAATATGTTTGTACGACGTAAAAAAAATACTTTACCGTATTGGTTTGGTTCTTGCTTAAATTAATTTTCTAAAGCAAATATAGCAAAACTTATGTTTTAATACCTTCAATTATTTCATTTTTTTAAAACAAAACTTGTTACTGTAGTTTGCACAGCACACTTTGCTTATAATTTTTTTTACACGGTGTTTTCTTACATTTAAAATACTTTAGCACGATTTTATATTGCCTCAATTTTATGTTTAAACATTTAATGATAATTTAGTTTACTGGTTATACATTTTGTATACAATATTGATTTCTTCATTTTGACATTAGCAAAAAAAATTGTTTGCTCGATTTTTTTCTAATATTAATTTTGTTTAGAATTGCTAGTTTACAGACATTAATACGTCGTTAGTCAATATATCATATCTTTACCATTGTATTTCTATCTCATTAATTTATATACTAATGTGTTTGTTAGCGCCACTGCTTGATTTGCATTTGCAATTCCATGATTATAATGTCAACAATGGTGTATCGCTATGTTCATTTTAATTTTATTTTTACGTGTGCTTCATATTGACTTTACATATACTACACTGCATAACGACTTGCATTGATTTCAAATTCCATGCAGTAACGTCACAAAATAACTTCAGCCTGGTAAGTGCTCCCTATTTTTTTTTTGTGACCAGTTAGTTTTTTCCAAATCTTTAGTTAGATTATAGAGAGTTACTTCCTGAAGTCACAGCTAACATCCAGTTGTCTCTGATGAATGTGTTTTGTTTACATCGTTGTATGAATTTCTTGTATTCACATCGTTGTCTTGGATACTATTTATTTGATTGATTTTATGTTCGGAGTGGTCATGGTTAATACCCAAAAGCCCCGAATTCGAACACTCATTAAATTCAGTAGAGATAACTCCGTATACAAACAGATGTTGAGCTCTCTAGGTGATATGTTTACCAACTCTGGTCTCCATTCGACAGCTCTTGCGACAATGTTGATTCCAAGCTGTACAGGTAACGTCTTGTCCCCTGTGTCAATCAGCTGTGTGGAGAGAGGAGGTCTGACACTAGGGGAAACATCAGACTCTTCTTATCTACCACACATCCTTAAACTTCCAATGCGCAATCATCCTAAGGTCTATTAGACCAACGAGCTATATATGCATATGCTTATTTGTTTTGTTTGTTATTGCTTTCTGTTTACTGTAATTGCATTATTGCATTATTAACTACATTAAAGCAAAATATAATAGTCTTCATGTTAGTCGTAGTTTTGTTTTAGCTTTCTCCACACATTCATGTCTGCCACTATATGTAAATAATCTTTGTTTTACTTCAGTGTATATTTATTTAAAGATCAACATATACAAATCAGTAAACGTAAACGTCTTACGTGTACTTTTACATTGTATACGATGAACCAATGATACAAAAACTATATTAAGAAAATAATCAAAAGTAGTGTTTATCCATAACGGGCGGATTCAATTCATTGGAAAATAACAATTTACAATCAATTCTAGGTTAAGCGACATAATGCATTATTTTCAATGCGTTTCTTGCAATCGACTTAAATATGTGAACAGGGGTGTTGTAATATTAGATGCAACGCAATTATGTCAGACCAATGTAGGTTATCATTTGTTCATGTCGGTAAAAACCAATAAGTAGCTAGTATTGTAAGATACACAATGAGTAGCTAGTATTATAAGTTACACAATATGTAGCTAGTATTGTAAGATACACAATAAGTAGCTAGTATTAATGACTTGTATTGTCAGATAATTGATGAGCCCTTGTCGGGCAGGAGCTCACATGATTTCTTACTTCAAATGTCGACAGTTCGGTTCAGTAGTCAAATTAGATCGTTATCTGTAGCAGCATCTTATCTAGGGGAGAAAACCCCAAAATTAAACTTTGCTACATTGTATACTTCACTTGGATGTACACAGTCTATGGAAACAAATCCAGGCTGAAGTCAAAGTCATCTGGTCATAAGGAGCATACCATGTTGAACCATAATTTGATGGAGGAAATCAACTTTAATTTTACAGTAAAGAAAGAAAACAATCATCTATATCATAAATATCATCTAGAACATTGTTTAAATTGATTTTATTAATACTATTTTTTTTTGTTTTTGTTTATTCAAACACATGTATAACTACAATAGAAACAACTATACACATTTATTTTTAGACACATTGTCTTTTACTATGCCTATAGTCTACTACCGATCTAATAATATATTACTACTCCCATTTATTGTTACAGTAGAGCAATCACAGCATAATACTGCTAATATAATATACCAATTCTATTCGTTCATTGTTACTGCTAAAAAAGTATAATAATATTGCAATAGTATAATACTGCTACTATAGACTACTTCCCTCCGATAGACTGCTGACATACATTTCGTTACCAAAAACAACTCAATGCGGCTTGAGTTTCGAAAAAAGAAAAAAAAAAGCCTCAAACATGTACATGGCAGCGTCTGTTTGCCTTGCATGTTCACATTAGTATTACAGTTTTCATCGTGGGCTTGTGAGGACTGATACAGATTTACAATTATATAGTAATACTTCTTTCTTATATGTAGCCTACTTTTATTCATTTAAGATGGTTTACTTGCACATAGATCTTATACAAAACGTCTAATTACAATTAAAACAAATGAAAATTCAAATGTGTAATTAAATGATGATTCAATGGATTTTTAAATACATTTCATGAGTAGCCGGAAAGATGTTCATTACAATGATACACATCAATTCAAACATTCTTCCTTTTTAAACATCTATATTTATAGCAGTTGTCCCACCGTTTTCTTTTTAATACATTTATTTTAAAATTTTAAATTATAATGATCCTTTATTGTGTATTTTCAAACACATGAAATTAATGTGTATATATATAGTAGTTAAATGGGGAAATTAAAACTCTATAAATACTGGACTACAATAGGGTATGCTACCATGTTTCCCCTGACTGCTTAGTTTACTGTACCCCATTTCGACTGTGAAGCCAAATGTTGTCATTATGGTTACCTATGGCCAAGTAAAAGAAAAGTATTTTATTAATAGCGATGTGCTGTATGCAATGAATATCGTTGACTAAAAGATTTCGCTTATCATCAGTTTGTATAAAACGAATCATAAGGCTTTTATGACATTTAATGTCAAAAAAATATAAACGTTTTTGGGAAAGTAGAGGATAGAGAATAAAATATATTACACTGTTGTAGAAGATCTAAGAAAAATAAAATGGAAAATTGTTAACATGTTTATCTCTATGCCAAAAATGAAATTTGATAAACTTAAACAATTTTAAGGACTAAAACAAAGTTGTCTCCCTTAGTTTTTATAAAGAACACATTGGTAGAAATTAAACTACTAATATTAGATTTTAGAATTCTAGATTTGTTCAACGCTGTTGTAGAATGTCTCTTATGTTTAATAGTGTTACCTTGAAATACGATTTTAATTCCTTCTGTAGCATAGCTCGTACGTCAAACTGCTCGTATATCAAAGCGATTTTCCTCATTGAAGTAATCAATTAAAATGCCAAGTATCCGCTGTGTCTCCAAATACAACCGCGATTGTTTTGTTACGTGTTTTAAAAAGAATAATTGTGTATCTATAAATACAAAATGGTGTTAAATAAAACATCAAACGATAATGCAATTATATAATCTGGTTTTTATAAAGTGTAGTTACCTAGAAAATCAACTTACTTGAGCTCACAGAAGATGCTGGTGGAGGTGTAGGTCCTGTGTAGAGTGGATGAGATAGGCGGCGGCGCTTCACTTCGTTCACTCACTCACAGTTAATGCTAAAATAGTTCGGTCACTTAACATTACACTTAATCTTTATACTTCACCGAACATCATGAAACCTAGATGTTCATTGATCATGTTTTATCAATTTCACTTAATGTGCGTCATGTTTTTCTCTTCGGTGGTCGTTTCTTTTTTCTCCAAGCTTTCCTCATTATCTCCACTTTTTAATTCAGAATGTACATACGTATACATATATTTCTGTTCGATAATGTTTATTGTATCCTTCTTTTAAGATTTTTGTTTCAATTGAGTTCTACATGTGTCATTAAATAGTTCCGCTGCACAATGCATTTGCAATGTTTTTGAGATTTTTTTTCTTCTTCGAATCGTTAATTTCACTACTTCAGTTACTCGCATCTCAAATGTCTCTACAGCCAATAATACAATATTTGAACAATTTCGAATGTCGGAGCACTTATTGTCAAAGTTCCACTGTATTTGTAACACTGATTTTAATATTTAATAATTTATATTGTAATAATTGTGTCTTCATTACTCTCTCTAGATCTTTATTTATTACACATTAAAACATTGATTGTTTAATATGGCTACAAAAAAGTTCCTCGTACCTATCATACATCACATTTATTATTTTAGATATTTTTTTTTAAATATATGTATGTATTTATTTATTATTTTATACATATATATTTAGCTACTGTGTGGGAATTGATAATTGACTTTTTAAAATAAATGATGTAGTGTGGACTGTTTAAGTGTCTCATGATTTCGTCGTTTAATTAAGTTAAGCTATCAAGTTATGCCGAGCAAATCTTTTTGTTGTTCTTTCAGTTTTGTCGCCATCATAGTTAAGCGATAGGTTTATTGTATGCTACATGCTTATTTTTACAACTTTACATTACATTTGGTCGTAATCAAATAATGATTGATGTTGTTGTCTCAGTCCAGTATTTAGAATTTTTATTTAAAGTGAATATTTTTTTTTGATCAGACATTTAAATTACAGCGTCAGTTGTGTGTTCGCTTTAGTATTACAGTTTTCATCATCGGCTTGTGAGGACTGATACAGATTTACAATAGTAATATTTCTTTCTTAATGTAGCCTACTTTCATTCATTTAAGATGGTTTACTTAAACATAGATCTAATACAAAATGTCTAAATATAAAAAAATAAAAATAAAAAAAAAACAACATGAAAATGCAAATTTGTAATTAAATGATGAATCAATGGATTTGTTTTCCCCTTCGCGTGGTGGGTGAGGGGTGCTTGGGTGGAATTTGGGTTTTTAAGTAGAGCTGAAATAAATTTGTGATTACAGATAATTAAAATGATATAAATTTTAATTACATAAATATGTAATCCATACACACTGAGAATAAAGCTATTATTAAAAGAAGTGTTCAGATGTTTTGTAATTCATATTTTTATACGCATTCAGTTTTCTTATTATAATTTTTGTCAATATATTAATTAATTTTTAAATGAAAATACAATTTTGACACATTTTATGCATACATTTTAAAATAAACCGGGAGTGATCTCCCCTAAACTTTCTTGAATATTCTTATATAAAATTACAGGGGATGGGAACTCGGGCTATAGACAAGATTTTTAATCCATTTTAAATACTTAAAGTTTTAAAAATAGAATAAAATCTCGTAGACAAATTAATTGCACACCAAGTGAACGCCAAATAAAAAAGCGCATAATAGTGCGCAATATTTTTAGTACTTTTAAAATTTACATTAGTTTTTTGAGAAATCAGAAGTAGCGTAAATTACTACTTCCGGTCAACGGAAATTACTCAAAATTTAACAGAAGGTAGAGAATTAGATCTTTTACTAACTTGTGAAATGACATTTATCTATCTGAAATAGTACTCAAGTTATAGGCTTTTGAAAAATTAAAAGTAGGAAAAGTACCACTTTCGGTTATCGGAAATCGCTGAAAAGTTGAAACCGATCTACGATTTTGATAAAATACTTATATATGAAATTTCATCAACCTAGCTGTAACGGTACTCAAGTTATCGTGTTTACACACGGACAGACAGACAGACAGACAGGCACACAGACATACGGACAAGATTGCAAAATTATGTTTTTCCATATCAGTGAGGTGTAAAACGTCGAGATTTGTAAAAAATCTCGATTTTTTTTTTTTGCACGATTACAAGACTTTCTCTATACTTCGTATATACGAGAAAGTAAAAAAGGTAATCAATTTTTTTTTTTAAAAACATTTAATGTCTAATACTGTTTTATGACAAATAATTTTCACCTACTAATGAATCTAATATATTAGGTTATCGTCCTTGGTATTAAAACAACAGTTTAAGTGGGAGATAAGTAAAAGTAACATGAAGTAAAATAATTGTATGTTTAAATATACTATCTTTAAGGGGAAAAAACACATAATTCTACATTACAAATAAGCGGGCTCTAGATGCATGCATCACTGAAGTTGATTATATAAAGAGCAAAGCATTTCTGAAAAAGAGCTATAAATAAATAACAAATACTACATACCTTTAACATTAGATCTAGAGGTGGAACGAGAAACACTTGGGGTTGAGTGTGGGGTGGGGGAGGGGCGGTGTCTTTTAATGCCCATTCTGTTGAGCTCCGATTTATTTCGTCAAATAGTTCATGTTTTAAAGTGTCTCTAACAATCGACATAATCATCGTGTATCTTCTCTTTAATGATGCGCTATTACGCAGTCTGTAGACGTGCTGTTTTGTAAAATGTTCGCTTACAATCTTTTAGCTCGTTTAGTTATAATTATTGTCTGAAAGATTGTAGCAGCTTATTCAACAACTTCCTCAATTCATCAATACATAAATAAATTTTAAAAAATCAGACGGAGACAACAATTTAAGCAACAATCTATAGTTCCAGACTATCAACCTGTTGTTTTTTTTAAAGTGTGCTCCAGGTTTGTATTGTTTTTATCCACTTATGTGTGATTGACCTAGTCAGTTTAAGTGGTGTAAAGTAAGAGCACTACATTCACATACATGTTATATATGGCGATCGCTAGCTGATCAAGGCCACATTCTACATGCTTTGTTATGATGTTTCAGCGAATAGTAAGAGGCAAATGTAATCTTTGCAGTTCCATAGCCAGTCTGTCTTTTAATACATATCTTAAATTGTTGCGTAGGTTAGGAGTCTACATCTAGTTTGACAAGTCTTTGGGTTAAAGTTAGTTGGAAATCTGCATTAGTAAAAGAAAACGGACTTAAGAAATTGTTTGAAGAGTAAAATAAGATATTTTAAGCTGAAAGTTCAAGAATCAATTTTGTGATGGCTTTAATTTTGGACAGACGTGCGATATATTTGTCAGTTTGTGTCTGCTGTCAGGTCTCAGCCATTTGCAAATGCCTCATTTTTTGGCACTTAATGTGTCACTTTTTATTTTATATTATCAACCACATTTCATCTTTTGTCAGGTCATGCAATAAAATTCAAAGGGAAATAAACAAATACATCTGAAATAAAGCAGAATGCCAAAGTTGTCTCCTTTAGTTCAGTTTCTGTATACAGGTATTTTTTTTTTAAACATTTTCCTTGCTTCGATATTTTTCCAGCAACGCTTAATTAGAAATTTCCGTTAATTTTAAAATTTACATTTGGTTTTACTATTTGCAAGCCCAGTTAAATGTAAGAAAGAAGTTTTAACCTTGTGAATCTCTATCCGCCTCACAAGACAATGAAAAACACTGAAATATTAAAGCTAACATATAAATAAAACTAACTGATGCTGTTAACTCCATGTATGCTGTAAGAATTAAATTATATGTTCAATATGATATGTAACCATGGCAACGTGCCTTCCGAAATTAACGAAACGCATGTAAATTTACTTAAAGAAGGTTCGTGATATTTAACAGATGTAAACAAATTAGTAGATTCGGAAACATAATTGTATGGCTTCTACTTGACGTTTACAATAGGCCCTGTTCTTAACGTAATGGAAAATATATGTAAAAAAACAGTGACTTGTGTTTAATAAGCAGCATAATTATAGCCATTATTGCCCGGGTTTAGGAAATATATAACAATAGCCACTTGAATACGTTCCTAGATGTGTATACTCAATATTAAACATGCCATTTTAAAATAATTTAAAACAAATGCTAAATGCGTATTACAGGTGTATATCCTTAAGATAAGCATTATGTACTAACTAAATTGCCATTGAAATATGTTTTATGGCAATAAGCAGCACTTTAGAATTGTATTTGGCTGAACAGAACCATAAGCAAACACAATCAACTTTGAACGTATTTACTAAGTGAATCTTGATAAATGAAGATACTTTTGTATCGCGTGTATAATAATGTACATATGGGAAGCAGTTCCCATACTAAGGGCTTGCTTATAAACGTATGACCTAAATGCTTGCTTTCTTTAATGTTTTTGTAATTATTGTATTGTTTTCCTGCTAAGTATTTTTTATTCGGTCTTTATTTTTTTATTAGGTGTGTTGTTAGACCCGTCAGGCCTCACGCATGGGTCGGTAAAATACACGTAACAGATAGTCGTAATAAGGTTATGCTTGGCAGAACATACGCTAAAGAAGTTGTACATTTTATGAAGGAAACACAAACTGCGGACTAACTAAATATAGAATTGTGTATAGTATGCAACCTTTCACCATTCACCAACTACATTTAACGGATTGTATAACTACAGATTAGTGCACACATTGTTATTTAGAGATCAGCTTACTAGTAAAAGGTTCCTAAATGAGATTAGTATTATTAAGTAGTCAGTACTGCATGCATCTATGAAATGTGTATCAATCATAAATAATTATTAGCAATGCGATTGTTTATTTTGAGTCGCTAAAATCTAATTCAAACACTAAACATAACTTCATAAATAAGCATTGTTAGCGTATTGTCAAGATAATATGAAGATGTATATTTTTACTATCAACACACTCTATTCTAAATGAACAATACCTGGTTGGGATCTTACAAAGAATGTATATTGCTAATACCAACTCACTACTTTCTAAATGAACGATAATGTTTGAGTTCATGTCGGCGGTCATCGCTACAAAGTTGAACGTTTTAAAATGTAGTCGAAGTCACCCTGTGTAGTATTTCATTTTCTAGGACGTTAGGAACTACCGTAGTGAACAAATACATTTCTTGGGCTCAGACAGGTAATTTACGGTATTTGTTTATTTTTCACTTGTCCATTGAATGCTGTAGTTGTTACAATTCGGTATGTACAATTTTTTTAGTGAATACAAAAATAGGTATATATATACATATATATATATTTTTTTTTTTATCAATGCAGGTAAAATTGCTATGTACTGTATAACACTATGAAACTGGTGTTCATGTGTCTTGAAATATATATCATTTAATTACGCGAACAGTTCTCTCATTCAATTTGTGTCATTTATTAAATCTAATCTCCATGAAACATACTTTTGACAGACTTTTTATATATTTAATTTTAGTCTAACTTTTACTGTCATATCAAACATTAAATGTAATATATTTTTTTTTTTATAACAAATACTTTCCACATAATTGTCATTCAAAATTTTAAGTAGTTTCCCTTATCAACTTTTCAAAAAACTAATGGGAAGTAACTTAAACTAAAAGAATGTAAAGAATTTTATTTTTAAACAATGTATGTTTACATCATAACAACATGGTAATTCTACAAAACAGTTACATACATCTAGATACATATATCATAATGAGGTCAGCAATATGCCCAGCCGCCTTTACTTTCCTTAACGTAAGTTAGATACCCATCAGAGTTGGGTGGACTCAGGGACGGTCTACTGACTTGAACACAGATTCGAACTCGAGACCTACGGGTTGGCAATCTAGCTCTCTACCGCTAGCTTCTCTTTTGGTTTTTTAAAAAGCGTTAAAATTGGGTGTGGTGGGGTTAGGGATGTAGGCCTATGCGTTATATATAATGACTACTTCTATTACTAACATTCCAACTATAGACATGTGATACGGACGGGAGCACTTTTATTTCCGACGACACTATTAATACCAACAAGTCCGATCATCGAAATATAACTTGAACTTTAATTATCAATCACGAATAGGCCTACTTGGTGTACACTACAAAATATACCCTCCTGTCCATATGCACGTAGCAGATTCTGATGAATGATACGGGTCTCTATCCATGGTTGCCTGTGTTTTTTTTTTTAGTTTGTAATTTAATGTACGAAAACAATTGTTTTAATAAGGGAAATTAACAGAATATCAATAGTGGCTAATCATAAGTGTTTGAATGTTTACAATTAGTTCGTACAAAGTAAAAAAGGTTGTATTTATTTTAAGTAAAAAATATAATACTTTTGGAAAACAGAGAGAGCAAATCTTAATAGTATTGCATAAACTGATTTATCAAACTTAGAATAAATTGTCGTATCTATACAAAGTTATGAAACATTGAAATCTTGCTACATATAAATATATCCAACACACAATCATAACAAACTCCTTAGATTAATTTGTATAAAACGAATCATAAAGCTTTTATTTGCATTTAATGTCATAAAAATGTAAACCTTTTTGGAAAAAAAGTAGAGGCTAGAGAAAAAATACATTGCAATGTTTTAAATGATCTACGAAAAATTAAATGTAAAATTATTATCTCTATGCAAAAAATGAAATTTGCTAAACTTTAACAATTTTAAGGACTAGCAGTAAGTTGTCTCCCTTAGATTTTTATAAAGTACACATTCTATTTGGTAGAAATTAAACTACTAATATTAGAGTTTAGAATTCTAGATTTGTTCAACACTGTTGTAGAATGCCTATTATGTTTAATAGTGTTACCTTGAAATACGATTTTAATTCCTTATGTAGCATTGCGATTTTCCTCATTGAAGAAATCAATTAAAATGCCAAGTATCCGCTGTGTCTCCAAATGCAACCCCGATTGTTTTGTTACGTGTTTAAAAAGAATAATTGTGTATCTATAAATCAAACATTGTGTTTAATAAAACATCAAACGATAATGCAATTATATAATCTGGTTTTATTGCGTGTAGTTACCTAGAGAATCAACTTACTTGAGCTCACAGAAGATGCTGGTCGAGGTGTTGGCCCTGTGTAGGGTGGATGAGATAGGCGGTGGCGCTTCACTTCATTCACTCACTCACAGTTAATGCACGCCATTTAGGGGCCCATTGCCGACCGTAATATTTTTTTTTTTATATTTAAAAAGAATAATTTGTAATATATGTATATATATATATATATATATATATATATATATATATATACATATATATATATATATATATATATATATATATATATATATATATATATATATATATAATGGATTAAAAATCATGTCTATATCCCGAGTTCCCATCCCCTGTTGTTTAATATAAGAATATTCGAGAAAGTTTAGGGGAGATCATTCCCGGTTTATTTTGACTTAGAATCTTTAATTCCACTACTTCAGTTACTGGTATCTGAAATGTCTCTACAGCCAATAATAAAATATTTGAACAATCTCGAATTTCGGAGCACTCATATGTCGAAGTACCAATGCATTTGTATACACTGATTTTAAAATGGGTTTTATATTTTCTTTTACGAATATATTTTTATTTTTATTTTTGTTACCTATTAAATCACTAATAGCACACATCTAAGATGCTAGAACGCAGGATGATCAATTGAGTTTTATTCAAAACAACAGTTTAAATTGTTCTAAATGTGTATACATAGCATCATTTATTGATACCGCTTTACAACATCAACAGTGGAGTTGCTCCCTCTCATGTTACCTGTAAGACGAGAGCCAGCTAGAGGAGCCACGGCTTAAATGGCTTAATGAAATCATGGCCCCAAATCTTTTTACGTTCTCGTATATACGAAGTACAGAGAAAGTATTGTAATCGTACACAAAAATAACATGAAATTTTGACAGCTTTCACCGTTTTACTCCTCAGTCCTTCATTACATCCGGAGTATAGTGGACTTATTTTAATAATGCAAAAATTATAAATACAAATATATAAACGTTTTGACGTTTTATTTGTTATCGAGTCGTAAAAACTGGACTTTGCAATTCTGTCCGTATGTCTGTGTGTCTGTCTGTGTCTAAACACGATAACTTGCGTACCATTACAGCTAGGTTGAAATTTCATATATAAGTACTTTTTTCAAAATCGTAGATCCTTATCAACTTTTAAGCGATTTCCGATAACCGGAAGTGGTACTTTTTCTACTTTGAATTTTTCAAAAGCCTATAAGTTGCGTACTATTTTAGATAGATGCATGAAATTTCACACGTAAGTAAAAGATCTAATTCTCTACCTTCTGTCAAATTTTGACGGTCTACTGACTTGAACTCGGATTCGAACTCGAGACTAACGGGTTAGCAGTCCAGCTCTCTACCGCTATACCACTCCGTCCCACACCAAGTGAACGCCTAATAAATTTGTATAAAAGTGCGGGATATTATTAGTACTCTAAATATTTACATACTTTCTTGAGAAATCGGAAATAGCGTAAATTAGTACTTCCGGTCAACGGAAATTACTCAAAATTTGACAGAAGGTAGAGAATTAGATCTTTTACTATATATAATATATATATACAATATTATATAAACACATTAATGATGTAGTATCTATATTCCCGTAATTATTATGTAGAATTACAATGTTTTATGATGCAAACAAATGTTAAAAAATTCATTTCTTTCACTCACTTTAGTTTGAGTTACTTTCCCTTATTTTTATAAATCGAAAATGGGAAACAACCTAAATATTTGAATCAAAACTGTGTATGTATTATTTATAATAAAACTTAATAAGCCATTTAATGTTTGATATGGCAGTAAATGTAGGTTTTAAATTTTATATATGAAAATTTGTCAAAAATATACGATTTACGGAGATTACATTTAAAAAGTTCAAAAACATGATTGAGAAAACCGTAACCGTATTTAAATGATATTTTACGAGACACTTGAACACTTCAATATAAAAGTACTGTTCAGATATCCTTATTGAAAACACTAATTTTTGTATTCACTTAACAAACTATACATGTTGACTTATTACAACAGTAGTTAGTATACACGGAGGCAAGACAAACTAACTCTGTTGTTTTACATATAGGAAATAAAGTATGTTTTTACACTTTTCTATAGCACATACAAAGTAATTAAGAATGTCTGCTTGATCAGCTTGTCTATGAAGTTTTTTGACTAAGACTTTAGCGACTAAAAATAAACAATCGCATAGCTAATAATAATTATGTATGATTGAAACACATTTTACAGATGCATAGTCATGCGTACACTAATGAATACGTATTACAATTTAACTGCTTTAGGCACGTTTTTGTCGTAGAATTTACTTGATCTCAAAGTAAAAATTAGTGCACTAAAGTTATACAATCCAACAAATGTATTGGTGAATGGTTGAAGGTTGCATGCTAGACAGTTATATATTTAATTGGTCGGCAGTTTGTGTTCCATCCATATACTTAACAACTTCCTTTAGCGCATGTTCTTCCAAACCAAACCTTATCAGGACTGTATTTTACTGACATAGTTGACACATGCGTGAGGCCTGACGGGGTCTGACAACATACATAAGAATAAATTAAAGGCTTAATAAAAAATACTCAGCAGGAAAACAATGAATAATTACAAAACCATTAAACAGAGAAATTGTGTGATCTATTCATTCATAAAGTCATTAAGCATAAAATCATGCCCTTTGTTTGTGCACAGCTTCCCATGTGTACATTATAATACAATCGATTCAAAAGTATCTACATTTAGCAACATTCTATGATTAAATAGTTGCAAAGTTGATTTTGTTTGCTCTATTGTTACGTTCGTTAACTCATTATGTGTTATTCTTTCTATATGTATGGGTGGTTAATAATATTTTTTGTCTCTTCTTTACACATAAACTAATCGCTTTAATACACCCATATGTTTAAACACTGCTAACAGTTCAGTGTATAACGTATTTCAACTGTTTATTTCTCTTTGAATGTGATTACATAAGCTGACAAAAGAGGTAATGTGGTTGATAATATAAAATAACAGGTGACACGTCGATTGCCAAAAATGATGAGGCATTTGCAAATGGCAGAGACCTGACAGCAGACACCAACTGACAAATATATCGAACGTCTTTCAAAAATTAAAGCCATCACATTATTTATCATAAAATTGCGTATTGTTCTCTTCAAGCGATTTCTTCAGTCCGTTTTCTTTTACTAATGCAGATTGCTAACTAACTTTAACCCCAAGATGTGTCAAACTAGATGTAGACTCCTAACCTACGCAATCATTTTAGATATGTATTAAAAGACAGACTGACTATGGAACTGCAAATATTACATTTGCCTCTTGTTATTCACTAAAACATCATAACAAAGCATGTAGAATGTGGCCTTGATCAGCTAGCGCTCGCCAGATATAACATATATGTGAATGTAGTGTTCTTACTTTACACCACTTACACTGACTGGGTCAATCACACATTAGTGGATAAAAACAATACAAACCTGGAGCACACTTTAAAAAAAAAACAACAGGTTGTTTGTCTGGAACTGTAGACTGTTGCTTAAATGGTTGTCTCCGTTTGATTATTTTAATCCATTTATGTATTGTTGAATTGAGGAAGTTGTTGAATAGGCTACTACAATCTTTCAGACCGCACCGGGTGACACCATTTAGGGGGGGGGGGGTGACACCAAGGCAAAAAATAGCAAAATATATAGGTAAAAACTTGAGGGGGGGGTTGCAAATCGAAAGTGTGAGGGGGGGTACAAATAGAAAGTTTGAGGGGGGGGGTGTAAATCGAAAATTTGTCCCCAGGGTCCCTACGCCTCTGGGGGGTGATACCATTAAGCGCCGCACCGGGTGACACCCGACCTGGCTACGCAACTGCCCCACCCCCACACCCAACCCCACTCCAAAACGAAAGTCAATTGTTCACCCTTCTTAGTAGTGTGCTATTACTGATTTAATAATTATTAAAACATAAACACACTGGTAACACAACATATTCTAAATATGTATACACAAATACAGTTATATTTTGACATACGAGTGCCTCAATATACGAGATCTTTCATACACAGACTATCGATTGAGCAACATTTGAGATACGTGTAACCAGAGTAGCGGTTTTAACGGTGCGAAGATACAAACATCTCTAAAAACTTGCAAAGGATTGTGTATTAGAGCTATATAATGACACTTGCCTAATTCATTTCTAAATCATTTCTTAAAACGAGGGAAAAACAAATCTTATCGGACATGCATATTTGTACATCCTACATGAAAACGTGGGGATAGTGAGGAAAGCCTGGAGAAAAGTGAAAGGACCACCGAAGAGAAAACAGTGAGGAAAATTTAGCGAAAGTAATAAAACATTAAATGGTTAACATTCATGTTTCATTGTGTTGTGTTAAGTATAGGGATTAAGTGTAATGTTGTGTCCGAACAATTTTAGCATTAACTGTGAGTGAGTGAACGAAGTGAAGCGCCACCGCCTATCTCATCCCCCCCTACACAGGGCCTACACCTCCACCAGTATCTTCTGTGAGCTCAAGTAAGTTGATTTTCTAGGTAACTACACGCAATACAAGCAGTTTATTTATTTGCATTATCCTTCATTGTGTTATTAAACTTAATTTGTCTTTTATAGATACACGATTCTTATTTTTAAAACATATAACATAAACAATTGGGGTGGCATTTGAAGATACAACGGATACTTTGATCTCAAATTGATTTCTTCAATGAAGAAAATCGCTTCTATTTACGAGCAGTTTGACGTACGAGCAATGCAACATAACGAATTAAAAACGTATTTCAAGGAAACACTATATATACATACTAGTCATTCTAAAACAGTGTTGAAAAAAATCTAGAAGTTTAAAATCAGATATTAGTAGTTTAATGTCTACCAATGTGTACTTTTTAAAAATCTAAGGGAGACAACTTATTGTTGGTCCTTAAAAGTGTTTAAGTTTAGCAAAATTCAATTTTTACATAGATATAAACATGTTAACAATTTTACGTTTAATCTTTTGTATATATATTATATTATTGCAATACATTATATTCTCTAGTCTCTGCTTTTTCACAAAATCGTTTATATTTTTTTTTTGACATTTGATTCACTAAAAGCTTTATGTTTCGTTTTATACAAATTAATGATAAGCGAAATCTTTTTAGGTTGAGACAATTGACTTGAATGTCCTTGGCAGTGTAAAACATACATTTCTATTACTTTGCCATAATGTCAACATTTAGCTTCCCAGTTGAAGATGGGTGACAGTAAACTAAGAAGCCAGAAGAAACATAGTTGCATACCCTATTGTAGTCCAGTAATTATGGCATTTTAGTTTCTCAATTTAATTTCTACATATACCATTTACTTTCATGTCTTGAATCTATGAAACTACAAAATAAATTATCATTATAATTTAAAATGTTTAAAATAAATGTATTAAAAAGAAAACGATGAGATAACTGCTATAGATATAGATGTTTAAAAAGGAAGAATGTTTGAATTAATGTGTATCATTGTAATGAACATCTTTCCGGCTTCTCATCAAATGTATTTAAAAATCCATTGAATAAGAATTTAATTACACATTTGCATTTTTTCAGTTATTTTTGTTTTGTTTTTTACATTGTAATTAGACTTTTGTATTAGATCTATGTAAAAGTAAACCATCTTAAATGAAAAAAGTAGTCTACGTGAAAGAAAGAAGTATTACTATTGTAAATCTGTATCAGTCTTTACAAGCCGATGATGAAAACTGCAATACCAAAGCGACCATGCAAGACAAACTGACGCTGTAAATTACATGTTTGAGGCATTTTTTTTCTTTTTCAACACTCTAGCTGCTTTGAGTTGTTTTTGGTAACAAAAAAATATCTCGGCAGTCTATCGGATGGAAGTTGTGTACAGTAGCAGTATTTGACTATTGTAGCATTATTAAATTTTTGGAGAAGTAATAATGAACAAAGATAAATGATATATTATAGTACAAGTGCTATAATGTGATTTGAATCAAAATCCAACAAATGTATTGGTGAATGGTTGAAGGTTGCATGCTAGACAGTTATATATTTAATTGGTCGGCAGTTTGTGTTCCATCCATATACTTAACAACTTCCTTTAGCGCATGTTCTTCCAAACCAAACCTTATCAGGACTGTATTTTACTGACATAGTTGACACATGCGTGAGGCCTGACCCTAGAGCCACCTATTAAATTATCTGCCCCTAGACCCTAGACCCACCTATTAAATTATCTGCCCCTAGACCCTAGACCCAGCTATTAAAGTATCTGCCCCTAGACCCTAGACCCAGCTATTAAATTATCTGCCCCTAGACCCTAGACCCCACTATTAAATTATCTGCCCCTAGTCCCTAGACCCAACTATTAAATTATCTGCCCCTAGACCTTAGACCCAACTATTAAATTATCTGCCCCTAGACCCTAGACCCAGCTATTACATTATCTGCCCCTAGACCCAGCTATTAAATTATCTGCCCCTAGACCCTAGACCCCACTATTAAATTATCTGCCCCTAGACCCTAGACCCAACTATTAAATTATCTGCCCCTAGACCCTAGACCCCACTATTAAATTATCTGCCCTTAGACCTTAGACCCAGCTCTCCCGACAATGCTAAAAATAATTTTGAAAAACGAAATATACCACCAGCATACATTAAATATTAAATATAAAAATTTAGACATCAGACAAGATTTTTCGTTTGATAAAAATAAAAGATGCTCTCAAGCGAAACGATTTTGATGCTGGTACTATGTTCCACTATGATAGTGTGAATAATTTCGTCATTTAATTCTAAAGAGTCTCAAATATGCGTGACATTTGGCGCAAATAAAATGCTAGAAATCTAACGTATGTTAACGTGTCTGTACGTTGAGAACCTTTAAATCGTTAAAAATGAATATTATAATTGAGCTTACAACAGCTGGAGTAAATGTATATAAACCAAGTAAATTTAGACAACACTACATCTCAACGTTGTGTGCTTACCATCACATTGCCGCTGACATCAAATCCTTTAGGGTAAGTTGTATATTGTGCAATGTGCAATACATTCCGTTAATCACCTAGCGTAGATTATATATTATATAGCATAACTAATATGTTTATATAGGTTAAGTTTAAACTTATAAAACAATGTTTTACTTTCTATGTAGCCGATCATCATGAAGCTTCTGATTCTACTCATTTTGAGCGTTTGGTTATTCTGTGCCATCACCTACGCCACAGTGGAAGAGGAGGTAATATATTCGTGTTTTAATGTATAAATAGCGTTATAGCTTTATATTTATGTATCAATTGTGGTAGATTTTATTTCGCCGAAATAATGTTCAGAAAAATTAAACCTGTTATTACAACATGACTTTCGCCACACTGTTGTTTTTTCCAACTATTTAAATTTCACCCGCCCCACCCCGATTGAAATATGTTTTATACACTACACAGGAAAAGTATGAATCGCGCATTCTACAAATTGATGAGGAACGAATGGGTTGATAAAGTGTAGGTTAAGCTCATTATTGCTAAACCAAAGAATTCCAAGGTTGAATTCCCGGGCAAATGAAGCTCGATAGCTGGGGACAACAACATTGCTAGGAGTGTTAACTCCAAAATCAAACAACTGCCGACATGTAGCTTGTTCTAGATGGAAGCAAATACTGAAAGGAACTGTCTAAAATTGGGGTCAACGTCCTATGCTTCACAACATAACATTTTAGTTGTGTTTAGGGAAAATATCTTTAAACTTCAAAATTAAGAACAAAGAAGAAGGCAATTCGTGTTTCGTTTAATAACGTCTTATTTCGTTTAATAGTTAATTATTTCTTACAAATATGTGTGAAATTAATCGTTCATCCATCAAATTCATTAAATCGTTAGTCTGCTTTTAGCCATCTGTTCACTAATCCAATCACTTTTGTGTCGGTTCGTTCTTTCTTTCATTTGTTCATTCGGTTATTGATACATTTTTAATTCGTTAAATCAATTTTCCTTTAAAACATTGATTCACTCATTTATAACATGATTTATCCAGTAATTTATCTGAAGTTCAGTAGATCTTTAAATATGTTAACATATATAATGTCAATACATGTTCTTCCTCTTTGTTTGTACTATGTTATTTGATTCTTTTTAAATCGGTGATCACACATGCATATATATATATATATATATATATATATATATATATATATATATATATATATATATATATATATATATACAAACATATATATATATATATATATATATATATATATATACATATATATATATATATATATATATATATATATATATATATATATATATATATATATATATATTACAGATGTTTACTATCTGATAATCACTAAATATATGACTTACATTAACATTAATATTTTAAGCATACTCACTTTTAAAACTGTTCAACTTTAAATGTTTAGTGTAACTTAAACTATGGACTATTTCTTTGATAATGATCTACAAATAAAATGTTCGTTAAACATTAAACAAATTGGAGTTTACTATCAAAACACTTGTCTTGCAGATTAATGATCCAGGTCGTCGCAACTTACCATCGAAAGATGTTATTGAACAAGCAGAAAAAAAGTTTCTGGAATTGATGAGAGGTTCACAGGGATAGGGTAGTTCTCTTCTGAATAAACTGAAAATATTGCAAATATTTACTAATGTGTTTGCTTAATATGCGTGTAATATTGTCTTGATCATTTTGTTTCTGTTCATTAAATCCAAAATTAAAATTAGCATGGTAGTTTATGAAAGACAAAAATGTAACAGCATAACTTTGACATCTTGAAGTCAGACAAATGATATCAGCTCGACATGATCCCATCTCAGTTAAATGAAGGAATACACGATGTATGAATACTTCTAACGTTTAATATTATTAATGTTGATATTTTGGTTACATAAATATGTTTACTTTAGTATTTATTTTATAAAAAAAAACAAGTGTACATTGTGAACTGTGATACAACAGCAATCATTAATTGGTAACGATCAAAATAGAATGTACAATTCTAAAAATAATGATGTAGCATACAATAAACGTATTGCGTACATAACTATGATGCTGATAAGAATAAAATAACAAAAGGCAGTTAATCTCTAGTCATATCTTGAAAGCTGAGTTTAATTAAACAACCACATCATGAGACACCGTAAACAGTCACCATTATATTATGTAATTCATTAATCAAAGCATTGAATCTTCACACATTCGCTTGTATAACACTACGGTGGATTGCAACTTGCTGATAAGTTGTCTCATTATATTGCCGCGTTGGTTGCTGATAAATTGTCTCATTATATGGCCGCGTTGGTCGCTGATATGTTGTCTTATTATACGTCAGCTGAGACTCTAAAACTTGTATTGTGGATTGGCCATTAGTTTTGAAAATGTGTCGGGACAAATGTATACGTGTAGTTCTAGGTAGCTGGGGTTAAAGCTGAAGATCCTGCAAAGGTTTGGACCATCACTTACATTAAATTAGTACACCGAAGTAGCTCTACATATAAGCTCACTCATTAGAAAAATAAAAATTGAAAGCAACACCGTTGATTAATATTGCTTTTTTGAGAATATTTTTTTAATTGTTTTTTTTTTAATAATTAAGTATTAATTGAGTAAATAAGTAAAAATATAAAATTAAGTAAAAATATAAAATAATAAATATAAAAAAATTATAAAAATATAATAATAAAAAATTTATAAATAAAAATTTAATAATTATAAGTAAAAATAAAAATAATAAATTATAAACAAAATTAAAAAATAAAAAACTGTTACCATCCTAGTGTAATTTAAAATGCAAAATAAATACTGATAACTGTAGTGTGACAAATACATTTCTTGAACTGTTTAAGAATTTGATATAAAACGTGTAAGTTATTTCCCTTGTCTACTAGAAACTAAACATCGGAAGTAGCCAACATTAAAATATTCGAAGTGAAATAAATATGTTTTAAACAATGTTGGCAATTACAATAAATGTGTATAATTCAACATCCAAAGCACGTAATTCTAAATACAGACATCATTAATTTGTTTTATGTTAGAAAAAAAACACAGTGAATAAAAAACATTAAACAAATAGACTATATTGGTATTTTAATTTTACAGGAATCTAACATTAGAACTCTAGGGGAAGGGCACACATTATACAAAATGTTATTATATTAAAACGGATTTAAAAAGCCGCTTGGGCACCAGGCCCATCCCCACAGCCCCGTGACAACAATTACATGCTTGCCACTATCTTGTTTATATTGTTGTCGAACCACTTCGTCTTGTGCGCCATTCATCTGGTTTCCTGTCTCTGGACATCAACACAGGCTATACAAATAAAATAATCCAGGACCAACATGTTCCTAAACTTTATACAATAATGGTTAATTTATAAATAACACTGCCAAGCATCTAGTCCACCTGAAAATGACAGAAAATGTAATCAATAGTATACCTTATAACATAGATATAACACATTATGTAATACACAAATCAATACACCTTGATCATATATCATGCAACTTTATTAATCCTTACGCCTTATAATAACCATATGATGTACCATAAAAACATCAAGTAAAGAAATCCTTACAGTAAATACCAGCACTCAATATTTAAGGATATTATAGCCCAGGGGTCGGCAACCTGCGGCTCGCGAGCCGCATGCGGCTCTTTTGATATCAAGATGCGGCTCTCCAGCTCCTTGCATAAATACTAATAATCGTAATAAAAAAATAAAATAATTGAAATAAAAAAAATGTTAGTGGCTCTTTAAAACCAGAGAAATTTAGAACATGGTAACTTTTGGCTCTTCCGCTTCAAAAGGTTGCCGACCCCTGTTATAGCCTATCGATACAATAACGTAAAACAATGAAAACTAAATCAGAACTATCAACACTTCCATTAAAGTCCATATCAGAATAAACAATTAGCCGATACAGTAGATGTTTTCCATCGAGTATTAATATATTTTATTTTTTTTATATTTTGTTTTTATTTTTTAACTGGCGTCTATTCCTTAAGCCTTAAAATAAAAAATATAAATATAAATCGCACTGCATCCTCAGTCTCGACAACAACATAATCAACAATCTAGTGATGAAGAAACCGACCAACCTCATTGACCGGGTCACAACATCAATTATCTCGGAAAAACCCATTAAAATATATTTGGAATCAGAAAAAATATGCATTTAATACTAAGCTGAAAAACCACAGGCAAACATGAATAGAGATAAAAGACCAGTGAAGTGGAAACAATATTAAGCATATGCTTACATAGAATAGAGGATCTGTCCGTTGATGTTGTTTATGAAACAGAGAAGTAAAAACACTGTCTGCAAGGCCCTTGGACAATTAAGTAAAAAATAACTCACATTACACACCATTCCTTCTAATAAACCACCAACAAATGAAGACAGTTAGGAGTTAAGCCATTGGAGAGAAAGGACATGTTGCATATTTTGTAGTGTAGACCTAGTATTAGTGATTGATAATTAAAGTTCTAGTTGTATTTCGATGATCGCACTAGTTGGTATTATTAGGGTCGTCGGACATAAGAGTGTCCCCGTCCGTATCACATGTCTATAGTTGGAATGTTAGTAGTAGAAGTAGTCATCATATATAGCGCATACACCCCTTACCCCATCACACCAAGTTTAACGCTTTTTAGAAAAAAACGAAAATCTAGCGGTAGAAAGCTAGATTGCCCAACCGTAGGTCTCGAGTTCGAATCGGTGTTCAAGTCAGTAGACCGTTCCTGAGTCCACCCAACTCTGATGGGTACCTAACTTACGTTAAGGAAAGTAAAGGCGGCTGGGCGTATTGCTGACCTCACTGTGATGTGTGTATCTAGATTTATGTAATTGTTATGTAGAATTACCATGTGATTATAATGTAAACATACATTGTTCAAAAATAAAATTCTTTACATTCGTTTAGTTTAAGTTACTTCCCATTAGCTTTTTAAAAAGCAGATAAGGGAAACAACTTAAACATTTTATTTAAATTATGTGGAAAGTATTTGTTATATAATTCAATATTATATTTAATGTTTGATATAATAGTAAGAGTTAGATTAATATTTTTATTATAACATGTCTGTCAAAAGTATATGTTTCATGGAGATTAGATTTAACAAATGACAAAACTTGACTGAGAAAACTGCTTGCTTAAATAAATGATATATTTCAAAACACTTGAACACTTCCATTTAATAGTGTTCCTTGACTCATTTTCACTTTTGCCTGCATGAATATACTCAATTTTGTATTCACTTAAGAAATTGTATATACTGAATTGTAACAACAACAGCATTCAGAAGACAAGTGAAAAAGAAACTAATTCCGTAAATTACATGTCTGAGCCTAAGACACGTCTTAGATATGGTGCTTTAAAATGTACACAGTATACGTGAGTCTGCTATAGGCCTAGTTGAAATAAATCCAGATCAAGGCCAAATTTGACTCCTTTATTAGGGCTTTATTATGCTTTATTATTTCGTTATTACCAAACTAGTGCTCTACCAGCAAAGGGTAGCAGTTGGTTGTAGATGAGGGAGGTTGGCAAAGTTAAGAGCCTTCAACATCTCCTATGTAACTGAATCAATCTCAAGTATATCAAGTTCCAGGGCTGATATCTCAGGTACATAGTTATCTCTTCTCTCTTTCTTATTCTTGAAGTTTAATAGAGATGTTGCGAACTAGGCCTTTCTGGATCCTCTTGATCAAATGTGTAACAAACCCAGTAATCTTGTTCCTGAGCTTGTTGCTTGGTACAATGGCTATTTCTTCACATACTCTCTTGTTGCTTGGTACAATGGCTATTTCTTCACATACTCTCTTGTAGCTTGGTACAATGGCTATTTCTTCACATACTCTCTTGTTGATTGGTACAATGGCTATTTCTTCACATACTCTCTTGTTGCTTGGTACAATGGCTATTTCTTCACATACTCTCTTGTTGCTTGGTACAATGGCTATTTCTTCACATACTCTCTTGTTGCTTGGTACAATGGCTATTTCTTCACATACTCTCTTGTTGCTTGGTACAATGGCTATTTCTTCACATACTCTCTTGTAGCTTGGTACAATGGCTATTTCTTCACATACTCTCTTGTTGATTGGTACAATGGCTATTTCTTCACATACTCTCTTGTTGCTTGGTACAATGGCTATTTCTTCACATACTCTCTTGTTGCTTGGTACAATGGCTATTTCTTCACATACTCTCTTGTTGCTTGGTACAATGGCTATTTCTTCACATACTCTCTTGTTGCTTGGTACAATGGCTATTTCTTCACATACTCTCTTGTTGCTAGGTACAATGGCTATTTCTTCACATACTCTCTTGTTGCTTGGTACAAGGGCTATTTCTTCACATACTCTCTTGTTGCTAGGTACAATGGCTATTTCTTCACATACTCTCTTGTTGCTTGGTACAATGGCTATTTCTTCACATACTCTCTTGTTGCTTGGTACAAGGGCTATTTCTTCACATACTCCCTTGGTGTGAAAGTCAGCTGTAAGCCTGGTGTAATAAACCCTCTGGCAGCCTTTTTCACTGTTTTGATCCTCACACGAGCCATTATGTTTCCCTTACATACTGTTACAGATGAGATGGGAAGAAATCATAAAATGTGTGTAGACGGTATAGTTTAACTAGCCGATTTTATATTACTTTCTTTATATTAGTCATTTGTTAAAATTGCTATTTGCTTTAAAAAAAATGCAGTGTAGAAAATAATATTTGGCAAAAAAAAGGTTGAAAAGTCGTTTAATGTTTTTCTAAGTTCAACAAGTTGTTTCATCTAACGATATTACAATAGGTAACAAAAGTAAATCAAAACACTTTGTAAAAATCATTGAAAAAAAAAACAATTAAAACGATGAAAATCACAATAAATACCGATGCTCTTTTGCAGTGAGATATTTTTCTGTGATGTATTTTGTCTGAGATTATGTGTCTTGAGTTCATGTGTGTGCTTACGAAAAAAATAAAACAAAACAGTGCATGATTGTTTTCCCGTTTACACATACATTTTAGTTACAGTACTCTACTATTCAAACATATTATATTAAAACATGTTGTATTGTATTGTGTGTACTTATAAAGAGGACTGGGTTACTTACAAAATGTTTACGAATACTTTAGTTTTGTGGCCGTTGTTGGCTGTCGTTCGAAATATATTATTTGAATAGCATTGGTGGTTGGATACAAGTGTCGCCGTTATAGATGTATTTCTACTACCTAGTTTAGGTCTAGTCATTTTAGACTGTGTTGTGTGCTGGCTTGTTGAATGGATGCAGCTTTTAAGGTCTGTTTTTAGCGATGTATTTGTTGTAAAGAAAGAGTCTGGCGCCTCACAGTGTGAATACTGTGTTATTGACAATTATAAAATAAAATAAAACATGCAACAGTTATAGTGTGTTTTATCCTACATTAAAACGTCAAAGCTGGGCAATGAATTCAACTCATTATTAGTGCTAGCTAAAAGTTTGAAATTAAGTTTTAAAATAACGTTATTGATTTGCTTTTGTATAATACATATTAGATGCACAATAACACTGACATTTGTCATTTTTTCATGTAATGTCTATAGTCCAATGGCTTTGCAAAACACATTAATTTTTATTCTTTTTTATGTATCCACAACCGGTCTATTAAACATAGGTGTATCAAAATGTTTTCAGACCTTTAGATGGAATTGTTATGTAGAGAATCTTTAGTATCCTCCTTATTGTGCACTGTTGCCTTAGTGAGTCTAGTCCCTGATGTTGTCTGATGTTTCCATTGTTTTACATCCCATAACCCTAACGCCCGACCTTGTGCCTTGCAGAATTGTTATATATTAAATCACAACACTAGAAAGTACTTCTTTGATCACGTTGATGAAACTTACATGGACATCATATTTTGTTATATGATCCATGTACGAAATTCACTTGTACAGACATGAGACATCTCATTTCTAGGAGCCTGATCCGTCTCTGGAGTTCTGTATTGTGCATCCCTGCTTTACATCTATGTAGGCACCTGACCATCCAGATAGTTTTCTATCTAGCACCAACAATATCCGTAGATTGTCCCGTAATTTTCACTTCAAGAGCCTATAATACCAGGGGATGACAACAGTACATTCCTAATATAATGTTCTTTGTGTATGTAGTACAAGAACTATTATAAATATTAACATAGAGAGTTGAACAATATTTCCAACTATTGTTGTCAGAACCCACAGACAGATTATTGTCACCTAAGTTGTGATCATGTTTATTAACCTTGTCTGATTTCATTCAACCATCACATGGTTGGATGAGTTCACATCACTGCTAAATTAGCAGTATCAATAGCATTGATTACTATTGTTATTTGGTTCTGACACATGAGAAATAAAAATATAAATCGTTTAAACAGAAATCAGATGAAGTGGATTATACATTTTATCGGCTAATATTCTACGTGTGTTTAGCATTTCACCTGTTTGACTCTCTCAATGCAAGAAACTGAAATGTAAACTGTTAGTTGACTGAACTGGTTTTGTTTACTGTAGAAACAATGTAAGCTCATGAACCTTGTGTGCAAGTTTTTTACTCACTGGCCTTTTGATGTGTACATACTTGCTTCTTCTATCTTGATAAATGTCACCCAAACTGATGTCTATAATTTCATGTATAGATTTGTTTTAAGCCTATATGCATTCATACACATTCATTACATTCACCCAAACAATAGTATTTTAAATGAAAATAATCATTTCTGCTTGGAGGGTATGTCAGTACTATTTATTTAATTTTGAAGATAGCTCGTACATTGGTGCTAAAAAAGACTTGCGCCACACCATTAGCATCAACTTAAAATATCGGACTGAATAGTTTTGCTCGTTAAAAACATTAGCTTTAAAATACACTCAAGTTTATCAGGACAAAGTTAAAACAAATGAGAGGTATGATCGTAATTATCATCTGGCAATAGACATAAACATTTTACTTTTAGTATTTCTTTTGTGCCAAATGTTGACTAGCTTAGATGGCAAGTTTGTGAGTTAAGATTAAAATCTGGAATAAAAAAAAATAAATAAAATAAAATAAAATAAAATAAACATAAAATCCCAAGCTGAAAAACCACAGGCATACGTTGATAGAGACAAAAGAACAGTGAAGTGGAAACAATATTTATGAACACATTGATGATGTATGTATCTATATTCTCTAATTGTTATGTAGAATTACAATGTGTATATGATGCAAAAACACATGTTGTTAAAAATACATTTATTTCACTCTCTTTTAGTTTTAGTTACTTCCCATTATTGATTTAAAAATTTCCGTAATGGGAAACAACCTAAATATTTGAATCAAAATTGTGTGGGAACATTTTAATATAAAACTTAATTTGACATTTAATGTATGATATAACCGTAACAGTACGTTTTAAATTACATATATGAAATTATGTCCAAAAGCATATGTTTCATGGAGATTAGATTTAACAAGTTACAAAACTTGACTGAGAAAACTGAAAGCGTAATTAAATGTTAGATTACAAGACACTTGAACATCGGTTATCTACTATAATCGGTTTCTGTATGACTGACTATTATATTAAAAAAACTATGATGTTAACTAACACTATTGATAGCTAAGCTTAATTGAGCTATCAAATAATTAGAACAATTTAAAATGGGGTTAGATCCCAGGGGTGTTATATTTTAAACACGTATATATTACACTACTAATATAATGCTACTAAGATGTTATATATGCTTGTTTTAAGAACTATACTTACAATTGGTCGTAACCAGTTAGTGATTGCTATTGTCACAGTTCAGTAGGCCAGTTTACTTTTTTTAAAGACAATACAATAAATATTTTTCAAAATTTATTTCGTCCCGTTTCAGACACGTTTTTTGTTAGGACTTATACGGATTCACAATAGTATTACTTATTTCTTATATTAAAAAACAAATAAAACTTTTGTATTGAAAAACATTTTTTTAATATAATAGTCAGTCATACAGAAACCGATAATAGTAGATAACCGATGATAAACGTGAGGTGTGAATGGGTCTTGAAATTCATGTTTTAATTACGCTTTCAGTTTGCACATTCAATTTTTGTCACTTTATAAATATAATCTCCAAGAAACTTATACTTTGGACTCACAATCGTATATACAATTCAAAATTAACAAATAATTCCATATTGAACCTTAAATGTCATATAATGTTTCGACACAAATAATTCTACTCAAATTTTGAATCAAATACTTAAGTTCTATCCCTTAGACATTTCTAAAGATGTTGAACTATGGTTAAGTTTTTTTTTTTTTTTTTTTTATACCAACACCCAGGCAAATGATATTTAATTAAGCTAATATTTCCAATTAAACATCTTTGAACTGTAATAACAGAGTAGCTGTAGATATGTTGACTCTAAAGTTCAATGAACTGCGATTGTCATATCACCTTTTGTTGATCTTTATATTTTCTATTTATTGTTCACAAAAAAAACAACATTTCATAACGGCCACAATACAAATAAAACAAGAGTTATGTCATTTTAATTACGTTATTGAAACAGCAAGGAATACAAATAGTAAAAGCAGTTTTTTTTAATAAGTTTATTTTTTAAACTATGCCTGACTGTAATGCTTGGTTAAACGGTCAAATATAAAATGACAAATATTTTTTTTAATAACACAATGAAGGATAATGTTATGAAATGAACTGGTCTGATAACCTGAATTTACCCTGAACAACAGCATACGTGAGCTCACTTAAGGTACTGGTTGAGGTGTAGGCCTGTGTTATGTGAAGGAGATAGAGGGCGGAACTTAATTTGGTTCATTTACTCATTTTTACTGCTAAACTATTTCAGTCACTAATTCGTTTACTCGTTACACTAATAACGCTACACTTTATCCAGAAACGAATTATTCACCGAACATGATTGAAGCATAATATTTCTAAAATTGTTTGTGGCTTTTGTTTAGGTTGGACCAGCGATGTGTGGACGATATATGTTGACAAGCTTGTTTTCTGCCTAGAATAGCTATAATAGTGTCCATTGTTTTGTCTCTGTAGTTTAATTCGATAACATGTGGCTTATCTGATGGATTTACAAGAGGTACGTCCACACTATTCCGATTTCAACGATGACCCACTCACCCGTACCCCCCCCCCCCCCCCCCACCCGAAGAAAGCCTACCGCGGCACGAAAGAAAGGGAATTTTTATGTAGACATAATATACTTTTAACAGTGTCCGCCCCAACCCCCTCCCCCCAAAATAAATAAATTAAGTTTTAATCTGCATGAGAAGTAATTAACATATTAATACACATATAACTAATACATATTAATATTTGAAAAGAAAATAGGCCTAATAGATTAATAGTCATTATTTGTTCTAGCTAAATGTTTGAAACAAATGTTGACATAACGTTATTGGTTTGATTATTTATAGTACTCAGTGTGTTAAGTGCACAGCAACGATGTTTATTCTCAAGTGGATATAATATAAATTACAAGTCGAATCATCAGTCATTTTCGCAATGTATTTATATTTATTAGTTAACTTAACGCACTATGCCGTAATTATATTATCAATCACGTTCATTTTCTGAAAGATCAACGAACTCAAATTCAAAGGGAAATAAACAATCAAATCTGGAATAAAGCTGTACACCAGAGTTATTTCCTGTATTAAGGTTTCTCCAAATTATTTTATATTCTAAGTCATTTTTTTTACCTCGTCGTTGCTTCTCTATTTTTCTAATAATGCATAGCTTAAATTTCTGGTGATTTCAAAATTCACATTCACTTTTAGTTTGAAACAAAAACTTACCTGGAAAGTATGAAAACGACATGTTACTGACTTAATTACAAGCCCAATTAAATGTCAGAACAAAGCTTTACTCTTGTCAATCTCTATCCGTGCACACAAGCCAATGATAAACACTGAAATACTAAAGCTAGCAGTGATGCTATACAAACCGACATTGTTAATTACATGTATGTTGTTAGAAAAAAATGATATGCTAAATATGGTAGTTCTTTACGGACTTGTTGAAATAAAACGACATAATATGTTTCCGCTCGTCATATGTTTTACAAATGTAACCATGACAACGATGTCTGTCGAAATGAAAGAAACACATTAGAAAGAAACTTAGAGAAGTTCGTGGTTTAGTTACGAATGTAGACTTTTATTAGATTAGGAAACCTAATAGTATGGCATTGTCTTGTAGTGTAAAATGATGTATTGACTCGTGCCAGCCTATCATAGTAATTACTATTTGATTACACTGTCTTGAAGGTTTATACTGTAAAGGTCGGTGACTTGTGTGTTTAATAGGCAACATGCATCCGGCATTGCCCAGATTTATGAAATATACTACATTTCCCATTTAGATGTCAACATGCAAATATCCTCGTCTATTTTAGAAATAGCCACGTTAAGATACTCTATTAAACGTTTATACTTAATAGACAACATGCATTCTTTACAAAAAAAAAGGTACTCACGTAAAATCACGGGTTAAGTGGTTATATATATATATATATATATATATATATATATATATATATATATATATATATATATATATATATATATATATATATATATATATTTGTCATGCTGCGCGCATTGACTAAATCTTGATAGACATTGTCTCTTGGCTTATAACATCAGCAGCAATTTCAAATTTAAGTTCAACAGAACTATACGAAAATTCAACGAGACCTCAGATAAAAAGAGCTACATATTATTATGTAGTGGCGTAGCTAGGATTTTCGGGCCCCTATGCAAGAATTATAAGTGGGCTCTTCGTCACTCGTTAGACTACAACGGATTAAATTGGGGCATCAAAGACATCGGCAGCTACGACGGAGGGGGGGATAATATAAATAGTATACACACTTTTGTATTTTACACGGCATGCTTGTGTAGTTATACTACGTTTTTATATAGATCTTCTACCCGGTAGTTTTATTTAAAGCACAAAACAAATTAACTGTAAGCCTGTAAAATTTAAGTAACCAAGCGCTGTAGCGTCACAAGGCGGGGGGTGCCGTCCGCATCTCAAGACATCATTTAGGCGTGAAACAATGACGAAACATTGTAAAATTAACTGTCAAAACTATGTTTTATCCAGCTAAAATAATAAAATATTTGGGAGAGAGGGGTGACACCCCACCAAAATAACACCCGCCCTTGTGACGCTAACAACCAAACACAATTTTTAAAAGTTTCTGTTTTTTACTTGCTCGTATATACAAAGTACAGAGAAAGTCTTGTAATCGTGCACAAAAAAAAATCGATATTTATTGTAAATCTTGATGTTTTACAGCTCCCTGATTCGGAAAAATATAGTTTTGCAATCTTGCCATTATGTCTGTGGGTGTATGAGTGTGTGTATGTGTGTCTGTGTGTGTGTGTGTGTCTGTAAACACAACAGCTTGAGTACCATTACAGCTAGATTGATGAAATTTCATATATAAGTATTATATTAAAATCGTAGATCCGTATTAACTTTTGAGCGAATTACGGTACGCTAGCTTTACGGTAGCTACGCCACTGTACATATGTCATATTTAATATTTTTAATGTCATTTTTATAACATAAATATAATTTAACTTTCAAGTAATTATTGCTAATTCTGTTTTTAATAAAGTGTCTACTGTTTTCTTATATTAGTGTTATAACACTTTTGTAGGATACAACCTTTTAGGTTTATAGAAGATATTTTATATCGGAACCAGGTGCTCTTTATCGAACGTTGACAAACTACCCACACTTGTCTGAATATTGAAAAGATTATGTTTTAGTTTCTGAAGGTATGGAGGGGGGGGGGTGCAGGTGGTCTGATTCTATCGACTACAGGTGGGGGGGGGGGGGGCAGGTGGTCTGATTCTATCGACTAATGGTAATGGGGGGGGGGGCGGGCAGGTGGTCTGATTCTATCGACTACAGGTGGGGGGGGGGGCAGGTGGTCTGATTCTATCGACTACATGTAATGGGGGGGGGGGGGCAGGTGGTCTGATTCTATCGACTACAGGTAATGGGGGGCAGGTGGTCTGATTCTATCGACTACAGGTAATGGGGGGCAGGTGGTCTGATTCTATCGACTACAGGTAATGTGGACATGTGTGTAGTCTCTGACCCGTCCTTTACAGTGTCAATTTGATCGACTTTGTATAACACTTTTCTGCATTGGCTCGTGAGGAGCACTACATCTTTGTAATAAAGACATTTCTTTCTTACATGTATTTTCTTTTATTAACTTTAATTTTCTCTTGCTTTTTTTTCCAGCCTCAGAAATGTAATTTATAGCGTCAGTTTGCCTTGCATGTTTACTTTAGTATTACAACGTTCATCATCGGCTTGGGATAAAGATTTCCAATAGTAATATGTCTTTCTTACTTGTAGCCTATTTTCATTCATTAAAGATGGTTTACATCAAATCAAACATTCTTCTCGTTCAAACAACTATATCTATAGCAGTCCTCAGTTGTTGCTTTTTTTTTGGTTGTTATTATTATTATTATTATCATTTTAAATTTATTGAATTTTTTTAAACATTTAAAAAAGTAATAATAATTTATTTGATGGTTTTACACAGCATCAGCGATATGAACATCAATTGCACATATAGTAATTAAATGGAGAAAACAAAAAGGCCTAACAACTAGACTAAAATAAGGTGTTCAACCTCGGTTTCTCTTGACTGCTTAATTTACCGTGATCCATCCTTAGTTGCGAAGTCAAATATTTTATTAAAAGGTTTTTTTTTTTTTTTTTCATTTCGCTTTTTTTTGCCTCAGACACGTAATTTATAGCGTCAGTTGTGTGTTCGCTTTAGTATTACAGTTTTCATCATCGGCTTGTGAGGACTGATACAGATTTACAATAGTAATATTTCTCACTTGTAGCCAACTTTCATTCATTTAAGATGGTTTACGTATACATAGATTTAATACAAAACGTCTACATTTAAAGAAAAAATAATTTTATTAAAAGGTATCAAAGTAAACCCGATGTAAACAGAAGCCCGAATGTTTATAAACGGAACTGTTGGCTAGTGTTTGAAAATATATCTATTAAATAGATTAGTTTATGTGTATTTTTGAGGCATAAAAAAATATTTAAGACCCTTGAATATAAAAAGTGCAGATAACACCTTGATTTATCAGACATTACGCTTGAACAAAATGATAATAAACTGTGTTTACACTATTTAATCATTGCATTTTTTTAAATCTAAATAATTCTGAAAATAAACTTTGAGTTATGTCAATTTATTTCATAACAATATTGATATGGAAAGTAACTCATATGCTTATTCACTTAATATATCATTCGCACAATTTAAAAAAAAATGAAACTTAAATTATTCATTTTTTAATGTGTTGTGTAATTATTTCGTGTTTTTCCTCTTAAGTAAATTGTATTCTGTTTTTAGTTTCTTCTTATGTGTGTTGTCCAGCCCGCGTCAGGCCTCACGCATGTGTCAACTATGTTAGTAAAATACACTAGACAGAAATCACAGATAAGGTTTGGCTTGTCAGAACTTGCGCTAAAGGCAGTTGAGCTTTTTATAGAAGAGGAATGTTATTAGCAACCAAAACTACAGACTAGCTAAGTAGAGAACTGTGTATAGTATGCACATTTTCACCAGCTGAATGTGTTGAATTGTAATTTGTATAGCTACGGAAAGAATCACAAATATTTTGTTATTTTGAGATCGAATAAATTTATAAGAAATACATGCATTCAGTCTAGTGTGTGAATAAAACAAAAATAACTTTTGAACTTTATTTCAGATAACTAAGCATCATCTTCCCAACAATCTTGAATGTAAAAACAAAAACCGCCATTCAAATAATCTTGACACCATCTAAACCTTAGTGAAAGAAAACTCAGAACTGTATTTTTCATGTAAACTGCTTAAAAGAAGTTAAACACTTGAAATAACAGGAAGTTGAACAGACACAAGTTGTGTTGACATATATTTTACGCATGTTATTTCTATATGTTTTTAATAACATGTAGCTAAGTAAAGAATCTTGAGGTTCACAGTAACATTGTCTAAATCAGCAAGTGCAGATACATAATAGGCTAATCCACATAGCTACTAGAAAACAAATGCAATAACATTACAAACATACATACATACATACATACATACATACATACATACATACATACATACATACATACATACATACATACATACATACATACATACATACATACATACATACATACATACATACATACGTACATACATACTGAAAACATGCCAAACCGTCTGTAACCAAACTATATGGGCTATTCAGCCATTAGTAGATTAAAACATTATAGAAACCATCGATGTACCATTCAAAAAACGTTTTATGAGGAGGGAATTTAATTTAAAAAAAAAAGAATATTTCTTTCAAATGCAAATCGATTTTAGACTTTATAATAATGTTTAGAATAGATACAGTCTGCCATACAATGATCCTCTGTGATAATAATTAAGGGAGACAGTCATTCAAAACTAGTTCAATGAAACGAAATGGATTGCCATCAATAAAAAATAACGTCATTGTTCGATAGGTACAATATATTTCAGTCTGTATTTTAAATGTGCTATACACAAATGTGTATACGTTACGTAACGTATAAACATTTTCAAAACTGTTTTACTAAACTTATTTTTTTGTTTTAAACACTAGACATTAAATACAACATGGTGCTTAATTTTAATCGATCAATAGTAATTATTTGTTTGAATATGTATAGCCTTAGTAAAACCGGAAGTTAGTTTGTACTTATTTCTCAAATGAAAAATATTCAATGTTGGTTAAAAAATATGCTTTCTAGCAACAACTATTTGGAACCCCTTGGAACCATCTTTTAAGTATATCCCAATGATATTATACATTATTTAAACATTCGTTTATTATGAACTAACAATATCATTTAGCGTCAACGTGGTGACTTATCTATGTAGAGTTTGATACTGACTTAACCAATTATTATATAAGCTTCCATGCCTACCCAAACCCTATTCCACACCTTCTTCACATACGACCTCCGTAGCTCATTTGTATGTTACAAAAATATGTATGTATATTTTGTATGTATACACAAATATAATGTATTATCAGTTATATCGAACACTTCCGATTCTTAAAAGGTAGCAGTACATGTACATAGGCTGTTGCTCGTAATTTTTAAACTCCACTAAAATCAAGTAAAATTATACCACAGGAAAACATGATTTTTTTGCCCAACACATTAATACCAAGTGTGTGTCTCTAGCTTCAATAGGGGCTAAGATATGGCCTTTTAAAAATTTGTGGGCGTGGCTAAAACAGCTTAGACCTTCGTCATTCAAGTCAATGTTACGCAAGAAAAAAAGTTGGCACCGATGGTTTTTTCATTGCATCATCACGGATTCGCATTTTTTTAAACTTAAAAAATTATAATCAAGCTTAAAGCCTAAGTTATACTGGACTAGATGTGATTGACTGAGTAATTTAATGCCATTCATGATTCATATATTATTATTATTGACTTATTACTCTGTGTAAAAAAAAAAAAATAATGTTGGTTTAAAATAAAATAGATCTAGTTATTGTTAATAGATTTATTAATATTTAATAATGTTACTACTATTATTATATAATAGAAATGCATAAGCACATATTACTGCACAAGTTCTTTAATATAATTGTAATGAACGATATTACTAGGGTAGATGAAGTAGAGTAGACCTACACACACACACACGATAAATGGAAGTAGCAACTGGTTGCCTTTAAGTTACTTTCTAAGCCCCGTCCCCCCAAGTACTTGATATTCAGTGTATATAGCAGGAGGCCATAATAAAATTATAGAACAAAATAAAAAGAAAACAGCTGTCAAAGTGTGTACCGGTGTTTATTACTACTAAACTATGCAATGTAAAAATACAGTAATCAGATTACCACGTGAATTTTAATTTCGTCTAATAAAATAGAAACATTTAGAAGAATTGCAAAGTAAAAAAAAATATTTTTTGCAATAATTTAAAAATATGTTTATCAGAACAAAGAAATAAATTACATGGTGACAAGCTAAATTTAGCCCTTGTATATACGATCAACACAGTACTGTAAAACAGTTACATAATCATAATTAGTGTGAAGAAACAAATCTACAGTACAAGAAATCAGCCTTGTCTCATTACGATCCCTCTTAAGAAGAAAAGTAGTATTAATTATCAAGGAATAACCATTACAATATTGGTTTAAAGTATAATTACTAGTAAATCTAACCCATTCATTGAATGTATACTGGAAATAAATAGGTGAATAAAAATTTCTTGGACCACTTTAGTCTCTTTAGTGTTAAACCAATTTTCTAAAGTATAAATTATAATTAATCTTTAGATACAATTAGCACATCTAAAGAAAAGAAGCGCATTATCCTCATCCTCTGCCCAGTAGCTTATGGTGTAATTAGCTGACTTTTGTTTTGTTGCTGGCACTCTTTTGATAGTCCTTCCACTGTATTGCGACACTCCCTGATCACCTTGCTCCCACTGTTGAGTCAACTGGCCACCAATCAGATTTTCCATCAGATACCTCTCCAGCTGTCGCACCAAGAAAGACTCAGTAGAAGTCAACAACGCTTCCATGACTTTAAGAAACAGAGTATATTTGATCGCCACATTGCGTTCTTGTAAATGAGCTTTATAAAAGGACCAGCAATTAACTTCCCAATCAGCCTGAGTGCTTGCGGCGCTGCATGAGAACCCCAGGCTTCTTGAGATCTGCAAGCAGTTGAATGTAGATTTTAGTTATGTCCCAGCAGCCACATCATTCTCTTTAAGATGAGCCTTGAATAAACCTGGATCTCCATGAAAACTGTACCTGAAATATATATCTAGCACAACATATTGCAAAGTATATACAATAAATATAAAAATTAGAAATAAATTCAGTCTCCTTAATGAATGTACTTCTGCCTGAGCCATTGGTTGAACATAGAAAGGGCTGTACACAAGTTCCACCAACCTATTCCCAGTCACAAGCCTCTGTTCTCCTCAGCCATCAAGTTTCTGATATCATTAGCAATCCTCTTTACACCTTGTTGGTCCTGCCTATAAGTAAATAAGATGTACAAAGAAAACAAATTAACCCAAGTTGTAGGCACACAAGTCTAGAATTAAATTAATATTAATAAATGTATCAAGTACTAACTTTGTCCTTAATAAAGAGGTCTAAGGGCATAGGGCTTTATAAAAAGGGCCTAGTTACAGATATATACATAGGCCTAGGCCCTATATTAATTTAAATATATAGGCCTACTTGATGGATAATTATACCTGAACTAGTCTAAATCTATTCTTAACCATTTAACAATGTCACACTATTTTTACAAGATCTAGACTAGACTTAGTACTTGTATGAAATATAATAGTTTCGGCAAAAATAAAAAATAATAAAAACATAACTGTAATTGAAACAGGGGCGGAACTACAGTGCCGCCAGACCCCGCAATGCGGGGGGGGGGGGGGGGGGGGGTGGGGGGGGCACACCATTTAGGGGCCCACACCATTTAGGGGCCAACAGCCGACCATAATAATTTTTTTTATAGTTTAAAAAAATTCTAATTTTCTTGCATTTTTGACTTGATGGTTGTTTTGTAAAACGATTATCGTAGCTGCGGTTTGGTTATCTTTATTCTATAGACACCACCCCACGCCCTTGTGTATTCTTTTTCCCTTTGTGAAAGCCGAGTCCTCACTCTCCTACAATTAAACTAAACAAAGATAAGCAAACGTTCAAACCACTTCCATGACTTATTTCCCTTTTTTTAATAGTCAAATTGGGGTGCTCATAAGCTCCTTTTAATAGATTTGTACTAAACGAATTAGAAAACAATTACTTCTCTTACTTATTGTTTTTTATAAAGTACTAACTAAAGAATGACATTGTATAAAAAGGAAATGTATTTAAAATTAATAATATAAATACAAAAAAAAAACATAAAATAATCATAACACGAGACACCATTACTTCTACAAAGCTTTCATGTTTTATATTCTTTTGGCCGACTAAATGTTACAAGAACCTATAGCGCAGATAAAAAAAAAAAAAAAAGATGATTTTCTCAAAACACACTAATGCACTTACTCACTTGACATGATGTAGTAATTTGTATTAATTAAAAAAAAACATTGTTTTTTTTCAAACCCCGAACAGGCCAGTAATGAGTATCCTATGTTACTCATTTTGTGTGTATATATATATATATACATATATATATATATATATATATATATATATATATATATATATATATATATATATATATATATATATATATATATATATATATATATGGGGAGGGGCCTAAAAAAATTTTCTGCGGGGTGGCCCTTTTTTTCTAGTTCCGCCACTGAATTGAAAACGTGTAAAAATAAAATTAAAAAAAATAATGTAGAGTCCTAATCAAACATAATGATTAAATGATTGTGTTCATCTTAATGTACTGAATTAAAATAAATAGGCTAATTACTGAAATGGTAAAGGCCTACTTAAAATAATACTTAATGCAGAATTAGATGAACACTTATAATTAATTTAACTTATCTAGATTCTAGATCTAGCTCTAAATCTAGATCTATATCTATATTAACTAGCACCTATTTCATACTAGAATGTTGGCCCTATTAGATTAAATTAGATATAGAATTAAACTAGATCTAGGCCTAAAGCTAGATTATCTTTTACTAGATCTAAATCTAATCTGATCTAGATCTAGTTACTAATAGATCAATATAGCTAGAATCTAGTAATCTGGATTAGTTTTTCTAATTCCACAATCTATTAGGCTATCTTATTAATAATATTAATTTAATATCATCTAGATCTAGGCTAATTACTATTTACTAGAGTCTAGAATAATCTAGATTTTCTATTTTCTGGAGTCTAGATCTAGAAATCTAAGTCAAAATTTAAGTCTACTTGTGTAAAAATCTTAAAATTAAATTAATGTAGAGTCTAGACCTAATTAATTGTCGTAATAATTTAGTAAATGTAGGCTACTTAATCTAAATTCTAAATTATTAATATCAGGGGCGCAGCGACCCTTCCCGGCGCCCGGGGACAAACTTACAATTTGGCGTCCCCCTCGGGAGCAAATTTTCAATTTCAAACCCCTCAGCTTTTCGATTTGCACCCCCCCCCACTCAAACTGCAAAAATGGCAGCTAAATGGACATTTTAATTTGTTTTTACAACCCATTTTGGCGCCCCCTAAGATCGGCGCCCGGGGACATATGTCCCCCCTGCCCCCCCCCCCCCCCCATCGCTACGCCTCTGATTAATATTAGTAATACTAGTAATATTATAGATATCGGAGAGCCGTAATCAAGTAATGCGATATTTTAATAATGTAAGAATCACTGGAAATTTGGCGCGAAATTAAGGCTCTCTCGCGGCCGGTCTTCCTAGGCTTGCGGACCATTGAAATCGTGATTTTAAAATATAAGTTAATTTTACAAGACCCAATTATTATTCTCATCAACATTTAGGCATGTCAATGTAACTCTTAAGTACCTTATTATTTATAGACTCTTACCTTATATTTCAGCACATTGCTCCTCTGTAAGATAATAAACGAGATCCAAAAATTAAAATAGGTTTTGAATCTAAATCCTCTTGAGGTTAAAACAAAGATGCGCATAAACTATTTAAGAATAACACTTAACATGGGAAATCAGATCTAGTCGAATTAGGTTGGCGTTAGCATCGTTATTAGAGATCAGAGTATACATCGGAAAAAGTTATTGGTAGGAAGATATCGGTATCATTATTATAGTTAAAATATATCTGTTCAGGATTGTAAAGAGCTGAGAAAATTGAGATTCTGCTATTCCAATGTTGTTCAGCTCAAAAGCAGAATTAATTTATAATTGTATATTTGGAGTTTACTTTGTTAACAACAACAAACGAACAATGGCTACACCTAAGTTACTGAACTTTAGTTGAAAAACTTTTTAAAGCTGTAAAAACTTGCTGAAAACGTCATTTTTTTGCATTCAAAATGATGTATATGCTAATAATTATATATTAGCTGTGGGTTTTATTCTAATGTTACATTTGAAGCGTGATGCATCTGGTTGTGGTGTGGTTGCGTCCCCTGTTGTTGCTGTCAGAGTGAGTTGTACTATTGAGATGTCCCATTGAGATGGGTTTAAATGTGGTCGACTGTATTAGTTGGCCCAATTATGTGTTAATGATGCATGTTGACAAACTGTATTGGTAGGCCCAATTATGTGTTAATGATAAATGTGACAAACTCGTTATCTGCCTGGAATTGCAACGATGATGTCAATTTCATTGCCTTATTTAGTTGTAATAGATAATGTATGATGGTTTTACTGTGGTTTATTTTTCACTGAATTGTCCAAGAGCCTTTGAGGAATTCATTTTACTTACTTAAGTCACCGAGTCGACCCATCCCTGTTTCATTAACAACATAAACGACCTGAGCCTCTTGTCCATGTAAGCAATTGCACGTTGCACATTCTGATAAAAGGTGCGGGTCTTATGTCTCTATCAATGTTTGCCTTTCTTTTTTAGCTTGGGATTTAATGTTTGAAATTTTTTTTTTTTTTTTTTTTTTTTTTTTAAACATAAGGAATAACAGCCTTCATTTAACTAAATTTTAATGTTTGAAAAATGTTTTTTAATAAGCGAAGTATGACAATCGTCAATATTATGGGTAATAGTAAGTGTTTGAATGTCTTCGAATGTGTTTGTACAAATTAGTAAAGTTTGCAATAATTTTAAGTAAAAAAATAATGTAATATTTTGGATGTCAAAGAGAGCAACTCTCAATAATATTGCATGCATTGATTTCTCAAAATTAGAATGTGTCACTTCTATAAACAAAGTATGCAACATTTTAATCTCACAACATATGAATACTCGTTGGGTATATAGAGATACGTTGTCTCCCTTATTTGTTTTCAGACCACATTTTGATTGATATTCGCTTTTCAGAAACCTAACGATTCTTAATTTATTACTTTAAAAAAAAAAAAAAAAAAATTATATATATATATATATATATATATATATATATATATATATATATATATCATATATATATATATATATATATATATATATATATATATATATATATATACCATATATATACATACATATATATATTTACCATATATATATAAATATTATATAATTACTTATTATGCTTCAGTATATATATATATATATATATATATATATATATATATATATATATATATATATATATATATATATATATATATATATATATACATATATACATATATATATATATATATATATATATATATATATATATATATATATATATTTACCATATATATATATATATGGTAAACAATTCTAAAAAGTAAGTTTAAATGCTGGGTATTTTTTTCAAAACTGAATCTATATATACACTAGAAAAAAAATTATAAGCATATTAAACAAAAACACCAGGAAGTAACTAAAAGTGTGACTTGTGCGAATTAAACAAAAATGCATCATTTAAATAAATATTTTTTTTTTTTTTTGCAAATATTATACACAATGTCATTTTATTAACAAAACATGATAATAGTACGCTTAAGAGGTTGAAATGTTGGTATTTTTGTGATGATAATTGTATTACAAACTTGACGTCAGTGGAGAGCTCTATTTGGACACGTAACCTTTTTTTTTAAACCAAGTGATGAGCTGTTACCATTTTACAAAGTGTTTATAAAGTGTATTTATCTTTAAAATTAGCTTACTTGAGCTCACAGAAGATGCTGGTTGATGTGTAGGCCCTGTGTAGGGTCAAGGAGATAGACGGCGGATCTTGACTTGGTTCATTAACATACTCTAAACGCTTAACTCTTTTATCAATTTGATTCATTTACTCCTTTCACTATTATCGCTACACTGTATCCCTAAACTATTCATTCACCGATCATTATTAAAGCAAAAGAGTAAAACATGTTTATGACTTTTGTTTCATGGGTTAGTCCAACGATATGTGGAAGATATGCTAGTGTTGGCAAGCTTGTTTTCTGCCTGACATAGATATGATAGTGTCTAATGTTTTGTCTCTGTAGTTTAATTCGATAAAATGTGGCTTTTCTGATGGGTTTACTGGGGATGTGGTCATCCACATATGACGTCCACACACATTTAGGATTTTAGACATTCTCTATACCCAGTCCACACTATACCGTATTCAATGTGTCCCTCCCCACCCACACATCACCCCCTTCAGCAGTTTAACTCTAAAAATGTACCTCTAATGTACTATATAACTAGCATATGTATCCTAATTTCGTGACGATAATCATTTACAATTTATACATTACTTTCTTCGTTGACAAAATAACAACTTTGTAACATTTTTTTTTTAATTATTCCCGTGCAATCAAATATCATGGTTCCAAAAACATGCATTTAAAAACTATATTCTGCGCCTGGTAACAATTAAAGCTGGGCAATGAATGCAACTCATTATTAGTTCTAGCTAAATGTTTAAGGTAAAATTCTAACATAAAGTTATTAATTTGCTATTCTACAATACATGTTAGGTGCACCATGGGTATAAAATAAATTACCCGTCGAATTTTCAGCCATTTCCAAATTGTTATTTACTTTGATTCATATAACATTACGCAGTAATTGTATTATCAACCACATTTCCTCATTTGTCAGCTCAATGCAATCAAATTGAAAGGGAAATAAACAAATTAATCTGAAATAAAGCAGGATGCAAGAGTTGTCTCCTTTATTTCAGTTTCTCCCTTCTTGTATACACGTATTTATTTTTTACATTTTCCTTGCTTCGATATTTTTCTAGTAAAGTTTAACTTGAATTTTCTGTTGAATTTAAAATTCTCATTTGGTTTTAATATTTATAAGCCCAATTACATGTCAGAAAAAAGGTTATACCCTTGTGAATCTATATTAGTGCACATAAACTACTGATAAACACTGACATTCTAATAAAGCTAACAGACGATGCGAAGTGATGCCGTTACATTCATGTATGTTGTTTGAAAAAAAATGATATGTTTAATAACGTAGCCTACCGAAAAGAATGAAGCGCATGTTAGTTTACTTAGAGAGGTTAGTGAACTGTTATTAGAACCTAACCGTATGGTCACTTCATGTCGAGTACACTAATGTATCTACTGGTGCCTGCCTCGGTGCAGAGTTAGTTTGTCTTGCCACCTAGTCCACTGAATGATGTCGTTCTAATCTCCATGAAACATATACTTTTGACAGACTTTTGTATATATAGTTTTAAAATAACATTTAATGTCATATCAAACATTAAATGTAATATTGAGTTTTATAACAATTACTTTCCACATAATTTTTAATCAAATGTTTGGGTTGTTTCCCTTATCTTCATTTTAAAAAGTAAATAGGAAGTAACTTAAAGTAAAAAATGTAAAGAATTTCATTTTTGATATTTTATTTTTTTATATTTGATATTTTTGATTCTTTATTTCTTTGAGATCCAATACATTCTAAATGCTGGTGTTAGCCTCTAAATTAAAATAGATGGACACTGCATTGACCGTCTCAACTTTCACCATTCAAGTAAGACATCAAAACACAGAAAAAAATATTATACACAATAAGCTAATTCAAAAATAAACTACCAGGATAAAAAAAAAATAACATACAGATAATGTGCCACTTTACACAGTAATCGACCCATTTCATTACTCAATACATTTACTGCACTTTATTTTTGATTTTTATATTAATTAATTTAACTATGTTGTTTATCATGATACATACAAAACAATACACTTTTTGATATATACAATCACATAATACGAACAAAGGATACTCATTGCTGGCCTGTTGGGTTTTATGAAAAAGAATGTTTGTTGTTTCAAATAAAACAAATTACAACATCAAGTCATATGCGTAAGTGCATTAGTGTATTTTGTGAAAATCTGTTTTAATTTACTTTGCTATAAGACCCCACAACATATAGTGGGCAATAGAATATAAAACATGAAAGCTATGTATAAGTAATGGTGTCTCGTGTTATGTTTATTTTTATGTTTTTTTTTTTTGTATTTATATTATTAATTTTAAATACATTTCCTTTTTATACAATGCCATTCTTTAGTAAGTATTTTATTAAAAAAAATTACAATTAAGAGAAGTAATTGCTTTTTAATTTGTTTAGTACAAATCTATTAAAAGGAGCTTATGAGCACTTCTATGTCACTATTTAAAAAAGGGAAATAAGTCATGAAAGTGGTTTGAACGTTTACTTAACTTTGATAAGTTTGATTGTAGGAGAAAGACTCGGCTTTCACAGTGGTTTAAAAACATAGGGAAAAATATACAAGAGCGTGAGGTGGTGTCTATAGAATAAAGATAATCCAACCGCAGCTACGGTAATCTTTTTACAAAACAACCATTATGTCAATGAAAGAAAATTATTTTTTTTAAACAATTAAAAACAAATTATTATGGTCGGCTCTGGGCCCCTAAATGGCGTGCCCCCCCCCCCCCGCAGTTTTTCGTGTTTAAATACACACAGAGACACACACACACACTAACACAGACATACGGATAGAATTGCAAAGTCCAGTTTTTTCGACTCGATAACGCACAAAACGTCAAAATGTTTATGTATTTGTATTTACAATTTTTGCCTGCTGAAAATAAATCCTCTATACTCCGGATGTGATGAAAGACTGAGGTGTAAAATGGTGAAAACTGTCAAAATTTCATGCTATTTTTGTGCACGATTACAATACTTTCTCTATCCTTCGTATATACGAGAAAGTAAAACAAAGTAAAATAAATGTGTTTTTGAACAACATATGTTTACATTATAAAAACATGGTAATTCTACATTAGTTAGGTACTCTTCAGTGACAATCTAATTACTTGAACCCGGATTCGGACTCGCGACCTACGTTTTGGCAGTACAACTCTCTACCGTTAGACCACTCCATCCCTGCTTCCTTTTCGTTTTTGTTTTTTAAGAGTTTATCATGCGTGTGGTGGGGTTAGGGATGTATGGGTTATATATGATGACTATTTCTATTACTAACACTCCAACTATAAACATGTGATGCGGATGGGAACACTCTTATTTCCGATGACACTAATAATACCAACAAGTTCGATCATAGAAATATAAATGAACTTTAATTATCAAACACTGATACTAGAACTAGCAATGCAAGGTCGCGGTTAATCGTAAGTCTTTGCATGTCTTCAATTTGATTGTACAAAATTGTAAAGGTTGCATTTATTTTAAGTACAACAATCATATATCGTTTATGGATAACAAAAAGAGCAACACTTAATAATTTTGCATACACTGAATTATCAAACTTAAAATAAATTGTCAATCCTATTAAAAAGTATGCAACATTTTAATCACTCTACATCGCAACACTTGTTGGGGATATAAAGATAAGTTATCTCCCATATATATGTTTTCAGTTCATACTGATTGATTATCTATAGGGTAAAGGAGGGCGTTAAGAGCCACACTTTTTAGCACCTGTACATTTTTAAAGATTTCTACTAATCTAAGAATTTTTTAGTATTGAAAATATGGCAAAATTATTCTAACATATCTTACACAATATAAAAATAATAATATTAAATATACTTTAAATGGGTTTAATTGAACATTTATTATCATATCCCCAAAATCAGCATTTGGGGTGAAAGGAGCCGGGCAATGGGGCAATAAGCATTATCTCCTAGTTTAGACTAACTCCGCAATAAAAATAATTAATTTCTAACCCCAAAATAGTTAATGCTGTGTACACACACTTTAACTGATACCAGCTATCACTAGGCCCCAATGGGCCCAGTCTACAATTGATACTATTGCAGGTGAACATAGGGCCTAAGCCCTAAAGTCTAGTAGTTTACAGTAGGCACATTAGTATGCCTAGTGTGTAGCTGTCCAGAGTTAACATTCTTGTATGTAAAAAGGGGTGGTACTAACTAATCTGCCTTAATGCTTTCCCCTGATAAGCCATGTGTGCTATACATTACATAACATGACATGGAGGTGAGAAATGTTGAGGGGAGAGCAGTTGTACTGGTTTCCCCTTTGTTCTCCTTGCTGGACCCTGAGGGCCATATATTACATAAGGAGATGCTATCTCTGGTTAGCTGAGATCTAAGAACTAAGTCCATGCTACCTACAAAGAGATAAGTTTTATGGTGGGTTAGATACAGGTGGGGGCTGGGTATCATGGGGGTGAGAAGATGTGAGGGGAGAGCAGTGGTACTGGTTTCCCCTTTTTTCTCCTTGCTGGACCCTGAGGGCCATAAATTACATAAGGAGATGCTATCTCTGGTTGGCTGAGATCTAAGAACTTAGTCCATGTTACCTACAAAGAGATAAAGTTTTATGGTGGGTTAGATACAGGTGGGGGCTGGGTATCATGGGGGTGAGAAATTGTGAGGGGAGAGCAGTGGTACTGATTCCTCTTTGGTCTCCACCCTGCTAGACCATGAAGGTCATATATTACATAACATGCCACCCCAGATTGTCTGAGATCTGTAACTGTAATCCATGTTACCTACAAAGAGATGAAGTTTTATAGTGGGCAAGAAACTGGTGGGCCTGGGTATCATGGGGGTAAGAAATTGTAAGGGGGAGCAGTGGTATTAATGTGTCTGTTTACTTCCCTGCTGGACCATGAGGGTCATGAATTGCATAACATACCACCCCAGATTGGCTGAGACCTAAGAGCATTTATTCCTGTTACCTACAAAGAGATTAGAAGTTTTATGGTTGGTTAGTAACAGGTGGGGGCTGAGTCGGCTGTATTGCCCCTTAGGGGTAATAAGTACGTGTACCATTTTAAAAATTACCTTGCTAACATCAGATGGCTGAATTTTTACTTTTTAGCAGGTTAGAATTGTATTTCTATCATTTAGACACAAGTCTGTTTACCAATTAATACATTTTGTGTTAACTATTCCTATACCAGTGTCATATTCAGTGGTCTAATAAATGAGGAACTTGCACTTAGGGTTTCAAGAGCCACATAACAGTATCTGTTATAACTTTTCTAAACAGGCAAGCTAGTGGACAAACTTAATGTATTCATGTAGATTTAGTTATTATCTAACAAATAAAACCATTATGGTAATGATCAGTCAAGTTTTACTCTGATAATGATAAAAACTTTATAGCATGGTAAAATGGGACAAATGTCGGCCATTTTGTTTCGGCACCAATAATCACTGTGCAAAAAAAATTCACCAAAATAAAACTATTCTAGCCTTAGCTATAAAAATAGTGTTAAAATGTACAACAACCAATGCTCTAATACAGGAACAAAGAATGGGCTTGAAAAACTCATTTGTTTTATTACAAAGTAAAGTTTCCCAAGTTATGTCTATTTGGAAAAAAAGTTCACAAAATGGTTTTATGGAGATGACAAATTTTAGGGAAAGAGCAGTGGGATTAAATCCTGTCTCATCCTCTCCCTATTGGACCAAGTGGGTCATAAATTACATAAAATGAATCCTCTGCTTCTCTGTTATCAAAAAACAGCAGTGGTTGTTACCTCAGAAGTAGATTAGCAGTGTTATTTGGGGTTTTGTGGTGGTGGGGTGTTGATTGGGGCTTAATACCACACGGCTCTTAACGCCCTCCTTTACCCTATTTAGAAATTAAATAATTTTGAACATTATACTTAAATAATTATTTTTAATAAATACAATAATTATTGCTACATAATAATTAATAATATTCTATATATATATATATATATATATATATATATATATATATATATATATATATATATATATATATATATATATATATATATATATATATATATATATATATATATATATTTATATTTATATATATTATATTTTTATTTTTTTATATTTTTATTCTACGTTTTTATATTGTAAAACCGTCTAACTTAGACGAATAATTACTTTGGTTACCAAAACTAAACATTTTTAATAAGTATGTTGTTCAATCATGTTAGTCATACCATGGCCCACATTTGTAACAAAAAAAAGTTCAAATGTTGGGTATTTTTTTTTAAGCCATTTGAATTTAAGCCTTGATTATTCTGCTTCCTAGCATCTAAGATGTGTGCTATCAGTTATTAAAAAAAAATAAGCACACTCGTAACAAAAAAAACTTTTAAACATCTATATACAAATACAGATGCAATTTGACATACGTGTGCCCCGACGTACGAGATCTTTTATATCCAAACTAACGATTGAGGTACATTTGAGATACGTGTAACCGGAGGAGCAGTTTTAACATTGCGCATATAAAAAAAACATATCTTCAAAAATGTTGCAATTGATTGTGCCTTTTAGCTATTTATAGACACTTGCCTAACTCACTTCTAAATAATTTTTAAAAAGATAATAAAACAAACCTTATCAGACTGGTATATTTGTACACCCTGCATGAACAAGTGGGGATAGTGAGGAAAGCCTGGAGTAAGGTGAAACGACCATCGGAGAGAAAACAGTGACGTAATACAAATACGAGTAACCGGACTAGCGGTTTTAACGGTTTGTAGAAAAGAATCATCTCTAGAGAATTTGCTAATCTTTGTGTATCGGGGCTATTAAATGGCACTTTTCTGACTCAGTTCTAAATCATTTCATAAAAGAAGGAAAAAAAACATATCTTATCAGACAGGTATATGTGTACATACTGCATGAAAAAGTGGCGTTAGTGAGGACAGCCTGGAGAAAGGTGAAACAACAATTAAAGAGAAAACAATGGGGAAAATTTAGCGAAATGAATAAAACAGTATTTGGTAACATGTAGATTTCATTATGTTCGATGAAGTATAGAGATTAAGTGTAATGTTAAGTGACCGAACAATTTTAGCATTAACGGTGAGTGAGTGAACGAAGTGAAGCGCCACCGCCTATCTCATCCACCCTACACAGGGCCTACACCTCCACCAGCATCTTCTGTGAACTCAAATAAGCTGATCTTCTTGGTGACTACACGCAAAAAACAACAGTTTATGTATTTGCATTATCATTTATTGTGTTATTAAATTTAATGTGTCGTTTAAAGATACACGATTCTTATTTTTAAAACACGTAACATAAACAATCGTGGTGGCATTTGGAGAAACACTATACATACATAATAGTCATTCTACAATAGTGTTGAAAAAATCTAGAATTTTAAAATCTAATATTAGTAGTTTAATTTCTACGAATGTGTACTTTATAAAAACCTAAGGGAGACAACTTATTGTTGGTCCTTAAAAGTTTTTAAGTTTGGCAAAATTCAATGTTTACATAGGTATAAACGCGTTAACAATTTTTAACATTTAATTTCTCGTATATCAATTAGATTAAAGCAATACATTTCATTCTCTATTCTCTTTTCTACCCACAAACTATATTGCTATTGAAATTATATTTGATACACGCTTTATGAATATTTTAAATCAAAAATAAAGGGGAGCGAAATCTTTTTGTTTAACGATATTGCCTTCATGTTGCTTTTTATCGTTAATAAATTAATTTTCTTTTACTTGGCCATGGGAAACCACATTAACAACTTTTAGCTTAAAGATGGGTCACAGTAAGCTTATTAAGCAGAAATAAGAAACATAGTAGCGTACCCTATTTTAGTCCAGCATGTATTGCATTGTAGTTTCTCCATTTACATAATATATGTACGATTTATTTTCATGTGTTTGAAACTATAAAACTACACAATAAATTATCATTATTATTAAAATGTTTAAAATAAATGTATTAAAAAAACTATGGGACAACTGCTATAGATATAGACGTTTAAAAAGGAAGAATGTTTTATATGATGTGTCTCATAGTAATAAACATCATTACGGCGTGTTATAAAATGGAATTAAAAAATCCCTTGAATCAAAATTGAATTGCACATTTGCATTTTTTTTTTTTTTTGTTTTTTTTTAAATATGTAATTTGACGTTGTGAATTAGATCTATGTATAAGTAAACCATCTTAAATGAATGAAAGTAGGCTACGTATTAGAAAAAAATATTACTTTTGTAAATATGTATCAGTCCTCACACTCCGATGATGAAAACTGTAATTTAATACTAAAGCGAACATGAAAGACAAACTGACGCTGTACATTACACTCTTCCAGCATTTATTTGTTTTTGGTAACAAAAAATTATCTCCGCAGTCTATCGGATGGAAGTAAATTAGAAGTATTAGTCTATTGTAGCATTATTATATGTTTGGAGCAGTAATAATGAACAAAAAGAAGTGGTATATTATAGTACAAGTGTTATACTGTGACTGTTCTACTGGAATAACAAATGGAAGCCGTTATATATAATTGCATCAGCAGAGTTTCTTCTAGGAATCTTGATTTCCTCCTTTAAATTATGTTTCAACATGATATTCTCCTTCCGCATGGATTTGTCTCTATAAACTTTATCCATCCAAATGAAAAGTACAAAAAAGCAATGTTTAATGTTATATTATCTATATGTATAATTCTCTTCTTCGAGCCGTTAGAAAACAAGCTGCAAACGCTCTCCCTACCTCCCCACCCCTACATGGTTTTAGTGAGCTGTGTTCACTCTGATTGTTTACAAGCAGAGCCAACGATTTTAAACGTAGGGGGGGGGGGGGGGGGGGAGGAGGGGGGGAGGGAAGGAAGGGGGGGGGGTTTATGGTCCTTAACGAGCTACTTATAGTGTTTTAAAGAAATATTTTCAGTGTCAGCGTTGGTACTGTCGAATTCACAAATTATGAATTATTGAAAATTAGAAACAACTAAATAGCGGCGTATTTTATGCCGCGGGCCGGCTCGTAACCAATATTTTGTTACTTAACTTTATGTTGTAAGAAATAAAATAGATTCAGCTTAAGAGCTTAATTGACTGTTCTGTACGTGAAAAAAAATGAAACACACTTTAGTAAGCAAGACCGATTGAAATATGACTGTACTATTGAGACAAAGGACACATAGCCCAACATGTAAGACTGTAGTGGCTCAAGGCAAGTTATCACAAATACAACCAAGTTATCTGTACACGTTACATTGTAGCAACGCTTTTCTACATTTTATATGAAAGAAAATTACTTATTAAAACATTTCAATCAATTAAAACGGCTGGGGCTGTTTTAAAGATGTCTAAAGAAAAAAATGAGCTAACAAACACATTCGTTACATATTTAATTGTATTAATGTGTTGTTGTAATCCGTGTATTTAATGATTAGAAAATAAGTTCATATTTGGTGTATATTAAATCTTTCCGATAAGTGTTTTATATGAATATGACAGAAACAGACACACATATACATCGCTTTATATATATATATATATATATATATATATATATATATATGTATATATATATATATATATATATGTATATATATATATATATATATATATATATATATATATATATATATATATATATATATATATATATATATATATATATATATATATATATATGAATAAACAGTCGAAAGCGATAAAGCCATACTAAAACACATCTACTAAACTTAAACCTACCCCATAAATAATAATAAACTCAAATAATTGAAATATGAGCCCAAAACTATAATATAAATGATATGCTGCTCAATAAACACACAAGTCCCGGTTCTTTACATATATGTTTACTTAAAGGTCAGTGCAGGGTTGTGACTGTCTGTTAATAATACAACTAACTCCTAAGCTCGCACATCTTCGTTAGGTGACTGGGTTGAAGCGATTACATTGATATTGTAGAAATGCTTTAATGCGTACGCCATTATATTTTCATTACTTCTGTAGTACGGGTTACCAACGACAATTGTTCTTCTAAGAAAATCTCTAAAGTATGTGACGCTTGTCCAGCCAAGCCGTACTTTGTCAGCAATAGCCTTTTAATTGTTTTGTTTTTTCTGACAGAGCTGACAAGTGCACGACGTCTGAGCGTGGACTCAACAAGCAAACATGGATAGAGACCCGTATCATTCATCAGAATCTGCATCGTGCATATGGACAGGAGGGTCAGGCCGTTGATGTTGTTTATGAAACAAAGGGGGACAGACTCTATGACTTAAATAAGTAAAAAGACTGTCTTCAAGGATCTTGGACAATTCAGTGAAATAGAACCCATAGTACACACCATTGCTCTAATCAACCACCAAGAAGTGAAGACAGTTGGGGGTTTAACCATTGTAGAGAAAGGACGTGTTGTATATTTTGTAGTGTACACCTAGTATTAGTGATTGATAATAAAAGTTCAAGTTATATTTCGATGATCGGACTTGTTGGTATTATTAGTGTCGTCGGAAATAAGAGTGTTCCCGTCCGCATCACATGTTTATAGTTGGAATGTTAGTAATAGAAGTAGTCATCATATATAACGCATACATCCCTAACCCTTAACGCTTTAAAAAAAACGAAAGAGAAGCTGGCGGCAGAGAGATAGATCGCCAACCCGCAGGTCTCGAGTTCGAATCGGTGTTCAAGTCAGCAGAGTTTCTTCCAGCCATCTTTTTGGTGAGGCAGCGCCCCCCCCCCCACCTTCAAAAAAGTCTACCCCCCCCCCGAACGAAATGCAATTTATATGGTAAAATATGTAATTTTGACAGTTTCCGCCCCCCCACCCCACCCCCCCCCCCCCAAAAAAAATTAAATTGCACCCCCGGAGAAAAAAGTCTGGAGGAAACACTGCGTCAGTAGACCGCCCCTGAGTCCACCCAACTGTGATGGCTACCTAACTTACTTTAGGGAAAGTAAAGGCGGCCGGGCATATTGCTTACCTCACTTTGATGTATGTATCTAGATTTCTGTAACTGTTCTGTAGAATTACCTAGTTATTATGATGTAAACATACATTTTTCAATAATAAAATTCTTTACATTCTGTTAGTTTAAGTTACTTCCCATTTAGTGTTTTTAGAAGAAAATAAGGGAAACAACTAAAATGATTGATTTAAAATTATGTGAATAGTATTTGTTATAAAACTTAATATTACATTTAATGTTTGATATGACTTTAAAAGTTCGATTAAAATTATATATATAAAAAATTTGTCAAATGTATAAGTTTCATGAAGAGTAGATTTAACCAATGTCACAACTTTGCACAGAAAACTGCTAGCGTTATTAAATGATTTATTACAAAACACTTGAACACTTCGATCAATAATGCTGTTAGTGGATTTTTTATGTTTGCCTCCTTGAATATACTCATTTTTGTATTCAATTAAAAAACAATTGTACATACTGAATTGTAACAACAACAGCATTCAGTGGACAAGTAAAAAAAACAAAAACAAATAAATTTCGTAAATTACATGTCTGAGCCTAAAAATGTATGTGTTTACTACGGTAGTTCCTAACCGCCTAGCAAAATGAAATACTACACAGGGTGCATTGGACTACATTTTACAACGATCAACTTTGTAGCGATGACCGCCGACATGAACTTAACCATTATCGTTTATTTAGAAAGGAGTGAGTTGGTATTAGCAATATACATTCTTTGTAAGATCTCAACCAGGTATTGTTCATTTAGAATGGAGTGTGTTCATATTAAAAATATACATCTTGATATTTTCTTGACAATACTCTAACAATGCGTATCTAAGAAGTTATGTTTAGTGTTTGACTTTGATTTTAGCGACTCAAAAAAAAACAATCCCATAGCTAATAATTATTTATGTTTGATACACATTTCATAGAGGCGTACAGTATTGATTACTTAATAATACTAAGCTCATTTAGGAACCTTTTTAGTAAGATTTATTTGATCTCTAAGTAACAATGCGTGCACTAATCTGTAGTTATACAATCCAGAGGCGTAGCGAGTGACTTGAAGGGGGTGCAAATCGAAAGTTTAAGGGGTGGTGCACATTAAAAGGATCGCTAAACCTCTGACACAATCCGTTAAATGTAGTTGGTGAATGTTGAAAGGTTGCACACTATATACATAGTTCTATATTTAGGTAGTCAGCAGTTTGTGTTTCCTTCATAAAATGTACAACTTCCTTAAGCGTATGTTCTGCCAAGCACATTCACATTCTTGAGGCCTGACTGGGTCTAACAACACATATAAGAAGAAAATAAAGACAATAAAAAAACTTAGCAGGAAAAAAATGAAATAATTAAAAAAAAAACATTATACAAAGGAATTTTCCGAATGATATATTCATTCACCGTGTATAAAGTATTTGAGCTGACGTTCTCCATCTGATTAATAATATTTTTTTTAATAAAAGAAAACACTTATCAAAAAGAATTATTCTACACAGCAATTGTGTTCCTCATGAGCCGATGCAGAAAAGTGTAATACTTAATTGAACAAACTGACGCTGTAAACTACATGTCTGAGGCTAAAAAAATGTCCCCATTACCTGCAGTCAATAGCAGCAGACCTTCTGCCCCTCCCCCTTACCTTCAGAAACTAAAACATAATCTTTTCAACACTCAGACAAGTGTGGGAAGTTTGTCACTGTTCGATAAAGAGTGACTGATTCTGATATGAAAGCTCTTGTATAAACATTATAGGTTGTATCATACAATTGTTATTAATATAACACTAAACTAAGGCAACAGTAGATACTTTATTAAACACAGAATTAGCGACGATTACCTTAAAATTAAATAATATTTATTCAAGTGGCTATTACTATAATAGCCGATGCTGGGTGCTAGCTGTTAATTAAATACACAAGTCACGGTTCTTTGATAGAGATTTTGTTTTGTTTGTTTATAAAGTCGAGTGTATGCTCAGGCCGTGACGGCTAGTTAAGGTAAAACCTTCAAGACAGTATATTCAAGTGGCTATCACTATAATCGCCGAGGCAGGCACCAATAGATGCATTAGTGTACACGACATGAAGTAACTATACGGTTAGGTAGGGGCGTAGTGAGGGGGGGGGGAGGGGGGCGGGGTGTGCGGACCGCACCGGGTTACACCATTTAGAGGGGTGACACCAAGGCAAAAAATAGCAATATATATAGCGAAAAATTGAGGGGGGGTTGCATATCGAAAGTTTGAAGGGGGTTGCAAATCGAAAGTTTGAGGGAGGGGGATGCAAATCAAAAGTTTGAGGGGGGTGGGGAGCTAATCAAAAATCGAGAATTGAAAATTTGTCCCCGGGAAGGATCGCTATCCTCTGGGGGAAGACACCATTAAGTGCCGCACCGGGTGACATCCGACCTCGCTACGCCACTGCGGTTAGGTTTCCTATTATAATAAACGTTTGATTTGTTAAAACTTCACGCACCTCTCTAAGCAAACTTTATTTCGTTTTCTTAATTTCGGCAGAAAAATTTGCCATGCTTACATGTTTAAAACACTGGACAACGACACCATGTAAAGATCTACCGTATTAAACACATTGTCAGATTGTATTGCCTCACTGTTGGCTTTAGTATTTCAGTGTTTGTCATTGGCTTGTGAGCACGGATAGAGATTCACAAGAGTAAAACTTCTTTCTGACATTTAATTAGTCTTGTAAGTATGTCACCATCTTGGCGTTTTCATACTTGCCAGATGACTTTTTTTTTCGTTTAAAACGGAATGTGAATAATAAAATTAGCATACACCTCTAGTTCAACGTAGTGTATCAGAGAAGGGAGAAACTAAAATAAAGGAAACAGCTATGATATCCTTCTTTATTTTAATTAAGATTTACTCGTTTATTTCCCTTAGAAATGTAGTGAATTACAATAAAAATAAAGAGGGGCTGGGGGGGTGGGGGGGGGGAGGGTGGTTAATAATAGAATCTCTGCGTACATTTGAACCAAAGTTGCAAATGGCTAGAGATTCGTCTGGTAATTTGAATTATATTCTAACCACTTGAGACCCAATATTGTTATTTTACATTTCACATGTATTATAAGTAAGAAAATCAATAACGTTACGTTAAAACCATATTTCAAGAATTTAGCTAGAACTAATAATGAGTTGCATGTATCGTCCAGCTTTGACGTTTTAATATAGGATTATCAACACTATCATTGTTTAATTTAATTCTCATTATTTGTTTTTTATTTCAATTGTTAAATTGTGCGAGGACCGCTATAGATAAAGATGTGTGAAAGGGAAAAAATGGTTGATGTGTGTTTCATTGTAATAACATAACTTTTCCGGTTCCTTAAAATGTGTATCATTGTAATTCACTGTAATCCCAAATTTATTTAATCTCTACTTAAAAGCCCCCCCCCCCCCCCCCAAACCCACCATGCTGATGGAAATACATTCATTGAATCATCATTTAATTTAATTATTACTATTGTAAATATGTATCAGTCCTCACAAGCCGATGATGAACAATGTATTACTAAAGTGAACATGCAAGGCAAACTGACGCTGTAAATTACATGTCTGATGCGAGAAAAAAAAACTCTTGTTATATGAACACAAAAGAATACATAAAGCTACTTCGGTATCAACCGACCTGTATAAAACCAGATAGACCATATATATATATATATATATATATATATATATATATATATATATATATATATATATATATATATATATATATATATCATAAAAAGGTTCAGGAAATCACTTCAAGATGTACGTGTCAAGAGAGGAGCTGATGTTGCTTCAGACCATCACCTAATGGTAGCTAAAGTAAAACTCAAGCTGAAGAAAAACATGTTGGAAAACAAAAGGAAATACAGATACACCACTGACAGAGGTGTTATTTGAACCTGTCTTTAAGTATTTCCGTTACGAGCATTTGTTTTTTTTTGGTTTCAATAATAAATCGTCGAAAAATTGTATACACTACTGCAACAACTACACAATGTACACCAACTAAAAATAGCATGTTCTTTACTTCTACTGTATATAATTCAGTAATGAGCTTTTTATATTAGTATGTACCACGTTTGGCGCCCCCATTGGGTCGCTGCCTGTGGCGCTGGCCCCACCCGTACGCCCTAGCCTTGCTTCTGTTAATGTAAAGAGAAAATTATTGTATTTGATATACATCTTTTAATTTCGAACATTTAGGACGTTAATCTAATATTTATGTTGATTCAGTGATCGCTCTAGCGCATGACTCGACGTTGTAAAACCCGTGCAGTTTTTATTTTTATTTTTGTTTGTAAGACTTGTTTGCTCTCACTGTGAATTAGAAATCTCGTTAGACATGGAGAGATTTATATTTTTAAACTAAATTAATGGTTGGCACCACAAGGTTCTAAACAGAGTTTCAAAGTAGAATTCTACTACACTATTTTGGATATGGGTATACCGTTTTTGGAAGAGAGGTTCCACAATTGGAAGTACATAATATTCTATTTCGCTTCATTAATGATATTTCCATCATAGTTTCAAAGTAGAATTCTACTACACTATCTTGGATATGGGTATACCGTTTTTGGAAGAGAGGTTCCACAATTAGAACTACATAACATTATATTTCGCTTCATTAATGATATTTCCAAAATAGTTTCAAAGTATAATTCTTCTACACTATCTTGGATATGGGTAGGCCTATACAGTTATAGGGAGAGAGGTTTCAACAATTAGAACAACTTACTATCCAATATCAAGAAAATGGCAGATGCGGTTATACATACTGACTACAAACATTTAGAAGCGTCGTTAACCCATATTATCCCAAGGTCTCAAATTTTTATAATTTTTTGATATGGTTTTGCTTTTGGGCACTGAATGAAGGAATGACTATGGATTTTTTTTAAAAATCAATACTTTTTTAAATATCGATTTTTTAAAAAACGTCCCATAAATGGGACGCTAGCAACGAACGGCCCCATGTACATTTATTGAAAAATAAAATCATTTTTCACGAAATATGGCTAATCACGCGAAAATTAAGCTGTATACTGATTTTGTATTGTTAGATCAATGATTACATTGTTTAGGACAGCTAAAAATACTGATAATGATCAATTGGGTTAGCCATACCATGATCTAAAATGCAGAAATTATGTTCAAAAGTCTAGTTTTCTTTCAATCTAGCATCCATCAAAGTGAATAACACTTGGAAATAAGTAAAGCTGTGACTAGTACATCTAATTAGACACACATGATCACAAATATTGTTATTATTCATCGAAACTGTAATATAATTAAATATAAATAATTGATTTTTTGGGGGGCGTACTTGAAATTTTCAGGGGTGGGGACTTAAATTTCAGGGGAAGGGTGGACATTGGTAAAAGTATGTTTTGTATATAAATTCCATTTTGTTCTGGGGGCAGAGCCCCCCTCCCTCCCTTCCTCCGAAATGATGCCTGAAAGAAACTCTGTCCTCTGTGAATTTGCAAAAGATGATCCGGTCCAGTCCCAGATGTCATCCAGCCATCTTCTTTTTTGTTACCCTCGCCATTCACCCCCCCCCCCCCCAACAGGCGTACATTAGGACATCAGACATCTTATTTCTAGGGCACGGATCCGTCTCTGGGGGCTTGTATTGAGTGTTCATGGCTCTCATCCATGTATGCACCTCACTATGCGAACAGCTCCCAATCTAACACCAGGAATCTCTTTAAAAAGTTAACAAAGTAAAACTGGTATCGGGAACCTTTGGAGGGGAATATTATTGGGGCATGACAACTGTACACAGCTAATTCACATTTCTGATATATTATGTAGCTTAAGCTCTCTTATATGAAGAGAGTTAACCAACCCCCATGACTGAATCATTTCACCTAAATCGTGGCCATTGTTATTATTCTGGTTTGTTATAATTTTAATATCACGCGCTAGTAAATTTACAGCAATACTAAATTAGTTTGTATTCAATGGTATTAAATACTTCAGTAAGTGTAATTCTGAAAACTTAAAAATAAAATGTAAGTTTTTCAATATTTGCAATTTTTTAAATACAATAATATATAAGAAAATATAGCTCAAGGTTATAATTAATTATCAAGAAATACTACTTAACACCCCAAAGTCAACAGTTAACAAAGTCAGCAATTGTTTCACCATAAATAACCTTTTAACATAAATATTTGCATCTGTGTTTCTCGCTAGTGTCCAATAAATGTGACGTTTGTGTAACAATCTGCATAAATATAGGTCAAGGTCATAATTAAATATCTATAAATACTACTTAACACCCCAAAGTCATCAGTTAACAAAGTCAACAATTGTTTCACCATAAATAACCATTTAACTTAAACATTTGCATCTGTGTTTCTCGCTAGTGTCCAATAAATGTGACGTTTGTGTAACAATCTACATGGGGCCATTCGTTGCTAGCGTCCCACTTATGGGACGCTTGTTGTACACTTGATATAACGAAGTAGTAAAAAAAAATTGTTACTCTTACATTTTTATTAGATAGAAATATGGTACTGCTACAAGTTTCAAATGTATTTTGCACTTAAAATGTTAATATTTTAGAACATATGCATTTTCCTGTGCGCATGTTTCCTTTTTTTCGCCATTTTGACAAGTCCTGCAAATCCGGCACTATAACATTTTTCTAAATTAATTTTTTTCACAAAACGCACACAAATTCAATAGTCTAACCATTTTCAAATACAATGAAACATAATTTGTGTTTTAACTAGTTTTTAATAAATTATAGCAATTTTTTTTACAAGCGTCCCATAAGTGGGACGCTAGCAGAATATGGGTTAATCCATTACGCTAATAACGATATTGATGCCATGATTTTTTCAACGAGCTTCAAGAAGTAGCTTCATAAGCTAATGTCACGATCGGATGTTCTTCTCTATATAGTGCAACCAACATTGGAAGATAGTGCACCTAATGTTGTTATTTCCTTGAGAATAATATTAACACTTCCAGTGTCTATGGGAGTGGGGGTAGGCCGTTTAGAGGATGGGTAGTATAATCTGACCAAAAAAAATAATACTTTCTGCACCTTGATAGACTAGCGGTTTTGTCAGTAAAAAATCGACTGCAGCAGTGATTGTTGTACAGTAACTATCACTCACTGTTTCGTAGAGAGAAAATTAGGTGTAGTATTTTCATTATATCTGATGTTGATATACTATTTACAGGCTAGGAACAACCCACCAGTCACCCAATACCTTCGGAAAGTAAAACCTATTTTTCATATATACATATATATATATATATATATATATATATATATATATATATATATATATATATATATATATATATATATATATATATATATATATATATATATGTATATATATATATATATATATATATATATATATATATATATATATATATATATATAAACCACTACATATTTGTGTTAACATGTAATACATACATGAGTGTTTTCGTATATATATATATATATATATATATATATATATATATATATATATATATATATATATATATATATATATATATATATATATATATATATATATATATGCACTCTAGATTATACTTTTTAATATTAGCCATCATAATATGTATTACTGCAAATATTAAAGAGTATATATCATTTAATAGGTACATAATACATGTTATTTCTATAGTAAATGAAATGGGTTATTTATATAGTTCTACTAAATGTTTGTGGATGTTTATTGTTTGGAAATGCTGCGGGTCTCGTCAAAAGTTATATATTTCAACTGCGGATGGTGGGAGAAGGTGTCATCGTTGAACTCGGAATAGTATATCCGTGATAGAGGGGGTTGTCTAAAATCCTTAATGTGTGTGGACATTGCACCCCTTGTAAATCCATCAGACAAGGCATATGCTATCGAATTAAACTACAGAGACAAAGCAATGGGCACTACCATTGCTATTTCATACAGAAAACAAGCTTGCCAACATATATCGTCCACACATCGCTGGTCTAACCCAAACAAAAGCCACAGACAATTTTAGACATAGTATGCTTCAATTATGTTTGGTGAATAATTAGTTTCTGGATAAATTGTAGCGTTATTAGTGTAACGAGTAAATGAATCAGTGACCGAACTAGTTTATCATTAAAAATGAGTAAATGAACCAAATTTAGTTCAGCCGTCTATCTCCTTCACATTACACAGGCCTACACCTCACTCAGTATCTTACGTGAGAGCTAACATATGCTCATGTTCAGGGTAAATTCACTTTATCAGACCAGTTCATTTCATAGCATTATCCTTTATTTTGTTATTTAAAAAGTATTAGTCATTTTATATTTGACCTTTAACCAAGCATTACAGTCAGGCATAGTTTAAAAAATAAACTTATTAAAAAAAAACATCACTGTTCTTACCAGTTTCATTCCTTGCTGTTTCAATAAAATAATTAAAATGATATATACCTCTTGTTTTATTTTTATTTTGGCCGTAATGAAATGTTTTTTTTTGTGTGAAAATTAAATATAAGTTTGAAATATTCACAAAAATCAGCAGTTCATTGAACGTTAGTGTCAACATATCTACAACTACTCTGTTATTACAGTTCAAAGATGTTTAATTTAGAACATTAGCTTTATTAACATTAACATTTAATGTTTTTGTTAAATGTTCTGGAAAAGTCAGCATGTGGTTAAATACACAGAACATTTCTAAAGAAATAGGTTGGGGCGTTGCAAGAGTGACTGTATGGAGGGTTAATCTAAGACATCGAGAGATTGAGGTTAGTGTGCATATACGAGATGGCTATGTTCAGTGGCGTAGCGCGGTCGGGTGTCGACCGGTGCGGCACTTAATGATGTCACTCCCAGAGGTGAAGCGACCCTTCCCGGGGACAAATTTTCGATTTGCATCCCACCTCTCAAGTTTTCGATTTGCACCATCCCCCTGAAACTTTTGATTTGCACCCCCCTTCCCCTCAAGTTTTTCTCTATATATTTTGCTTTTTTTTCATTGGTGTCACCCCCCCCCCCCCCCTAAATGGTGTCACCCGGTGCGGTCCGCACCCGCCCGCCCCCACCTCGCTACGCCCCTGGTTATGTTACAGTGGTATTCTTATGTCCAGATATCTGTTTTTCTAAATGAGATGATATTGTGGCTTTAGGACTAAGAACACAAGTAGCATGGATAATTTATCATCTGGTTTATATAGAGTTTGGTGATATATTACTACATTACATGTGTGGAAAAGTAACCATTTTGTTAGACTCTGGCTTAGAATTCAATCCATGAAGCAAGCGACATGGGTGGTGATACTGATCTATCTCAACGTCAAGTGGCTACTCCATATTGATGGCTGAAAGTCTAGCAATGCCCTATTGCATATATAGTGTCATGTGTACTGCACCTTTTAATCTAAAGTATATGTTCACAATTAACACATACTTTTTCTGTATGCTGTTTCTAGGAGATATTTTGAAAGTATTAATATGAGGATGACAGTGTGTGCTTTTATTAATTTGAGAAAACAATGTATAATTTGTAGTTAGCCTAAAATTGCAGAACGAAAATAAGACAGAAAATGGAAGTAAGAACAGACCGATTAAACTACAGAGATTGCCGATATAAATAAATGATTCAGCAACCCCCAGTGAACGACTTTGATCGATTTAATTTTTCACTGCGACTCGAGTGGTTTTCGATATTTAATTGTGTTTGGTATGCTACTTGTTACACATTTTGAGTTATGTTAATCAACATGTGTGTTAAGAAAAATTATGTTGCTAAAAGAAATATAGATATAAAAAGATTAATTGTTTAGAATATTAGCAGTGAAGAAAGATTAATCTAGAATATTGATAATCAAAACAAAACTTCAATATTAAGATGAATAAGTTGATCAACGCCATTTCATAAATCAGATATGAAATTTAGCTTAACACATAATATTCTCTTCAAACAAGGTGTTAATCCCGCTGTTTTTTTTTTGTTTTTTTTTACAAACGCAGATTTACAACTAATATTATCAGCAATAAGCTTTTAACGAAATTTACCCTTGCTATTCTAATTGACGAGCCCTTGTCGGGCAGGAGCTCGCATGATTTCTTACTTCATGTCCCCAGTTCGATCAATTAGGGGTCATCCAAAAATGACGACACGCTTTTTTGACGATTTTTACCACCCCCCCTCCTCTCAGTCACAGGTCGTCACAAAAGGTCAGACCCCCCCCTTAAATGACGTCACACCAAAGCCTAATACCCCCCTCAAAATCGCTTTTGAGGTTTTTCTTAAAACATCGATATTTTCCCAAAAATTTGTCACAACTCTGCCAGCATAGTTTAATTTGATCAATTACTATTACACTTTATTAAAACCGTTTTCTAAAACGCGAAATAACGGCTAAAATTCGTTTTCTAACATTGCTTTTTTTATAATGTAAAAAAGTGACGTCACTCCATATGATCTCCCACCCACTTATGGCACGCAGTCACAAAATTATGCACCCCCCCTCCCCCCTACAAGTGTGACGACATTTATGGACGACCCCTAGTCCAATTAGATCTTAAGCTGGGGCAGCATCCTATCTAGGTGAGAAAACCCCAAAATTAAACTTTGCTACATTGTATATTTCACTTGGATGGACACAGTCTATGGAAACAAATCCAGGCTGAAGTCAAAGTCATCTGGTCATAAGGAGCATAACATGTTGAACCATAATTTGATGGAGGAATCAACTTTAATTTTACAGTCCAGAAAGAAGAAAACATAGATTGTGTTTCCGTTTTGCTATTATAATATACACAATGATTATTATTGAAAAAAAATATCATCTAGAACAGGGGTTCCCAACCCCGTGCCCGCGGGCGTCATGGCGCCCGCCTAACGATTCGTATGTGCCCGCCTCTCACTATTCGACAAAGACAGAATTTTTTTCATAAACATTGAAAGGTTGAAGGGGATGGAAATCGAAAGTTTGAGGGGGGCGGTGCAAATCGAAAGTTTTGTCCCCGGGTGACGGGAAGGGTCGCTACGCCTCTGGATGGAGTTTGTCGATTTAAAATAGGTGGTGCCCGCCACTCTACCGATATTTTAGAATGTGCTCTAGAGTAAAAAAAAGGCTGGGAACCCCTGATCTAGAACATTGTTTAAAATGGTTTTAATTGTATTGAAAGTTGCTCTTTTTGTCTATTCAAACAGGTGCATAATTTCAATACAAATAACTATACACATTTATTTTTAGACACATTGTCTTTTACTACGCCTATAGTCTACTACTGATCTAATAATATATTACTACTCCCATTTATTGTTACAGTAGAGCAGTCACAGCATAATACTGCTAATATAATATACCACTTCTATTCGTTAATTATTACTGCTCAAAAAATAATAATATTACAATAGTATAATATTGCTACTATACACTACTTCCCTTCGATAGACTGCGGACATACTTTTTTGTGTTACCAAAACAACTCAATGCCGCTAGAGTTTTGAAAAAAAAAAGCTTCAAACGTGTACTTTGCAGCGTCTGTTTGCCTTGCATGTTCACATTAGTATTACAGTTTTCATCTTGGGCTTGTGAGGACTGATACAGACTGATACAATTATATAGTAATATTTCTTTCTTATATGTAGCCTACTTTTATTCATTTAAGATGGTTTACTTGCACATAGATCTTATACAAAACGTCTATTTCACAATTTAAAAAATAAATTAAAATGCAAATGTGTAATTAAATGATGATTCAATGGATTTTTCAATACATTTTATGAGTAGCCGGAAAGCTGTTCATTACAATGATACACATCAATTCAAACATTCTTCCTTTTTAAACATCTATATCTATTGCAGTTGTCCCACCGTTTTCTTTTTAATACATTTATTTTAAACATTTTAAATTATAATGATCATTTGTTGTATAGTTTCAAACTCATGAAATAAAATTGTATATTGTAGTTTAATGGAGAAATTAAAATGCCATAAATACTGGACTACAATAGGGTATGCTACCATGTTTCTTCTGAGTGCTCAGTTTACTGTGCCCTATTTCGACTGTGAAGCCAAATGTTGACATTATGGTTACTTATGGCCAAGTAATAGAAAATAATTTTATCAACAACGAACTGCAATGTGTGTTAATTATCACTATCGAAAAGATTTCGCTTATAATCAGTTTGTATAAAACGAATCATAAGGCTTTTATTACATTTAATGTCAAAAAAATATAAACGTTTTTGGGAAAAAGTAGAGGCTGGAGAATAAAATATATTGCAAAGTTGTAAATGATCTACGAAAAATAAAATGTAAAATTGTTAACGTGTTTATCGCTATGCATAAAATGAAATTTGCGAAAACTTAAACATTTTTAAGGACTAAAACAAAGTTGCCTCCCATAGTTTTTATAAAGACATTAAACTACTAATATTATCTTTTAGAATTCTATATTTGTACAACGCTGTTGTAGAATGTCTTTTATGTTTAATAGTGTTACATTGAAATACGATTTTAATTCCTTCTGTAGCATAGCTCGTTTGTGAAAATGCTCGTATATCAAAGCGATTTTCCTCATTGAAGAAATCAATTAAAATGCCAAGTATCCGCTGTGTATCCAAATGCAACCCTGATTGTATTGTTACGTGTATTAAGAAGAATAATTGTGTATCTATAAATCAAAAGTTGTGTTTAATAAAACACAAACGATATGTAATTATATAATCTGGTTTTTATAAAGTGTAATTATCTAGAAAATCAACTTATTTAAGCTCACAGAAGATGCTGGTGGAGGTGTAGGCCCTATACAGGGTGAATGAGATAGGCGGCGGCGCTTCACTTCGTTCACTCACTCACAGTTAATGCTAAAATAGTTCGGACACTTAACGATACACTTAATCTTTATACTTCACCGAACATAATGAAACCTAGATGTTCCTTTGTCATGTTTTATTAATTTCGTTTAAATTGCGTCACTGTTTTCTCTTCGGTGGTCGTTTAACTTTTCTCCAGGCTTTCCTCACTATCTCCACTTTTTAATTCAGAATGTACATATGTATACATATATTTTTGCACGATAATGTTTGTTGTATCCTTCGTTGAAGATTTTTTTTTACAATTAAGTTCTACATAATGTGTCAATAAATAGTTCCGATGCGCAATACATTTGCAATGTTTTTGAAAAGGTTTTTTTTCTTCGAATCGTTAATTCCACTACTTCAGTTACTCGTATCTCAAATGTCTCTACAGCCAATAATAAAATATTTGAACAATCTCGAATTTCGGAGCACTCATATGTCGAAGTACCACTGTATTTGTATACACTGATTTTAAAATGTGTTTTATATTTTCTTTTATGAATATTTTTATTTTTTTTATTTTTAATACTTATTAAATCACTAATAGCACACATCTATGATGCTAGAACGCAGGATGATCAATTGAATTGTGTTCAAAACAACAGTTTAAATTGTTCTAAATGTGTATAGACCTACATACCATCATTTATTGATACCGTGGAGTTGACAACAGTGGAGTTGCTCCCTCTCTTATTACCTGTAAGGCGAGAGCCAGTTAGAGGAGCCACTTGAGCCACGGCTTAAATTGCTTAATGAAATCATGGCCCCAAACCTTTTTAGATACAACAAATACAACCATCTCACATGACCTGCCATAATGGCTTAATGAAATCATGGGCCCTAACCTTTTTAGATACAACAAAATACAACCATCTCACATGACCTGCCATAATGGCTTAATGAAATCATGGGCCCAAACCTTTTTAGATACAACAAAATACAACCATCTCACGTGACCTGCCATAATGACTTAATGAAATCATGGGCCAAACATTTTCAGGGACAGCACGAGAGGGATAAAAGACTCAAACAAGTGTTTCACATCACAACAACAACGTAACATAACCCCATAGTGACAGCGTGTTGATAGAGACAACACATTTGACAGAAGATCGTGTGCGATATGTCTTGGTTTTTTTTTTATTTGGAAAAATATATTTTTGAGACAATAACATGTAATTTAACAGCATTTGTAATGCTTCTTCAGTGCTACTTTTTGCACAGCTATATTGTATTAGTTTTGTCATGATTACTATGCTCTAGATCTTTATTAATTACACATTAAAACATTGATTGTTTAATATGGTTACAAAAAAGTTCCTCGTCCCTATCATTCATCACATTTATTATTTTAGAGAGTTTTTCTTTTATTTTTTTTTTATTTTTTTCATATATTTTTAGCTACTCTGTGTGAATTGATAATTGACTTTTTAAAATAAATCATGTAGTGTGGACTGTTTAGGTGTCTCATGATTAGGTTGTTTTAATTAAGTTTAGCTATCAAGCTATGCCTAACGGATCTTTGTGTTGTTCTTTCATTTTTGTTTCCATCATAGTTATCCGATAGGTTTATTGTATGCTACATGCTTGTTTTTAGAACTTTACATTACATTTGGTCGTAATTAAATAATGATTTATGTTGTTGTCTAAGTCCAGTATTTAGAATTTTTATATAAAGTGATTTTTTAAATATTTTTTTTCACCCCTCAGACATGTAAGTTGCAGCGTCAGTTGTGTGTTCGCTTTAGTATTTCAGTTTTCATCATCGGCTTGTGAGGACTGAAACAGATTTACAATAGTAATATTTCTTTTTTACTTGTAGCCTACTAAAAAAAAAAAAAAAAAAAAAAAAACTGAAAATGCAAATGTGTAATAAAATGATGAACCAAGGGATTTTTTTCCCTCGGCGTGGTGGGCTGAGGGGGGGGGGGTGGAATTTGGGTTTTTAAGTAGAGCTGAAATAAATTTGGGGTTACAGAGAAGTAAATTGATACAAATGTTAAGCAATTAGGAAAAGTCATAGTATTGCAATGAGACACATCAAAGCAAACATTCTTTCCTTTCAAACATCTACATCTATACAGTCCTCAAACAGTTTTTTTAAAGTGAATACATAAATATGTAAACAATACACAGATTAATGACAAACACTATTAAAAAGAAGCGTTCAGGTGTCATGTAATACATATTTTAGTAACGCTTTCAGTTTTCTTATTATAAATTGTGTCGAAAGATAAATTAATTTTCAAAAGAAAATACAATTTTGACACATTTTATGTATGCATTTTAAAAAGTTAAACATATTTTTAAAAAGCATTGAACGTCTAATTCTGTTTTATGACAAATAATTTCCACCTACTATTCAATCAAATATTTAAGGTTTTTGCCCTTGGTATCTAAACAACAGTTTCAGTGGGAGGTGAGTAAAACTAACATGAAGTAAAATAATTGTATTTTTTAACAATATACTGTCTATAAGAAAAAAAAAACATTATAATTCTACATTACAAATAAGGGGGCTCTAGATGCATGCATCACTGAAGTTGATTTTATAAAGAACAAAGCACATCTGAAAAAGAGCTATAAATAAACAACAAATACTAGATGCCATTAACATTAAATCTAGAGGTGGAACACGAAACACTTGGGGTTGATTGTGGGGTGGGGGGGGCGGTGTCTTTTATTGCCCATTCTGTTGAGCGCCGATTTATTTCGTCAAATAGTTCATGTTTTAAAGTGTCTCTAACAATCGACATAATCATCGTGTATATTCTCTTTAATGATGCGCTATTACGCAGTCTGTATACGTGATGTATTGTAAAATGTTCACTTACAATCTCTTATCTTCTTCAGTTATAATTATGGTCTGAATGATTGTAGTAGCATATTCAACAATTCCTCAATTCATCAATACATAAATAGATTTAAAATAATCAAACGGTGACAACAATTAAAGCAACAGTCTACAGTTCCAGACAAACAACCTGTTTTTTTTAAAGTGTGCTCCAGGTTTGTATTGTTTTTATCCACTAATGTGTGATTGACCCAGTCAGTGTAAGTGGTGTAAAGTAAGAGCACTACATTCACATACATGTTATATCTGGCGAGCGCTAGCTGATCAAGGCCACATTCTACATGCTTTGTTATGATGTTTTAGCGAATAACAAGAGGCAAATGTAATCTTTACAGTTCCATAGTCAGTCTGTCTTTTAATACACATCTTAAATGATGGCGTAGGTTAGGAGTTTACATCTAGTTTCACAAATCTTGGAGTTAAAGTTAGTTGGAAATCTGAATTAGTTGAAAGAAAACGGACTTAAGAAATCGCTTGAAGAAGACAATACGATATATTAAGCCGAAAGTTCAAGTATAAATTATATGTTGGCTTTAATTTTGGACAGACATACGAGATATTTGTCAGTTGGAGTCTGCCGTCAGGTCTCAGGCATTTGCAAATGCCTCATTAATTTTTGTAATCAATATGTCACCTTACACTATGTCATGGTATTAACAAAACATGATAATAGCACGCTTGAAATGAGGTTGAAATGTTGGTATTTTTGTGATGATAATTGTATTACAAAATTGACGTCAGTGGAGGGCTCTATTTGGAAACGTAACCTTTTTTTTTTTAAAACTAAGTGATGAGCTGGTACCATTTTATAAAGTGTTATAGAGCGTATTTACATTAAAAAATCCGCTACTTGAGCTCACAGAAGATGCTGGTTGATATGTAGGCCCTGTGTAGGGTCAAGGAGATAGACGGTGGAACTTGACTTGGTTCCTTTACACACTCTTAATGCTTAACTCTTTTATCAATTTGATTCATTTACTCCTTTCACCATTATCGTTACACTGTATCCCTAAACTTATCATTCATCGAACATTATTTAAGCAAAAGAGTAAAAAATGTTTATGACTTTTGTTTCATGGGTTAGTCCAACGATATGTGGAAGATATGCTAGTGTTGGCAAGCTTGTTTTCTGCCTGAAATAGATATGATAATGTCTAATATTTTGTCTCTGTAGTTTAATTCGATAAAATGTGGCTTGTCTGATGGGTTTACTGGGGATGTGGTCATCCACATATGACGTCCAAACACATTTCGGATTTTAGACATTGTCTCTACCCCGTCCACACTATACCGTATTCAACTTTACCCTCCCCACCCCCACATCACCACCTTCAGCAGTTTGACTCTAAAATGCACCTCTAATGTACTATATAACTAGCATATGTATCCTAATTTCGGGACTATAATCATTTACAATTCATACATTAATTTCTTCTTTGACAAAAATAATAACTTTGTAACATCTTCTTTTATTTATTCCCGTGCAATCAAATATCATGGTTCCAAAAACTTGCATTTAAAAACTATATTCTGCACCTGGTACCAATTAAAGCTGGGCAATGAATGCAACTCATTATTAGTTCTAGCTAAATGTTTGAGGTAAAATTCTAACATAACGTTATGTGTTTGCTTATGTATAACACATGTTAGCTGCACCATGGGTATAATATAAATAACCAGCCGAATTTTCAGTCACTTCCAAATTGTTATTTACTTTGATTCATATAACATTACGTAGTGATTGTATTATCAACCACATGTCCTCTTTTGTCAGCTCAATGCAATCACATTCAAAGGGAAATAAACAAATAAATCTGAAATAAAGCATGATGCCAGAGTTGTCTCCTTTAGTTCAGTTTCTCGCTTCTTGTATAGACGTATTTATTTTTTACAATTTCCTTGCTTCGATATTTTTCTAGTAAAGTTTAATTTTCTGTTGAATTTAAAATTCTCATTTGGTTTTATTATTTACAATCCCAATTACAAGTCAGAAGAAAGGTTATACCCTTGTGAATCTATATTAGTGCTCATAAACTACTGATAAACACTGACATTCTAATAAAGCTAACAAACGATGCGAACTGATGCCATTACTTTCATGTATGTTGTTTGAAAAAAAAATGATATGTTTAATAACGTAGCCTACCGAAAAGAATGAAGCGCATGTTAGTTTACTTAGAGAGTTTAGTGAACTGTTATTAGAACCTAACCGTATGGCAGTAGCGTACGCAGGGGGGGAGCAGGGGGAGCGCAGTGTTTCTTCCAGACTTTTTTCTCCGGGGGGGCACTTGAAATCTTCGGGGGGGGGGCGGTAAACTTTCTTCGGGGGGGCGGACACTGTTAAAAGTATATATTTTCTATATAAATTATATAAATTTCATTTCGTTCGGGGGGGCGGTAAAAAATTGTCGGGGGGGCTTCGCCCCCCCCGAAGAGATGCCTGGAAGAAACTCTGGGGGAGCGGCCGCTCCCCCTCTGGCAAGTTTCAGCAAAGTGGCGCCTTTTAGGAAACTTTTTTAACTCAAAGTTTTAAACAATGATATTTGTTTAAAAATTATTTTTGTTCGGCACATCTATGTAAATCACAAGATTTCTTTTCATGCAGCAATTAATCATTATTGTACCTGTCTAGTAATTTCTACGTTTACAACACGTATTAACAGCTGCATCAGTTTGCCATTCTTAAAATAACCATTACGATGCATTGCAAAATTTAAAAAACCTCTACGGGTAGTACTACTTGGCAAGAGGGGTGTTAAGTTTAAGGCAACTGTATAATGTATTTGCCTACGAATAATTGAATTAGAAAATGTTATACATAAAACTTCACACATAATTACGTTATATATACAGTTTGAATCGTGTGATTAATTTTAAAAAAAATACAATACAGAAACAAATACAAATGATGTGGCACCTCTATTTAAATTTATTTATGAGCAAACTGCGTAGTGGTGGGAAAATTTTGACACGGTCAATAATGTCATCACGATGAAGTAGTAGTATTCTTACAGTTTGGGCGATAGTGATTACGATTACAAATTGTATGAAACAGTTACAACCCCCTCCCCCATGGACCCCTCTGTAAAAAAAAATATTGTCATAATACCACTGCTACTTATTTAAATCTATTTCTATAATATATAGATCTATTTGTGTAATATATATTTGTGTAATATATATGTATGTTTAGAATAGTCAACTAAAAACTGACGCTATGTTCATTCTGAGTTGGTTATCTTTCCCCCCCCCCCCCACCTCACCACCACAATTATGTAGAGCGACATTAATGTCACACCTTGTTATACACCGGGTTGGATAATCGACCTAAAGTGACCGGACAGTGGTAAATGAAGTTGAACCCACCACCCCCCTCCCCCCCAACCCAACCTGAACTGATATGTAAATGCGTAATGATGTACCAAAGTACCATGCCGCCAGAAAATTAGCTTTTTAAACGTAAAACTTTGTGAATATTGTTTTTGCAATTACCAGTAAAAAGGTGTGTGAGCAATACAGTGATCTAACCCATACCTATCACTATGTTAAAAAATGATCTTTAAAGAACACAAAGAAGCAGTAGTTAATTAAAAATATATGATCTGAACTAAAATCGAAATCTTGCGGGAGGGGGGGGGGTTCAAATCGAAAAGTTTGTCCCCGGGCACCGGGAAGGGTCGCTACGCCTTATTACGAATGTTTAGCTGTTATTTGGAAAAGCGTGGTTTTATACCAACTCTGATTTTAAAAACTTTCATTATGCTGTAGCACTTTAGCATTTATGCTCACGATATATTAAATTCTGATTATAGACAAAAACATTTTGTAAACACGAATAGTGTTAAGCAATTTCATTATATTCTAAAGTAATTATTTATTTGCTTTGACATTTATAATTAAATGTGTAGATATAAACATATTTATATTAAGAGAGTGATTATTTCCCCTATTTCACTTGTCTTAAATAGTTTCCCAGGAATTATTATGTAAGAAATTTTTTTTTACAAGAATTACAAAACAGATTGTGTTACGTTCATTGTTTTTGGTTGTGGTGTGTGTATATTTGTTTTGTTTTTGTTTAGATTGATACTATTTTTGTTTTGTCGGCCTACATTGTGTTTTTTTTTTATTTCTTCAGAGTGCTTCTTTCAATTATTTTACATCATAGCGAAGTAATGACATACAGCTAGTAATTATATATATATATATATATAATATATATATATATATATAATACACGTATATAGAACGTGTTAAAAATTCGGCGCCTTTTTTTGCTCTTTTCGCTCCCCCTACAACAAAAACCTGGATACGCCTCTGCCGTATGGTCACTTCATGTCGAGTACACTAATGTATCTACTGGTGCATGCCTCGGCTATTATTGTAATAGCCACTTGAATATACTGTCTTGAAGGTTTTACCTTAACTAGCCGTCACTGCCAGGCCATACACTCGACTTTATAAAAAAAAAAAAACTCTATCAAAGAACCGTGACTTGTGTATTTAATAAACAGCTAGCACCCAGCATCGGCTATTACAGTAATAGCCACTTGAATAAATATTATTTAATTTTAAGGTAATCGTCGCTAATTCTGTATCCACTTTTGCCTTAGTTTAGTGTTATATTAATAACAATTGTAAATTACAACCTGTAATATTTATACAAGAGCTTTCATATCAGAACCATATGCTCTTTATCGAACAGTGACAAACTTCCCACACAAGTCTGAGTGTTAAAAAGATTATGTTTTAGTTTCCGAATGTATGGGGGGGGGGGGGGCAGAAGGTCTGATTCTATCGACTGCATGTAATGGGGACATGTTTTTAGCCTCAGACATGTAGTTTACAGCGTCAGTTTGTTCAATTAAGTATTACACTTTTCTGCATCGGCTCGTGAGGAACACAACTGCTGTGCAGAATAATTCTTTTTGATATGTATTTTATTTTATTAAAAAAATATTATTAATCAGATGGAGAACGTCAGCTCAAATACTTTATACACTGTGAATTAATATATCGTTCTCAAAATTCCTTTAAATAATGGTTTTGTAATGATTTCATTGTTTTCCTGCTATGTATTTTTGATTATGCCTTTAATTTATTCTTATGTGTGTTGTTAGACCCCGTCAGGCCTCACGAATGTGTCAACTATGTCGGTAACATACACGTAACGGACAGTCCTGATAAGGTTATGCTTGGCAGAACATACGCTAAAGGAATTGTAGGAATTATGAAGGAAACACAAACTGCTGACTAACTAAATATAGAACTGTGTTTAGTATGCAACCTTTCACCATTCACCAACTGCATTTAACGGATTGTATAACTACAGATTAGTGCACACATTGTTACTTAGAGATCAAATAAATTTTACTAAAATAAACCGGTAGTGATCTCCCCTAAACTTTCTCGAATATTCTTATATAAAACAACAGGGGATGGTAACTGGGGATATAGTTATGATTTTTAATCCATTTTAAATACTTAAACTTTTAAAAATAGAATAAAATCTCATAAAAAAAACATTGCGCACCAAGCAAACGCCGAATAAAAACGCGTATAATAGTGCGCAATATTATTAGTACTTTAAAAATTTACATTAGTTTTTTGAGAAATCGGAAGTAGCGTAAATTACTACTTCCAGTCAACGGAAATTACTCAAAATTTAACAGAAGGTAGAGAATTAGATCTTTTACTAACATGTGAAATTTCATTTATCTATCTGAAATAGTACTCAAGTTATAGGCTTTTAAAAAATTCAAAGTAGGAAAAGTACCACTTCCGGTTATCGGAAATCGCTCAAAAGTTGATACGGATCTACGATTTTGATAAAATACTTATATATGAAATTTCATCAACCTAGCTGTAACGGTACTCAAGTTATCGTGTTTACACACGGACAGACAGACACACAGACACACACACACACAGACATACGGACAAGATTGCAAAATTATGTTTTTCCGTATCAGTGAGGTGTAAAACGTCTAGATTTGTAAAAATCTCGATTTTTTTTTTGCACGATTACAATACTTTCTCTATACTACGTATATACGAGAAAGTAAAAAGGTTCCTACATGATATTAGTATTATTAAGTATTCAATACTATACGCATCTATGAAATGTGTATCAATACAATGATTATTAGCTATGGTATTATTTATTTTGAGTCGCTAAAATCTTAGCCAAACACAAACATAACTTCATAGCTACGCATTGTTAGAGTATTGTCAAGATAATATGAAGATGTATATTTTTTTTAATATGAACACACTCTATTCTAAATGAACAATACCTGGTTGAGATCTTACAAAGAATGTATATTGCTAATACCAACTCACTCCTTTCTGAATGAACGATAATGGTTGAGTTAATGTCGGCGGTCACCACTATAAAGTTGATCGTGTAAAGTGTACCCAAGGTACCCTGTGTAGTATTTCACTATGCTAGGCCAGGGGTCGGCAACTTGCGGCTCGCGAGCCGCAGGCGGCTCTTTTGATATCAAGATGCGGCTCACCAGCTCCTTGAACAAATACTAATAATCTTAATAAAAAAATAACATATTTGAAATAAAAAAAATGTTAGTGGCTCTTTAAAACCAGGGAAATTTTGAAAATTGTAACTTTTGGCTCTTCCGCCTCAAAAGGTTGCCGACCCCTGTGCTAGGCTGTTAGGAGCTACCATAGTAAACAAACACATTTTATAGGCTCAGACATGTAATTCACGGAGTTAGTTTGTCTTGCTACCTTTTCTACTGAATGCTGGTGTTTTCACAATTCAGTATGTACAATTTTTAACGTGAATACAAAATAAGTACATTGTCAGAAATAGTCAAACAATGCAAGTTAATCGAAGTGTTCAAGTGTCTTGAAATATATCATTTAATTACGCTAGCAGTTTTCTTAGTCAAGGTGTGACTCTTGATAAATCTAATATCCATAAAACATATACTTTTGACAAACATTTTATATATGTAATTAAAAATTGATTCTGACTATCATAGCAAACATTTAATGTAATATTGAATTTTATAACAAATGCTTTCCAAATATTATTAAATCAATGTTTTAAGTTTGTTCCCTTTCCTTAATTTTGAAAAAGCTAATGGGAAGTAACTCAAACTAAAATAATGTAAAGAATTTTATTTTTGAGCAATGTATGTTTACATCATAATAACATGGTAATTCTATATAACAATTACAGAAATCTAGATGCATACATCATAGTGAGGTCAGCAATATGCCCAGCCGCCTTTACTTTCCCTAACGTAAGTTAGGTACCCATCCGAGTTGGGTGGATTCAGGAACGGTCTACTGACTCGAACACCGATTCGAACTCGAGACCTACGGGTTGGCAATCTAGCTCTCTACCGCTAGATTCTCTTTCGGTTTTTTAAAAAGCGTTAAACTTGGGTGTGGAGGGGTTAGGGATGTATGCGTTATATATGATGACTACTTCTATTACTGACACTCCAACTATAAACATGTGAAGCGGACGGGAACACTATTATTTCCGACAACTCAATTAATCCAACAATTCCGATAATCGAAATACAACATCAACTTTAAGTAGCAATCACTAATACTAGGTCTACACTAAAACATATACATGTCCTTTCTCTGCAATGGCTAAACCACCAACTGTCTTCACTTATTGGTGGTTGATTAGAGGAATGGTGTGTACTGTGGGTTATATTTCACTGAATTGTCCAAGATCATTGGACTTTACTTATTTAGGTCATGAGGTATGTCCCTCTTTGTTTCATTAACAACATCAACGGCCTGAGCCTCCAGTCCGTGTAAGCATATAGGCCTACACGTAGCAGATTCTGATGACTGGTTTTAATATTGTTTCCACTTCACTGGTCTTTTGTTTCTATACATGTTTGTTAAAGTTTGTTTGTGTTCTTTTAGGTTGGAATTTAATGTTCTTTTTTTTTGTTATTTCAAATAGATTTTAGAATTTAAGTCACAACCTTACCATCCTAATATATAATCCTAATATATAATTCCCCATGTGCGCACTTCTCTCTCTCTCTCTCTCTCTCTCTCTCTCTGTCCGCAAAATATTTTCGCCGGACATCACGTCAGAAACGGCAGCGATATATGGAGAACTTTATACGGACTTTTGTTGAAAATAATATGTTAGATGTTTTAAATGTATAACCACAATTTTATTTAAAGAAGAAAAATAAAAGTTAAAGGCGTATTCGAATGTAGAGAAACAGTATTATTTATGCAACCGGAAAAGCATTAATAGATGTGAAAAGAACGCATAAAACTGTGACGTCACTATTGCTTATACATTAACTATTGACGCATCTGCCGTGTTTAGAATAAAAAGAAATGAACTATTTCATTCAAATTTGATTTAGATCTGGATTCTAGATCTAGATATTCTAGATTCATCTATTCAAATAATACATTTCTATACTAAAGTATTTTAGGCCTTACTTACTGTATTGAAATCTTTGTTTATCTATGCAATTTGCTAATCTCTCTAATATATAAAGCAAAGTTGTCGGGTGCCCAATAGGGCACTTACCGGCGCCGCAGGCGCTTCAAATTTGGCAGGATCTTGCCTTGGGGCGACTGAACACGGGGGCCGGTTGGCCGAAAAGTCTACGATGATGGGGTCAAAACTGACCTCGACTGACCGGCGCCTCATATGAGCTATAAATCGAAAAAAAAATGTCCACGGAGGAACCTCTTCATAACTCCTGAGGTCGTAGACCGACCCTCGGGCGAATTAATTAAGCATTCAAATTCTCAATGTTTTCGAAAGCCTAAGCAAAGCTGGGCAGCATGCCTAGTATAAGCTAGTTCAAAAATAAAATACTAAATGTAACATGATTATGTATATTGCCAGATGACATTTATGATCACATTTTTTTAGCTTTGGCCTGATAAACTTAAGTATTTTAATGGTTATGCTTTTAATGAGTAAACTATTTAGTCCTATATTTTAAGTTGATGCTAATGGTGAGGCACAAGTCATTTTAGCACCAATGCACGGGGCATTTTGAGAATGTAATAATTAGTACTTAAATACTGTCCAAGCAGAAATTATTACTTTCATTAAAAGACTAATTGTTGGGTGAATGTAATCAATGTGTCTGAATGCATATAGGTTTGAAAAAAAAATCTACTCATGAAATTATAGACACCAAGACAGGGGCGGAACTACAACGCCGCCAGACCCCGCAATGCGGTGGGGGGGGGGGGGGGGGCACGCCGTTTAGGGGGCCCACAGCCGCCCAAAATCATTTTATATAGTTAAAATTATTTTCTTGCATTTTTGAAGAAAAGAAGCGAATAGATAGCGTCTCAACAACTAAGCTGGCTCGTATGGGTGGTAGTGTAGAAGAACTAACGCTCCAACAACTAAAATCAAACAAATAAAGTGCCGACATTGTTTAAGTTTACTAACCACTGTTCTAGAAAACAAGGCAAACGTCTCAAATAAATACACGAATGATAGCGTGTTATATATATATATGTATATATATATATATGTGTATATATATATATATATATATATATATATATATATATATATATATATATATATATATATATATATATATATATATATATATATATATATATATATATATATATATATATATATATATATATTTATATATATATATATATATATATATATATATATATATATATATATATATATATATATATATATATATATATATATATATAAATATATATATATATATATATATATATATATATATATATATATATATATATATATATATATATATATATATATATATATATATATATTTATATATTAGTTTCGTCACTGGCACCTTGATAGTGGTTTTGTAAATAACAAACAGATAACAGATCTAATACAGTAGTGATGTTATATAGTAGCTAAGACATGCTGTTTAAAAAAAAATATACACATTAGCTGTAGTGTGAAAGATAGGCAAATGATCAAACCACTTCCATAAATTATTTCCCTTTTTCAAATAGTCAAATAGGTTTGCTCAAAAGCTCTTTTTAGAAGATTTGTAATAATCAAATTAAACAGCAATTACTGGTCCTTGTTATTATTTTTAAAAAATAAGTACTAAAGAATGGTATAATGTAAAATTGAAACGTAGTTAAAATTAATTATATAAATAAAAAAAAAACCATAAAAATAAACATAACACGAGACACCATTACTTATACAAAGCTTCATGGTTAATATACTTTTGACCGACTTAATGATTAGCAGTATTAAAAATAAATGAAATCAGAGATTTTCAAAATAGACCAATGCACTCATACACATAACATGTTGTTGTGATTAAATTTAATTGACTTTTTTTTTTCAAAACCCGATCAGACCAGAAAGGAGTATCATATGTTCGTGTTGTGTTTATATATATTTATATATATATATATATATATATATATATATATATATATATATATATATATATATATATATATGGGGGGGCCCAAAACATTTTTTTGCGGGATGGCCCATTTTTTCTAGTTCCGCCACTGCACCAAGATAGAAGAAGCAAGTATATACACATCAAGAGGCCAGTGAGTAAAAAACTTGCACACAAGGTTCATCAGCTTACATTTTTTTTTACTGTAAACAAAACCAGTTGTCAACTAACAGTTTCTAACATTGAGAGAGTAGTTCAGGTGAAATGATAGTGTTACAATCGTCTTCGTATGTATTTTTGGCTCGTTTGAGCCAAGTGTAACAATTGTAAAGAAACACAATTCTTAAAGAGTTTACTGGTAATTTTCACCAACAACAAGAAACATGACAATAAGAAGACGGACAAGTAGGTACACTGTTGACACCACACCACATTGCTTCACACACTGCTTCGTTCACACACTTTTTTTCACGCTAGCACACCACTTTCAAGGGGAGGCCACTCTCACACACACTCTCTCCGTACGTACACAGTTTCGTTATAGACATCAACGTTTTCTATTAGATCCATATATAAGTAAACCTGCTTAAATGAATGACAGTAAACTGCATTTTAAAATAAGACAGTATTAATGTTTAAGTCTGTATCATTCTTTTGACTTAGTTTAAATATTTTAAAAAATGTGTAATTGTATACTTATGTAAAGACTGGCTATCAATCATGTTTTATATTATTGCTTATTTCAAGGCTGTGACCTACTTAGGTCTAGTAATGTTTTATTTTTAGTTTGACATTCTGTCCGTGGTCCCCTGAAGCTGATCCACGAGCGTTGGACAGGTACCAGTGATCACCCAGTGGAAAACTTTGACGATTTTCACGTTCGACTGAAAGCCGTGTGCGAAATGGCTCACAAGAACTTAAGAAAGGCCCAAGTGAGAATGAAAGGACTGTATGATAAGAGTTCTCGTAAACGAACATTCAATCCAGGCGAGAAAGTTCTTGTGCTAGTGCCTAATCTGAACAATGCGTTATCCTTAAGATATTGTGGACCCTTTACCGTGCATTCAAAATTAAGTGATTTGAACTATGTTGTCAATACGCCAGACAGAAGAAAGAAACAGACAGTGTATCATGTTAACTCACTGAAAAAGTATTATGATAATTGTAACAATTTTCATTCCACAGCTAAAATTACTTTACCTGTATGTTCAAATGTTCCTGATGATGTGATACATGACAAATTGAAACCCCCAAAATTGGTAAATTCTTCCTTTTTAGATCATCTAAATGACCACCCCATAGCACAGTGGTTAGGATCTCGGCGCGCCACGGCGGCGGCCGAGGTTCGATTCTTCGGTGCGGAACCGAGAATTGTAGCTTGAGTGGTCTAATGGTTAGACACATGAGTGATCTGTGAGTCTAGGTGGCCCACAAATATTAATCTGGTAATTTCACACATTAAGGGAACTGATAATGTTGTGGCTGATTGTTTGTCAAGGATGTAAAATTTTATTACCCTCATTGATCATGTTACATGTTTTGTGGTTGGTTAAGACCAGGGGTCGGCAACCTTTTCAAGCGGAAGAGCCAAAAGTTGCAATTTTCAAAATTTCCCTGGTTTTAAAGAGCCACTTACATTTTTTCATGTCAAATATTTTATTTTTTTATTAAGATTATTAGTATTTGTTCAAGGAGGTGAAGAGCCGCATCTTGATATCAAAAGAGCCGCATCATGCGGCTCGCGAGCCGCAGGTTGCCGACCCCTGGTTAAGACCGGTGACACTCACATGAATGTGAGTGGTCTGAGTTTTGAAATTCATTCAAAATTTCAATCCTGTTAAATATTTTGTTTATTTTCAGGTGAACCTTATTTAAAGGTGGTTTTTGATTATATGTAATCTTTTATGATAAAATGTCTCATATGACTCAGTTGAAATTGTAGCTAGTCATTGAAATAAAGGTTTTACCCTGTCGGGTTTACCACTTTTAATATCGACATGGAAATATTGTAATACCCCTTTTTGAGGGATTTTGATGTATTATTATTTTTTGAAAGGGTTACCCCCCTTTCACGAATTGTAAAAGCTTGAGTTACTTCCCTTTTATGTCCAGGGATGTTTTCATCTGGTATTAAGATTTTGGTTGGCTACATTTGTAGAACATTTTTTTTTTATTTCATTGCCAGATTGGTTCCTTATGTATGTTTTTGTGGAACCTATCTGTCACTTCCAAAAAGGGAGGGGATGTGATCTACTTAGGTCTAGTAATGTTTTATTTTTAGTTTGACATTGTTATAATACCATATATGGTCGATGGTGCAACAACCGGGTTTTTTCCGCTGTCTTACTAAGAGAGTCGAAGACTCAGAAATTTTCCATCAAGATCTGATTGATTGATTCAGACCAGATGACCACCCCAACCAATGGCCACATGAGTTGAAGGTAACCTCCCATGTTGCCTAAGTCTATAACTAGATCGCCCACAGGCGGCTCGAGGCAGTCCATTTTGACCAGGCAGTCCATTTTGACCAGGCAGTCCATTTTGACCAGTTGAACGTGAGAGAGCTTAAGTCCTGAGTGTGCTATGTATTATTAAGTTGTTTAAGTATCCTAGTATTATATTACTTGTGGCCAAGTGATTCTTGATGCTATAGCAGTGTTATGTGACCTGTGGCTATTTTTATAGAGTGTTAGAATCTGTGATAGTATTTATTCTTACTCTTTGTAAGTTGGGTTTTGTTATTTCTAAACTAAATATTTTATCTTGTTTAACCTAGTGTTCTGCCACAACTGTGTTCACTTATTAAAGGTTGTATGCAGATTGAATGAGTTGTTAACTTCAATAGTTTCACTAGTTTTCCCTAGACCTCGAAATCGAGCCCTAGTGTGTTGTTGAGTTAGTTTTCATTCATTTAGGCTTTAGGTCATTTGCATATAACCCCAAGAAAGAATCCGGGAGCGTTCACCATCTATCTGGCTGGTAGATAGGTGTCCGTTACAAGGCTAAAAAAGTGTTTTAATTACAATTTATTCGAATCCCCACTCCCCGCTCTGTATCGAATTTTTATTCTTCTCTCTTTTCTATTCGTCAATTTATGTAGGCCTAAATATTCCCTTTAAAGTCTGACCAAAAACAACTCAGTGAATCTCCCGGACCTCTTCATGTTTGTTTCCCCTCCCCTAACTCACATCCAACAAAAGTAACACACATCTTACAAAGCACATAACGAACCATTCAGGACACGCATCACTGCCCTTGTATTCTCATCTCAACTTTCTCTATAATTTAATCGCTCAGTCCCCATGAACCCTACACTTATACATTTATATATTTCCTTATTTATTTCCGTAATATATTACATTCCCTTATCATTAGTCATCACCCACGGATTCCCTCGCTGTTCATAATGTAAAAAAAATTAGTCCTTGATGTCGCTTACATCCATATCTTAAATTGTATTTTTTTAATTTGTAAAACATATATTTTTACTTACATACTAGAATACATATACACATGTTGATTTCATATGTTTTATTAATTTACAAAAGTATTTAACCATAATTATTTGAATTTTTCATTTAAGAACATAATAACTGCAATCCATCTGCTCTATGAAAATGCTGTCCCCGTGGTTAGTATATGTGGTAAATTCAAAATAAATGTTCCAGTTCTTAAATTTTCGGACGGGGTTTCTTAAGCTAAGTGTGACCTGAATATAAACAATATCAGAACAAGTCATCTGCTAAATTCATCTACTTAAATAGACTGAATGATCAGACCGTTGATTTTATTTATGTAACAAAGTGGGTTAGATTTTATGAGCTGAGCTGAGCTGATCTAAAGTATATTATTTAAAAAATGCTTGTAATTACAGTCTTGTTAGTTTTAGTTACTTCCCATGTAAACTTATAAAAGAGCTAAGGGAAACAACTATAGATTCACTTACTTATTGTGTGCAAAATAATTTATCACATAAATATATAAGACATGCAATGTCAGTTATGAAATTACAAGTGCAATTTAATTAGAAAATATAAAAATGTTTTAACATTATATGTTCCTTGGAAATTAGATTTATCAAAGACACAACTCGAATAAGAAAACAGATAGAATAATTAAATGAAGGATTACATGACGTAGGAATTCATCCAATTTATAGCGTTCTTATACAATCGCGCATAGCCATTACAAAAATATATTTAATTCAGTATTTTTTTCTTCAAACACAATTGTGTAAGTTCTGAACTGTGATAAAACAGCAATCATTAGTAATTGGTAACGACGACGATGAAATGTAATGTAAAATTCTAACAACAAGGATGTAGCATACAATAAACGTATTGCGTACACAATTATGATGCTGACAAGAATAGCATAACAAAAAAAAGCTATTCGCTGGTCATATCTTGATAGCTGAGCTTAATTAAACGACCACATCATGAGCAGTGCCGGCGCCAGGTTATTTAGCGCCCTAGGCAAAACTTATTAAAATGCCCCCTTTCACACAAACTAATTACTAAAACATATATATATATATATATATATATATATATATATATATATATATAGCTTTATTTTTTTGTTATGCTATTCTTTTCTTATGCTATAAATCTAATTTTCAAGTGTTCATTCCGACCTCCCAAATTTTGCGTGCTTGAATACACTTTGTATTTGTATTCACTTAAAAAATTGTACTCACTGAATTGTGACAACAGCAGCATTCAGTGGACAAGGGAAAAACAAACAAATTCCTTAAATTACATGTCTGAGACTAAGAAATGTATTTGTTTCCTACAGTAGTTCCTAACGGCCTAGCATAAAGAAAGGAGTGCGTTGGTATTATCAATATAAATTCTTTTGAAGATCTCAACCAGGTATTGTTCATTTAGAATAGATTGTGTTCATATTAAAAAATATACATCTTCATATTATGTTGACAATACTCTAACAATGCGTATCTATGAAGTTATGTTAGTGTTTGACTAAGATTTTAGCGACTCAAAATAAACAATCCCATAGCAAATCATTAGTTATGATTTATACACATTTCATAGATGCGTATAGTATTGAATACTTAAGAATACTAATCTCATTTAGGAACCTTTTTCAGTAAGATGTATTTGATCTCAAAGTAACAATGTGTACACTAATCTGTAGTTATACAATCCGTTAAATGGAGTTGGTGAATGGTGAAAGGTTGCATACTATACACAGTTCTATATTTAGTTAGTTAGCAGTTTGTGTTTCTTTCATAAAATGTACAACTTCCTTGAGCGTATGTTCTGCCAAGCATAACCTTATCAGGACTGTCTGTTACGTGTATGTTACCGACATAGTTAACACATGCGTGAGGACTGACGGTGTCTAACAACACACATAAGAAGAAAATAAAGACAGAATAAAAATAAAAAAAACTTAGCAGGACAACAATGATATAATTACAAAACCATTATACAAAGAAATTTTGCGAACGATATATTCATTCACAGTGTATAAAGTATTTGAGCTGATGTTCTTCAACAGGTTAATAATAATGTTTTAATAAAAGAAGATACAAATCAAAAAGAATTATTCTTTATATGTAGTGTTCCTCACGAGCCGATGCAGAAAAGTGTAATACTTAATTGAACAAACTGACGCTGTAAAATACATGGCAAAAATTTCTTCCAGGCATCTCTTCGAAAAAATTTTACGCCCCCCCCCCCCGAACGAAATCAAATTTATATAATTTATATAGAAAATATATACTTTTAACAGTGTCCGCCCCCCCGAAGAAAGTTTACCGCCCCCCCCCCGAAAATTTCAAGTGCCCCCCCCCCCCCCCGCAGAAAAAAGTCTGGAAGAAACACTGTACATGGCTGAGACTAAAACATGTCCCCATTACCTCCAGTCGATAGAATCAGACCTTCTGCCCCCCCCCCCCCCCCCCGCATACCTTCAGATACTAAAACATAATCTTTTCAACACTCAGTCATTTGTGGGAAGTTTGTCACTGTTCGATAAAGAGTGATTCTGATATGAAAGCTACTGTATAAACCTTATAGGTTGTATCTTACAACTGTTATGAATATAACACTAAACTAAGGCAACAGTAGGTACTTTATTAAACACAGAATAACCGACGATTACCTTAAAGTTAAATAATATTTATTTCTAGTGGCTATTACTATAATGCTGGGTGCTAGCTGTTTATTAAATACACACGTCACGGTTCTTTGATAGAGTTTTTTTTTTTCATAATGTCGAGTGTATAACCTGGCCGTGACGGCTAGTTAAGGTAAAACCTTCAAGACAGTATATGCAAGTGGCTATTACTATAATAGCCGAGGCAGGCACCAATAGATACATTAGTGTACACGACATGAAGTGACCATACGCTAAGATTTTCTATTATAATAAACGTTTATTTTTTTTTAATTTCACGCACCTCTCTAAGCAAACTTATTTTCGTTTACTTCATTTCGGCAGACGTAGTTGCCATGGTTACAGGTTTAAAACACTGGACAACGACACCATGTAAAGAACTACCATATTAAACACATTGTCAGATTGTATTGCCTCACTGTTAGCTTTAGTATTTCAGTGTTTGTCATTGACTTGTGTACACGGATAGAGATTCACAAGAGTAAAACTTATTTCTGACATTTAATTAGGCTTGTAAGTATGTAACCATCTTGTCGTTTTCATACTAAGCCAGATGACATACTTTTCGTTTCAAACGGAATGTGAATACTTAAATTAGCATACATTTCTAGCTCAACGTGGTGTATCAGAGATGTATAGAGATCCACAACAGTAAAACTTATTTATGGCATGTAATTGGTCTTGTAAGTAGGTCATCAACTTGTTTTCATATTTGCCGGATGGCATTTTTTTAAAGGTTCAAACCGAATGAATATTAAAATTAGTATAAAATTCTAGCTCAACTTAGTGTATCAAAGAAGGGAGAAATTAAAATAAAAGAAACAACTAGGATATCCTGCTTTATTTAATTAAGATTTACTCGTTTATTTTCTCTTAGAATTTTAGTGCATTACAATAAAAAGAAAAAAAAAGGGGGGGGGGGTGTGGTTGTTAATAGAATGACTGCGTAAAACTGAACCGGAGAGATTACATAAATCTACAAAATATGTGACATAACATATAGAAGCAGTTCATGGTATAAGCTACAAACCAAATAAACAATGTTTAATGCAAGTTCGCATTTTTTAAATCTCTTCTACATCTATTCTTTGACACCAAAATAAAAACGCAAAGTGACTTGTAAAAAGCACCCCACCATTGCCTACTGAGGGAGGTGGGGGGGGGGCGCATTTTCATCAACGCGAATAACTATATATAGGCCTAATTTGAAAATGGGGCGCAGAATTGATAGTTCGTCTCGGGGATCAAAATAGATCGCCACGCCTTTGTAAATTACCCTAACGTTGGAAGTTTATATAATGTAATCAAAGTTATTCATTACTAGGTACTTTTTACTATTGGAGATTAGACATTTTTGCGCCCCCTATGGATGGCGCCCTAGGCGACCGCCTATTTCGCCTTATAGGTAGCGCCGGCCCTGGACATAGTTTTCTCCCATCTCACGCTTTACATTTTCCAAGGGCAACAGCCTCGAAATGATATTTTTGCATTGATTGTTACAAGTAGCAAGTGCGTTTTAATTAAGTTTTCTTACCTGTTATAATCATGTTAGGTGAAATCGCTTGTTGAAATTAGCAAAACAATAAATGAATTATAGAAAGATTCATAAGACATTATACAACTGCAGGCACGAGCCAACACATAATATGTCTGTGTTTGTGCTAAAATTCACAAGTTATTTCTGGGAAATATCAGTAGATATTAGATATAACTAGATACTACACCGCTGGGGGCGGGCACATAGATGATCGGTTTAAAGAGAAATACAAGTTAGACAAGACAATAGTAGCCTTAATGCTGACCAGTGGCCAGGGTCGTTAGCGGCAGGACGGGGGTTGTTAAAGCTTGTAAAAATACCGTGTATATAACTTCTTGTTAGTTTCAGTTACTTCCCATGTAAACTTATAAAAAGGCTAAGGGAAAAAACCTGTACATTCAATTACTAATTGTGTGGAAACAATTTGTCACATAACAGTATAAGACTTTCAATGTGAATTGTGAAATTGCAAGTGAAATTTAAATAAGATATATGAAAATGTGTAAATACTATATGTTTCTTGGAGATAAGATTTATCAACAGACACAAATTAAATGATGAAACTGGCAGTATAATTAAATAAGGGATTTCAAGACATACGAATACTTCTTATTACCTGTGCTAACTTTGATCTCCCTTGTGTTACATAAATACATTTACTTTTGTATTCACTTTAAAAAAAAGTAAGTTCTGAACTGTGATACAAACACAATTATTAATTGGTAACTACAATATCTAATGCGTTGTTCTAAAACAACCACATCATGAGACCAATTAAACATTCCGCATCATATTATTTAATTAATAAATTAAAACAGACAACCATCACCCAATACACATTAGCTTATAATCCAACAATGAAAAAAAAAAAAACAAAAAAAAAACAAAACAAAAAACAACGGCATAATTAAAATAATTAATGTGAGATATGATGTGAACAAAACTGTTTTTATTCTTGTATTATTCCAAACAATCAAGGTTTCAATATGTAATAAAAATTATATAACAAAAACCAACAACAGAGTAAAGTTTCCCTTTCAAACCTGACGGTCTATGGGGCAAGTGAAGTAGAGTTCAGAGTAATTAAAAACAAAAAAGAATATAATTCGAAACGGTGCCAATTATTTTAATTATTCAGATACAGGAGTCGATATAAATTTGACATCCACATTTTTAAACTCGTTTACACTACATACTCTTGGCACACGTTTATATTTTTTAAATGATAGACAGAAAACCATAATATTTCACACACATTGTTGTCTAACTGTTAACCGTGTTTCCTCTATCAAAGTCCTACCAAAAACTTCAACATAGTTTTGTTAGGGTGCAAAAATGTGTAATCTACATTATTAAAAAAAAGTTTCTAATGATTAATAAATTCGATTATTTTACATAAACTATAGACAAGGTAAAATACAAAGGCGTAGCGATCTATTTCGGTGTCCAGGACGAGCAATCAATTATGCGCCCCCTCCTCAAATTAGGCCTAAATATAATTATTAGCATTGGTGAAAATACGCCCCCCCCACTCCCCACCTCCCTCAGTTGGAAGAGTCGGGGCGCTTTTTACCAATCACTTTGCCTTTTTATTTTGGTGAAACACAATTGATGTAGAAAACAAATAAGTCCGTAATGTCAAGTAGTAGTCTTTGTTCTTTACTTGTACTGTATATAATTCAGTTATGAGCTTTTTATATTATTATGTACTACGTTTGGCGCCCCATATTGGATTGCTGCCTGTGGCACCCGCCCCACCCGTACCCCCTAGCCACGCCTCTGTTAATGTAATGAGATAACTATTGTATTTGATATACATCTTTTAATTTCGAACATTTCAAACGTTAATCTAATATTTATGTTGATTCAGTGATCGCTCTAGCGTATGATGCGACGTTGTAAAACCCGTGCTGTTTTTTTTTTTTTTTTTTTTTTTTTTTTTTTTTTTTTTTTTTTATTTGGCTTGTAAGTCTCGTTTTCTCTCACTTTGAATTAGAAATCTCGTTAGACAGAGAGATATTTATATTTTCAAACTAAATTAATGTTTGCACCACAAGATCCTAAATATAGTTTCAAATTAGAATTCTACTACACTATCTTGGATATGGGTATACCGTTTTTGGAAGAGAGGTTCCACAATTAGAACAACATGATATTCTATTTCGCTTCATTAATGATATTTCCAACAGAGTTTTAAAGTAGAATTCTTCTACACTATCTTGGATATGGGTAGGCCTATACGGTTATGGGGAGAGATGTTCCAACAATTAGAACAACAAACTATCCAATATCAATAAAATGGCACATGCGATTATACATACTGACTAAAAACATTTAGAAGCGTCGTTAATCCATTACGCCAATAACGATATTGATGCCATAATTTTTTTTTCAACGAGCTTAAAGTAGTAGCTTCATAAGCATATGTTACGATCAGATGTTCTTCTGCAACCTACTGTTGTTATTTCCTTGAGTATTATGGGGGTGGGGGTAGGCCGAAGCAGTGATTGTTCTACAGTACTAACAATCACAGTCTTACTGTACATACTGAATTGTGACAACAACAGCATTCAGTGGACTCGGTGGTAAGACAAACTAACTCTGTAAATTACTTGTCATCACTTTGTAGTGATGACCGCCGACATGAACTCATCCGGTTATCGTTTATTTAGAAAGGAGCGTGTTGGTATTAGCAACACAGATCTGTACAGCTAGTATCTTGACAATACTCTAAAAATGCGTTTCTATGAAAACAAAGGTTTAACGTTTGACTACGATTTTAGCGACACAAAATAAATTACCCCATTGCTAATAATTACTTATGATTTAACACACTTTATATAGATACATAGTCATCAGTACATTATTGAATACTCTATAATACTAAGCTTATTTAGACATATATTCTTGTATAATTTATTTTATCTCAGTAGCAAACAATGTGTGCCTTACTCTGTAGTTATACAATCCAACACATTTAGTTGGTGAATGGTGAAAGGTTGCATGCTATACAGTTCTATATTTAGTTAGTCAGCAGTTTGTGCTTCCTTCATATGCACAACAATTTCCTTTAGCGCATGTTCTGTCTAGCCAAACCTAAACAGGACTGTATTTTACTGACATAGTGGACACATGCGTGAGGTCTGGTGGGGTCTGACAACACACATAAGAAGAATTTAAAGACCGAATAAAAATTACTTAAAAGGAAAACAACGAAATAAAAACAAATACACAAAACAATGAATAATTCAGGTTTTCTTGTTAAGTAATTAAGCGAGTGATATCATAATAACAAGCAAGTCGCTAGTGTAAGAGTTATTTCCAATATTTTATTTTGAATGAAATAGCTCAACTTTTATTTTCAAATTTATTTTAATTTTGCAAAATTCAATAGTTAAATAGATATTAAGAAAGTTATATTTGTTATAGTTCTCTTGTAATGTTTTAAAAGCCATTATGTGTTATTGTTTCTTCTTTATGCCAAAGTGGTTCATATTATTCTCAGCATTTTGTATACAAATAAAACTATACTCTTTAACAGATACATTTTAAACACTAAAAAACAGATCCATCAACAATGTTATGTGTCGAATTTAATTTTCTGGTTTAGTATACTACTTTTTTGAATCGCTCTTTGTAAACTAACATGCCTTTTGTCATCATCGTTGCCTTTGTTACCATATGTTGATGTATTTCAACCAGGCCGTAAAAAACGACCATATTAATTTTGTTTAATTACAAAATAGTAATCAACAACGTGAGTGTGTGTTGTCTCACTGTTAGCTTTAGTATGTCGATGTTTATCATTGGCTTGTGTGCACCGATAGAGATTCACAAGAGTAACACTTATTTCTGACACTTAATTGAGTATGTCAACAATTTGTCGTTTTCATACTAGTCAGATCACTTTTTGTTTCAATACTAATTTGATTATTAAAATGAACAGAACATTCCAGTTAAGCATTACTAGAAAAAAGAGAAGTAAGGACAATGTATAACTACTACGTTTATAAAAATCAGTGAGAAAGGAACTAAAACTCTGGTATCCAACATGATTCCAGATTTACTCGTTTATTTCCCTTTGTACAGGTTTCTTTTTAAGCCGACAAAAAATTGAGATTTGCTAATTATATAATCACTGCTTAATGTTGAAACCCCCAGCGTAAATTCAATCTTCGAAATGAGTGAAGATTCGACTGGTAATATTTTTATGCCCACTTGAGTCCAAATTGTGTTATTGTGTATCTAACATGTTTTATCAGTAAACACACCAATAACGGTATGCTAAATCTTTAGTTCAAACATTTAGCTAAAACCAATAACGTTATGCTAAATCTTTATTTCAAACATTTAGCTAGAACTAATAACGTTTTGCTAAATCTTTATTTCAAACATTTAGCTAGAACTAATAACGTTTTGCTAAATCTTTATTTCAAACATTTAGCTAGAACCAATAACGTTATGCTAAATCTTTATTTCAAACATTTAGCTAGAACTAATAACGTTATGCTAAATCTTTATTTCAAACATTTAGCTAGAACTAATAACGTTATGCTAAATCTTTATTTCAAACATTTAGCTAGAACTAATAAAGTTATGCTAAATCTTTATTTCAAACATTTAGCTAGAACTAATAACGTTATGCTAAATATTTATTTCAAACATTTAGCTATAACTAATAACGTTATGTTAAATCTTTATTTCAAACATTTAGCTAGAACTAATAACGTTATGCTAAATCTTTTTTTCAAACATTTAGCTAGAACTAATAACGTTATATTAAATCTTTATTTCAAACATTTAGCTAGAACTAATAACGTTATGCTAAATAGCTGATTGGCAGAAGTGGTTACACGTATTACTTGATGCACGGAAGGCAAGGCGATTTGGTGCCGTGTGGAATGGTAGGTTCGGAACCCGTCGGGTCTGACTGTTCTGTCTTTACTTGGACTATATTCTGTACCTTTGTCTACCCTTGGCGTTGAAATATCACTTTATGTTTATATTGCTAATTTTAATATCACGCGCTAGTAATATTACAGCAATACTACATTAGTTTGTATTCAATGGTATTAAATACTTCAGTAAGTGTAATTCTGAAAACTTAAAAATAAAATGTAAGTTGTTCAATATTTGCAATTTGTTAATACAATAATATATAAGAAAATATAGCTCAAGGTCATAATTAAATATCTATAAATACTACTTAACACCCCAAAGTCAACAGTTAACAAAGTCAACAATTGTTTCACCATAAATAACCATTTAACATAAATATTTGCATCTGTGTTTCTCGCTAGTGTCCAATAAATGTGACGTTTGTGTAGCAATCTGCATAAATATAGGTCAAGGTCATAATTAAATATCTATAAATACTACTTAACACCCCAAAGTCAACAGTTAACAAAGTCAACAATTGTTTCACCATAAATAACCATTTAACATAAACATTTGCATCTGTGTTTCTCGCTAGTGTCCAATAAATGTGACGTTTGTGTAACAATCTACATGGGGCCATTCGTAGCTAGCGTCCCACTTATGGGACGCTTGTTGTACACTTGATATAACGAAGTAGTAAAAAAAATGTTATTCTTAAATTTTTATCAGATAGAAATATGGTACTGCTACAAGTTTCAAATGTATTTTGCACTTAACATGTTAATATTTTAGAAGATATGCATTTTCCTGTGCGCATGTTTTCTTTTTTTTCGCCATTTTGACAAGTCCTGCAAATCCGGCACTATAACCTTTTTCTAATTATTTTGTTTCACAAAACACACACAAATTCAATAGTATAGCCATTTTCAAATACAATGAAACATAATTTGTGTTTTAACTAGTTTTTAGAAAATTTTAACAATTTTTTTTTACAAGCGCCCCATAAGTGGGACGCTAGCAGAATATGGGTTAAACACGTGTGTTTTCCTTTTATTTCTTTAAACTAAAATATTCATTCAACATAATCGTTATATGATGTTATACGTTGCATTTTAAAATACAGGCAATAAATACAATCAAATGAATGGATGTGAGTGAAAGACAAATGCGATTTAGACATATTTCTCTTTCTGTTGTTGCTTCGATTCAGTCTTCAACGCAAAGGAATGCTTGGTCTGGTATAATGATGTAGATTATGTAGAGGTTATGTTTAAGTTGGTTTCGATGGTATAGTTGTTGGAGTAGTGTCTATTATTATTTTGAATAATTTTGTTTTTATATTATGGTGTGTGACTGTACAGTCGTCTTTCATCCGTTTGGTTCCTTTGTCTGTTACAATAGCCGTCTGTGGTTGGGTGTCCTTAAGAGTTGTCCATATACTGATATTGGCTGTATTAGATGTAGTTGCTATTCGAATGTTGCATTCGAAGCGTGATGTGTCTGGTTGCGATGTGATTGCGTCCCCCGTTGTTGTTGTCAGAGTGAGTTGTACAATAATGTTTTACTATCGAGATGGGTTTAAATGTGGTTGGATGCATTGCTTGGCCTGATGATGTGTTAATGATAAAAGTTGACAAGCTGGTTCTCTGACTAGCTAGTGACGTCAATGCAGCTTAATTTGGTGCAATGTCATATGTCTTCGGTTTTACATGTTATATGTTTTTTTTGTTTGTGGGTTAGAGGAATTGTGTGTACTGTGGGTTCTATTTCACTGAATTGTCCAAGATCCTTGGAGACAGTCTTTTTACTTATTTAAGTCATAGAGTATGTCCCTCTTTGTTTCATAAACAACATCAACAACATCAACGGCCTGGACCTACAGTCCACGTAGCAGATTCTGATGACTGCTTCTAATATTGTGTCCACTTAACTGGACTTTTGTCTCTATCTATGTTTGCTTGTGTTCTTTTTAGCTTGGGGTTAACATCTTAATGCATTAACAAAACAATGTCAAATTATGTGCTTATGTGTTTTACATGCAGTTGGAGAACAAAACAATGTCAAATTATGTGCTTATGTGTTTGCATGCAGTTGGAGAATAAAAAAAAATGGGGCCGGACTTTACTTAATGTACGACTATTTTCAATTGTTTTTTAATTTGTTTATTTTATGTCTCAGTTTTTTTTTTTTTTTTTTTTTTTTTTTTTTTGATTTTTTTGTTTTTTTTTTTTTAATACTTTTATTTGCAATTAAAACAAGTACATCAACATCAAATTTTGTTAACATAATTTTGAACACCAAATGAAAACGAAAGGTTTTGCAAATGTACATAATGAATATTTACATGATGTCATGTATTTGATTATAAAAAAATTGCAAAGGATGACAGTAAAAGGGGTGAAGGTCAAATGAAAGTGTCAGAAGTCTGGGTGGGGGAGAGGAAAGGAAATTTTTCAGAGAGGGTAAATGGGACAGTCTCAGTTTTGTAATCTTTATCAGCGAGCATCGACGTTTAATGTGCGAAAAAAATATGTTTTAAAAATGCAAATTTTAATAAACTAAATAATGTAGTAATGTACAAGTGTTTGAATGTCTTAAAATGTGTTTGTAAAAAATTGTAAAAAATAGTAAAGATTGCTAATAGTTAACTAAAACAACAACAACAACATATTGTCGGATAACATAGACAGCAGGCATGCCCAAATTGAATTATAAAAACATATGTGTCTTCTATGTATAAAGCTATGCAAACTTTGAGCCATGCTTCATATCAAAACTTAATGGGGATATAAAGATAAGTAGCCTCCCTTGTTTGTTTTCAACCCACATTATTATTCATATTTTTTTTTAATCTAGGGGTCATCCATAAATGACGTCACGCTTTTTTGGCCATTTTTACCCCCACCCCCTAAAATGACGTCACACTCCACCCCACCCCCCTAATTTACATTGTATCCTATGTTTTAAATTTGCTGCGTTTTCATCCCTTTAAAACTACCCCTCGTTGACACAGCATTAATAATGAGCGTGCAGGACCCATTCGTGGCACCAGCAGGTAAACAGTAATACAGTGAGGTGATGTTAAAGCTGAAAGGATTATTTTTTTTTAAATACTTAATGTAAATGTAGGTATTTCTTGCAGATATGACGACACACTTGAGAATAACAGTATAATCAGGATAATATGCAAATTATTTTACTCTTAGCACTATACCCAGACCATTAATTTTCCTGGTATATTACATTGTAGCCTATATGATGGATTTAACGGATGTCATCTCTCACAAAGCAATATAAATGTCATTTATTTTTAATAGTAAAGACTCCCCACTATTAAATTGCATGTTTTACTGTCAGCGAAGAGGATGTTGAAAAATGACAAGAAATACTCACACACTGACTTAACTAATAACGATTAAATAATAATATTAGTAACAGGTTATACTTAACCGACCATATCTATATACAGTCATATTTCTAAATCTTAGCAAGGTCATTAACCGAACTATTACAAAAATTACTTACAACAGTATTAATATGGCAATCCTCAATAAAAAAGTTGTGATATTTAATTAAGCTTATTCATTCTCCCATGGAGAAATAAAATGTTCCTTCATTGATTCCCCCCCCCCCCGTATGGAATGGGAATTCCCCTTACATCAAGGTCTTCCTCGTCTATCAAATCTACACTCTCACCATTAATTTCATTGGCAATTATCACCATCAGTTCACGTTGGCGAAGTGCAGCAACACTCAGAGTCCTGATGCGCTGTAATGGCACACTTGATGATTCCTGAGTAGTGTTTCTAATGTAAGTTTCTGAAAGCTTCATCAATGATGTGTTATGTAGTATATAAAATAGCTGAGCATATGGTGCTTTAGTATTGCATAATGTAGCACAACTAGGGTGTCGAACTTTTTATTTTAGTTTATCAGTAACAATCTCGCTTTTTTTCAATATTAACACTTTTGATATGTACAGTTTTAGATCAGCTGGGTTTATTCTTTGCGTTTTCGTCTATGGTGTCACTTTGCGATAAATAAGAAAACGCTAGATTCCAGAGGCGTAGCGACCCTGCCCGGCGCTCGGGAAACGAGCTTTTCGATTTGCACCCCCCCCCCCTCGAGATTTCCATTTGCACCCCCACCCCTTAAACTTTCGATTTGCTCCCCCCCCCCCCCTCGAGATTTCGATTTGCACCCCCCCCCCCCTCGAGATTTCGATTTGCACCCCCCCCCTTGAATTTTCGATTTGTACACCCCCCCCCCTCGAGATTTCGATTTGCAAACTTTCGATTGGCACCCCCCTCAACCTTTCATTTTATTTTTCCAACCTATTTTGGCGCCACCTAAGGTCGGCGCCCGGGGACATATGTCCCCCCCCCCCGCCCCGCCCTCGCTACGCTACTGCTTGATTCTGACTGTCTTATAAAGTTCATTATTGTATTTTCTAAGCAGATACGGTATGTTTATACAGATAGCCCAATAGTAAATGAAAAACATAAGTTCCACCGTCTATCTACTTCACCCTACACAGGGCCTACACCTCAACCAGCATCTACCGTGACCTCAAGTAAGCTGATTTTCAAGGTAAATTCACATTATAAGACCAATTAATTGCATAATATTATTCTTGATTGTGTTATTAAACACGATGTGGTGATCGTTGATAAAAGCAACAGTAGAAGCCAGATGGGCATTATTAAGGTAATCCAAATTCCCATCCAGCTTATTAATACAAATTATATATATATATATATATATATATATATATATATATATATATATATATATATATATATATATATAAGTATTTAATACGTTTTAAACGTGAACTCAGCCCACTTGGTATATAAATTATATATATATGCACTTTTGTCAATCAGGTATCTTTTTTTAATAATAATTACCCTAGTCCAGGGGTCGGCAACCTTTTGAGACGAAAGAGCCAAAAGTTACAATTTACAAAATTGCCCAGTTTTTAAAGAGCCACTAACATTATTCCTCCAATACATCCGTAATTGATTAGAATTAGGTAAATACATTTAATTGCCTATTTGAAATAAATACCGTTAAATATGAACTAATATTGATTCATAGAAATATATGTTTCGCACAAAAAAGTGTTTCAGCTAGCTCTGCTATGATTAAGTTAATTATCAAATAATATAACTATAGGACAATCCCAATCCACTTTAAAGCCAATAACTTAGTTTTTTTCTTTCTTTACGGACACAACTGGCTCAGGAGTGGTCTCCCATAGCCAAGCAGCCATCAACTCTGACTAACTGGCTTACATATAGGTTTGATTACTGTATCGGTCGCTTCTGTCCTTCGGTTCTCACAGTGCTTATCCTATACCCTACTTGTTCCCCACAGTCCAGTACCTGGCTCCAACTTAGGTACTAATAACTAAAATACTTCGGTAGAGGGATGCATTCTGAATAAAATAATATTCCCGATTTAACGATATTTTTTTTAAAAAGGCACTTCAGCAGTGGCAAGGATGGAATAGTCGACACGGGGCTGTGGGGTTGGGCCTGGTGCCAAAGCGGCTGTCCATTTACTTTCTACCTAACCTATTCTCACTGTCCTCTAATGAATGTTTTAATCCTGTTTAAAGTTGTTGTTTTTTCTTTACAGTATAATATTTTTATGAGTTTTGAAAATGAAATAATACAATCATTAATGTTTGTGCATGGAGCTCGAGAGCCGCACCTTGACATCAAAAGAGCCGCATGCGGCTCGCGAGCCGACCCCTGCCCTAGTCGCGGTAAATGTTTGATATTTTTGTTCAAAAAGTGGAAACTCTTAGTAACCGTTACATTTTCTATAAATATACATATTTCTTTGTGTATACATGTAGGCCCTATATAGTAAAGAGTGTATTTGTTTATCTACTACTATTGTACACAATATATATATATATAAATATATATATATATATATATATATATATATATATATATATATATATATATATATATATATATATATATATATATATATATATATATATATATATATGGTTGATGTTGAGGACAATGGCGGACAGGTGGTTGGGTATGGTTGATTAAATAGCCGGAGAAACGTTTACAACATATTTACAACGTAACATAAACGCCATAGGCCGTGTGTTTTTATAGAAACAACACATGTTTGCAAGGGGAACTTCACTACTTCACTTAATAAAGTTCATGATCTTAAAGATTGGCATCGACAGACCAGAAATTTATTCTTTGAAAATCATAAAGAACTAAACACAATATGAGTAAGTTAAACCGAACGCAACTAAAATGAAGTTTGCACAAGTCTTCAAAAGATGTATTGTATAAAGCTACTGTTTTCTATTGAAGCATTACTCACTGTTACTTTTTGCTTTGTGAAATGTGTAGCAGAAAGGTGCAGAATGTGAAACATATTTAAATCTGAAATGTTATACTACAAATATGACCAATTTTGTTTGTTTTAGATGTTCATTATGTATATCATATTTTCTGGTAACGGCATCCTGGGTTATTTCCCTTATTAAGGTTAATAGTATAGCCAAATGATTAGCATGATATATTCGATGTTAAAAAAACATTTTTTTCAAAAGTGTATTGTTTAGTTTTTAGCATGATAAACAGTATAATTAAAATAATTGATATTAAAATGCAACATTTATTGCAGTAAAATACAGTGTCTTGTGAATTATATTTTGAGTAATATGAATCGATTACTGTTTGATGTTGTTAAGTCAGATTATTTACAAAAAAATGTTTGTTGATCCTGGTAGTTTATGTTTGAACTAGCTTGCTGTGGGTAATTTGTTTCTCTGTGTTTTGGTGTGATACTTGGATGGTGAACGTTTGAAACATACTCATTTTTCTCACTAAACATTTCGAGAAATGTAATTGTTTCAAAACAATTCTTAGTATGTATTTTGTATTAAAAAATCAATGTCAATTGTTTTTCTTACATAACAAATACCTAAACATAAGATTATAATTGTACACTATATATACATTGATATTATGCGTTAGTCTATTTAAATTTGATTATTCAATATAAGGGAACTTTGCGAGTTAACATACGTTCAACTCTTGGTGTCAATTTGGCTGAAATTTAATATGCTTAATTTAACTATTAAAAAAAGAAATTAAAATTAAAAAATTTAGTATTAGTCACTTCCCATATTTAGTATTAAAAAGACTAAGGGACATAATTTAAATATGGAGTAAACAAATTATTGACATATAATCTATATATATAATTCTCTTCTGGGAGCCGCTAGAAAACAAGCTGCAAACGCGCCTAGAAAACAAGCTGTAAACGCGCTCCCTACCTCCCCACCCCTACATGGTTTTAGTGAGCTGTGTTCACTCTAAATGTTTACAAGCAGAGCCAACGATTTTAAACGTAGGGGGGGGGGGGTTATGGTCCTTAACGAGCTGCTTATAGTGTTTTAAAGAAATATTTTCAGTGTCAGCGTTGGTACTGTCGAATTCACAAATTATGAATTACTGAAAAGTAGAAAAAACAACAACTAAATAGCGGCGTATGTTATGCCGCGGGCCGGCTCGTTAAATATAATGTTTGCAACATGCTTTAACATTTCAATAATAGTTTTAGAAACCTATTCTGTTCGTTACAAATCTATTTTCTAAAATTTACAATTCATATTTTTAACTATTATAATGTGTTTAAAATTTAATAGGAGACTAATAGATTTATTATGTAAGGTGTTTAAAGATGTTTGAAGCATCCGTTTAACCAGCTGATAGTTGCGAACACTTTGTTTTGGATATTATAAAATTGTATTAGATCTATGCATAGTAAGAAAGAAATATTACTATTGTAAATCCGTATCAGTCCTCACAAGCCGATGATGAAAACTGTAATACTAACGCGAACACACAACTGACGCTATAAATTATATGTCTGAGGCAAAAAAAGAGAGAAAAAAAATAGATCTATGTATAAGTAAACCATATTAAATGAGTGAAAGTAGGTTACAAGTAAGACAGAAATATTATTATTGTAAAACCGTATCTGTCCTCACAAGCCGATGATGAAAAATTTAATTCCAAAGCGAACATGCAAGGCAAATTGACATTGCAAATTACATGTCTGAGGCGGAAGAAAAAAAAAGTATACATGGAGGCCTACAAATGGTGTACTTCATTTTTATTTTGCAAAATAGAAATAGTGTAATGCGTTGTTTTTTTGTTTGTTTTTTTTATTTATTGATTTAAACTAATTAAACAGACAAACGCGTGATATCCTATGTATATCGCGGCTTGTTCACTAACTATGTAGATAGTTTTCCTCAACTGAGATTTGCTGAGTGTTATTTTGTCCTTTTACAATGTGATGTACAATTTATAAGACAAAACATGCCTTAAATCGCACCACATTTTCGAGGGAAAAAATGCTTCTATTATTCTAAACGAAATCCAAATACCCAGTCAGCTTACTAATACAAATGTTATATTATTCTAAACGAAATCCTATTAATACTTAGAAGTTCTGTATACGCATACATTTATTTTTGCCCTTTAGTTTTATCTTTTTTTTTTAATTTAACATAGGTAGAAGTCTTGATTGAAAAATCAATTACCATGATTTTATTAATTCAAGAAAAAATCATCGATAATTTAGTTAAAAAGTGATAACACTTTGTAAAAATTAAATTTTCCGTAAATTATAAATAATATTCAATATATATAATCAAAAGCCATTAATTTTTTTTCAGCGGTGTTATGTATGTAGTTTCAAACAAACTGAAGTATTTTAACCAATCAGGTAAAAGAATAAAACGGTTTCTGTATTGTAAGTGTCATACTTGATATTTCATAAAACATAAACACTTACCTTTCTCTACTACTAATTTACACATAAAATATATTTGAGTGATATTACAGGGCAAAGAGTTTAATTTGAACATATTAGCTATATTGAATAACATTTACTAAAATATTGTGACACTTATAATATTTTGTGTTGCTGCATTTCAATTTTTTGTTTAAAAATACTTCAGGTTGTAAGAAGCTGCAAGGTGTTGTGTAACATTTGTTAAAGTTGGTCCACAGTCTTTGTCGTATAATCGCTTTAAAAATAGCCTAGATAAACTTAAGACAATAATATACTACTCCAAGCAAAAATTATACGAACATTTATTCTATATATAAACCAGTTACTACAAAACAAAGATTCCTAACTCAAAAAAATCAACTCAACTAGAAATGTAACAGTTGATAGTGACACCTGGGTTACGATAAATGATGAGATATTTGCAGATGGCTGAGACCTGACGGCGGATACCACGTGACATATCACGTACGTCTATACATAAATTAAAGCCACCACATAAAGGGTACTTGAACTTCAAGATAAAAATAGATCAATGTATTCTTCACGATTTGCTAAGTCAGTTTTCCAACTACGTTTATCTTCAAGACGCGTTAAACTAGTTGTAGACTTTCTAAGCTTGTAAACGCGTTTTTTTCAGTTCAGCGATATAAAAAAAAAAAAAAAAAATTTCCACTACAAGGTGATTATTATACTTTTATCAAAGATGCTTGCACTTGTCTCTTAGTATGCACTGAAACTTAATATCAAAACGTGTAGAACGTGGCCTTGATTATCTAGCGCTCAATTGATATAAATATGTATGTATATAGTGCTCTTACTTTACGCCACTTAAACTGACTGGGCCAATCGCTCATAAGTGGAAGAACATAATAACACAAACCTGTTACACACTTTAAAAAAGCTGGTTGTTTGTCTCGAACAGAGGACTGCTATTATTTGATTATTTTAAATAAATTACCTCAAACACGTTTATTTAATATTTATTTATGAAATATGTGTGCAAGTTGTTGAATAAGCTACTACAAACTTTATGACCATGCATAATAACTGAGCTAGCTATAATATTGTAAGTGAACATTTTACTATCAATTCAAGTTTATAGATTGCATTTTGGAGTATCGATAAGGATAATATGTCAGAAGATTACCTCCGATGTTAAAGACATATTTAGACAAGAAATGTTTCACGAAATAAAAAGTGTGTTGCTGCAAATAAAATGTATAAAAGGCGCACATAGTTTTGTATTTTTTAATCCACAAATGCAAGACAGAAGGAAAGTTTAATAAATCTTTTAGGAACTCTTGAGAATGTGACATTATATCCCCCACCCCCATCGTGTGTTTTGACTTTAGTTGAAGTGCAGCTTCATTTTATTCCAGAAGTTTAACTATTGTGTTAAGCTTGTGTGTTTCACCGCTAGTTTTTATTGTTACTCATGTTATCTATTTAGTGGTTATTTATAACTCTTTTGAGCTTTGTTCTGAACATAAAGACATTAAATTTATGATGCTTTTAATGACAGGCCCGTACTTTTAATGTAGAATTGTCATTTTTTTTTTTTATAATGAGACAATTATTGTTTAAACACACATTTCTTTTCCTTTCTATTCACGGTACTGCCTGCTTATACTTTTTTTTAAAGATTAGTTAAGGGAGACTACCTACTTATTTGTTTATAAAATTTGTTTGAGACTATTTTTCATAAAACACTACATAACATTCAAAATCTTTTACAAAATAAAATTGAAGTTTAATATATTTATCTGATAAACTGCCTAAAGTTTATTTTTTTCTTAGATGTTAGATTTATCATGTGAAAAAATGGAATGAGAAAAATGAAAGCGTAATTAAAAGATATATTACAAGACACATGAACACTTCGGCTACACTTTGCTTAATAATCATTGCAGCTGTTGGCATCTTGAATACACTTATTTTTTAATTCAATTGTACTCAGGGCAGGGTCGGCAACCTTTTGAGACGGACTAGCCCAGGGGTCGGCAACCTTTTGAAGCGGAAGAGCCAAAATTTACAAATTTCAAAATTTCAGAGGCGTAGCGACCCTTCCCGGCGCACGGGGACAAACTTTAGATTTGCACCCCCCCCCCCACCCTCAAACTTTTGATTTGCACCCCCGTCAAACTTTCCTTTTGCACCCCCCTCAAACTTTTTCCAACCCATTCCGGTGCCCGGGGACATATGCCCCCCTGCCCCCTCCCCATCGCTACGCCTCTACCGTATCCTCCCGGGGCACCGCCTTTCCTAAATTAAAAAAAAAAAAAAAAACTTTTTTTGGAGAAACTCCCCCTGGAATATTCTAATCACCTCACCGAAAGTCAATCTGCAATCAAAATGTAATTTTATAAAACAAATCACTCCCTGCCGGGGCGCCACCCCTGCGAATTTGACTTTTTTTTCGCAGATACCTCACCAGGAGTATTCTCAACAACTTCCTAAAGTTTCATGGATATTGGATAAAAGGTGTAGTAATGAGTAAAAGACAATCAGACACACACATCTTCACACACACACACACACACACACACACACACACACACACACACACACACACACACACACACACACACACACACATATATATATATATATATATATATATATATATATATATATATATATATATATATATATATATATATATATATATACATATATACATATATACATATATATATATATATATATATATATATATATATATATATATATATATATATATATATATATATATATATATATATATATATATATATATATATATAATCCTAATCTAAGATTATAATATTGAAATTAAAATCTTAGTGGCTCTTTGAAAGCTGGGCAATTTTGTAAATTGTAACTTTTGGCTCTACTGTCTCGAAAGGTTGCCGACCCCTGACATAGAGGCATCAAGTCAAAATGTGTATGTCTATATTTATGAGTTAACCACCACACTAGATATGACATAGAGACATCAAGTCAAAATGTGTATGTATATGTTTATATATTAACCACCACACTAGATAGGACATAGACGCATCACGTACTCTCATCAAGAATTAAAGTATCTACACACTTAGAACAGCTTGTGTCCAAGAGATTCTAATTTCTTCATGTAATTTCTTTCATGTATAACTAGCACGCGCTTGTTTATATGATATCTTAGGTTTTATTATAATTGCATAGGACTACGTGTCTCTTGATAAAAACATTTGTACTGAATAAAACAAGGTGCTATTTAGCTTTTTTCTCTTAACTTAAACACGTCAGTTGTAACTTTTGGATATGGGACAAAGTGATTGGGCACTACATAATATCAAGCATTAATAACTGTTTTCAAAAATAGTTGTTACATAGTGTATGCAATTTATTTATTTTTAATTTCATCGAGAATTGCTTTGTGCTTGCAATATCTTCAGTATAATTCGAATGAATGCCGATTTCACGTTGTGTAGATGTTTAGAATTATTTTAATTTTTCGCTATATAATATGTATGGGGTAGAGAGTGTGTACTCATCATGTTTGAGTTCACATAATATTCTAGTGCTTGGTTATTTTTTTAAATACTTGTATGTTCAAATATGTGCTTGCGTTAGTCTGTAACACAATTCAAATATTTACAAAAAATTATATTTTACAACAACAAAATGGTGAACATTACTTAACAATAATTTGTCGGTAAACAATTCAAATGGAGGTAATCGGAAATAAAGAAATACAAAACTGACATTTTTACCATGATAATCTTGGCTGTATTTACAGTTTTGTTGCACATCTGTTAAATATAAACAGCGAGATAAATTAAATAGGAAATATTAACAGTATGTAAATAATAGAGTAGAAAGCGAAAAAAAAACAGAGATGCATGATAGATTGTAATTGAAATTCTAAATTGGAGGATGGTGGTGTTTTGTTTTGTTCTTTGGAAATAAAATTATTCCATTTTAACTTATCTATGTAGAGGCAAGCGGTGTTCTACTTACTACGTCTTAAAAAGACATACGCCACTGAAGTAGAGAGAAAAGTGTAATGATTGTTTAAGGCCGTATTTGACACTTTCTGTTTTAAAGAAAATTATAAGGAAAGCGTTCAAACCCACTTTTGACACGTCTTAGATATGGAGTATTAAAACGTACACAGTACACTTGAGTCTGCTATAGGCCAAGTAGAAATAAATCGATATCAAGGCCAAATTTGGCTCTTTATTAGTGCTTTATTTTGCTTTATTATTTCGTTATTACCAAACTAGTGCTTTACCAGCAAGGGTAGGAGTTGGTTGTGTCACTTGTAAATGAGGGAGGTTGGCAAAGTTAAGAGACTTCAACATCTCCTATGTAACTGAATCAATCTCAAGTATATCAAGTTCCAGGGCTGATATCTCAGGTACATAGTTATCTCTGCTCTCATTCTTCTATTTGAAGTTTAATAGAGATGTTGCGAACTGGGCCTTTCTGGATCCTCTTCATCAAATGTGTAACAAGCCCAGTAATCTTGTTCCTGAGCTTTTTTGCTTGGTACAATGGCTATTTCTTCATATACTCTCTTGTTACTTGGTACAATGGCTATTTCTTTACATACTCTCTTGTTGCTTGGTACAATGGCTATTTCTTCACATACTCTCTTGTTGCTTGGTACAATGGCTATTTCTTCACATACTCTCTTGTTGCTTGGTACAATGGCTATTTCTTCACATACTCTCTTGTTGCTTGGTACAATAGCTATTTCTTCACATACTTTCTTGTTGCTTGGTACAATGGCTATTTCTTTACATACTCTCTTGTTGCTTGGTACAATGGCTATTTCTTCACATACTCTCTTGTTGCTTGGTACAATGGCTATTTCTTCACATACTCTCTTGTTGCTTGGTACAATGGCTATTTCTTCACATACTCTCTTGTTGCTTGGTAAAATGGCTATTTCTTCACATACTCTCTTGTTGCTTGGTACAATGGCTATTTCTTCACATACTCTCTTGTTGCTTGGTACAATGGCTATTTCTTCACATGCTCTCTTGTTGCTTGGTACAATGGCTATTTCTTCACATACTCTCTTGTTGCTTGGTACAATTGCTATTTCTTCACATACTCTCTTGTTGCTTGGTACAATGGCTATTTCTTCACATACTCTCTTGTTGCTTGGTACAATGGCTATTTCTTCACATACTCTCTTGTTGCTTGGTACAATGGATATTTCTTCACATACTCTATTGTTGCTTGGTACAATGGCTATTTCTTCACATACTCTCTTGTTGCTTGGTACAATGGCTATTTCTTCACATACTCTCTTGTTGCTTGGTACAATGGCTATTTCTTCACATACTCTCTTGTTGCTTGGTACAATGGCTATTTCTTCACATACTCTCTTGTTGTGAAAGTCAGCTGTAAGCCTGGTGTAATATTTGTCAATAAACACTCCGGCAGCCTTTTTCACTGTTTTGGTCCTCACAAGAGCCATTATGTTTTTGTTTTTTTTCCATTATAACAAAACGTTTACATTTTTAATTGACTACTTCTTTCCCTTCTGAACTGTGAAAGTGTACTCTTTTACCTTATGGCTTTCTCTCGCCCTTTCTTTCTGAGACAAGAGATTTGAATGGTGAGCTAGTACGTGATGATGAATGCTTTTTTTCTGGGAGGTTTTATCGCAAAAGCAGCAACTGAAGTTGGTTTCGCTGTTGTGTTTTTCCGTGTAGTGTCGATGTAAGTCATTGTGAATTTTTGCATCATTACAGAAGTTGCATTGTTTGAGATAAGTGTGTTCTGTTCTTTCGTGATTTAGTACTTCCTTAACTGTTTGGTACGAGCTGGGGCAGAAGCTGCATGTTAGGTGATCGTGGATTAGTTTCTCTATTTTTTTGGATTTAGTTATTTTTTTTTTTGTTCTGTGGGACTCGTTTGATATTTCCTTTTTGTTGACGAGGCGGTTTCTATTTCTGAATCCGGGTCTGTTGCTTCTGTCTCTGGGTCTTTTGCTGCGTCCTTGGTTGGATGGTTTTGGATTTTGCTTTATGATGGAGCTTGTGGTGCAGTATTTTGCGCTGAAGATTGGTCCTTGGGCGTTAACTCTGGGTTGAAAGCTTGGCATTGGTTGGTCCAATGAAGAGTTGAGGAGCAAAATTGGCACGCCTGCATTCTTCCAGCAACTGCTATAAGGATGTTCAGTGATTTATTTTTGTAATTTAGTTGAATGTAATGTGGGATGGTTGTTGGGTTGTCGGTGTCAATAGTGAAGCTGCGGTTACTAGTGTGGGGGATCGTAGTTATGGATGGTTCTTTGTTGCTGTAGGGTCGTAATGCTTGTATGAGAGTGGCGTTGTTAGTGTAGGGGGAACCCATCTAAGGGTCCCATTGATCTTGTTTTTTTCGTATAGTGTGAAGTGCAGTGTGTATGGGCCGTGAGTTTTGTGTGTGTTGTGTAGCGTGGTAACATCAAAGGCTTGACAGGTGAACAACCACGTGTCTGCTCTGCCATAATTTAGAAGAAGGATCTGCTGGTTGCTGATTAGTTGTCTCAAGATGTGGCCCCTCAGGTTTGGTTGTCCTTTAGCGGTGATCAGAACTTGAATAGTGGGTGTTTCTGCTGGGTACAGGTCTGGGCATTCTTCCTCAGGTAGGTTCAGGATTGCTGTAGTTGAATTTGCTGGAAAGGATTGGGCCCAGGATTTCATTAAACCGCCCAAACCGTAGTCCGGGTGGCTCCTCTCCAGGTCTCTCGACTCAGAGGGAACAATCAAGGGTGCAACCCCTCTTTCCTCGCTGGTAATTTTTGCATACGACATCGTAGAGTTAAGGAATCTAATATATATCTAATATATATCTAATATATAAAGCTCAATTCTGTATGGTTTTATGGTTATGGTTTTACATAAGTTAAAAAATTCAGCATGTTAACAGTTTAGAGCCCTTTAAATTTTTAATTAATATGGTTGTTAGTTTTACTTATAATACATGGGTACTCTCAAATAAGTAATGCTACGTAATAACGACTATTTGCAATTAGTTGTTATAAGCGAACATTTGTGTTCTATTATTTTAAAATAAACATACCAACCCTTTTTTATAACTATGGAACAATTGAATTTGATATTTATTGGTTACCAAATATAGTAGTTGTTTCCCTTTTAAGGTGTGTTTTTAGCGATGTATTTGTTGTAAAGAAAGAGTCTGGGGCTTCATAATTTTAAAACTGTGTTATTTGGGTGCTTTGTTGCAAAATGTTCTAGCATCTTTATCTTTATTGTTATTTTGCAGATGCAGGGCTTACTTTCACATTTGTTTTCTGAATCACATAGCGTCTACATTTTCGATATAATTAAATACTAATTCAAATACATATAAACTTTAATCGAAAGTATAATGCTACTAACATTGAGTATTCAGTAAATCATTCTACAATAAAACCCCAGGTTTCCATAAACAAACATTTTTAAACTATTGGCTGTGCCTGCTACTGATCTTAGCTGGGCAATGAATTGAACTCATTATTAGTTCTAGCTAAATGTTTGAAATAAAGATTTAGCATAACGTTATTAGTTCTAGCTAAATGTTTGAAATAAAGATTTAGCATAACGTTATTAGTTCTAGCTAAATGTTTGAAATAAAGATCTAGCATAATGTTATTGGTGTGTTTACTGATAAAACATGCTAGATGCTCAATAAAACAATTTGGTCTCAAGTGGGTATAAACAATATAATCAGTCGAATCTTCTCTCATTTCGAAAAGGGCATTCACTTTCATTGGTTCAACATTATGCAGTAATATTACGATGATTATGTCCACTTTGTATCGGCTTAAAAAAGACACCTGTACAAAGGGAAATAAACGAGTAAATCTGGAATCATCTTGGATACCAGAGTTCTAGTTCCTTTATTTAAGTTTCTAACTTATTTGTATTAACTGATTTATACATCGCTTTTTTTTTCTAGTAATAATTAACTGGAATTTTCTGTTCATTTTAAAAATCAAATTAGTTTCGAAACAAAAAATGCTCATCTGACTAGTATTAAAACGATAAATTGGTGACCTACTCAATTAAATGTCAGAAATAAATTTTACTCTTGTGAATCTCTATCCGTGCCCTCAAGTCAATTATAAACACTGAAACACTAAAGCTAACAGATAGACAACACAATCTGACGGTGTTAATTACTATTATGTAATTAGAAAAATGAATATGGTCTTTTATTTTGGCCTACTTGAATTACATCGACATATGGTCAGAAGCGTGGGGACCCTCCCCCTCAAACTTTCGATTTGCACCCCCTCCCTCAAGCTTTCAATTTATTTTTCCAACCCATTTTGGCGCCCCCTAAGTTCGGCGCCCGGATACATATGCCCCCCCCCTTCGCTACGCCTATGCATATGGTAATAATGACAACGAGGTGAACAAAACGCATGCTAGTTTACAAAGAGAGATCCAAAAGGTATTATAATAAACCAGAAGATAAAATGGGACAGAAACAACTGTTTATAATATTAACCACTTTGGCATTGAAAAAGTGCGGAATAACAATGCCGCAAAATGCCTTAAAAACAGTAAGAAATAACTAAACACAAGTTAACGTTCTTTATAGCTATTTAATTGTTAAATGTTGCTAAATTAAAACAATTTTGAAAATAAAAGTTGAGTTGTTTCAATCAACTTTATTGTGATGCGAATATGGGAAAAATGTATTACACTAATGACATGCTTACAGGGGCGGAACTACCATACCGCCAGACCCCGCAATGCGGGGGGGCCCAGGACGTTTAGGGGCCCAGTTCCGACCAAAAAACAATGATTTTTTTTTCAAAAATTATGTTTTTCATGCATCTTGAAAGTGGTTTTGTGAAAAAAAAAACAAAAAAAAAAAACAACAGGTCTACTATAGCAGAGATTGTTGCGTAGAAAAATATTTTAAAATCTACTAGAGCTATAGTTTGAAAGGTAGGTAAACATTCACACTACTTCCATGACTTACTGCCCTTCTTTAAAATAGGGATGCCCACGAAGCTCATTTAATTAGTTTTGTACTATCTATATTAAAAAGCAATTGATTCTCTGAATTGTTATTTAAATAAGACGTACTATACAATAGTATAGCTATAAAAATCAATGTTTTCAAAATTGATATTATAAAAGCCAAAAATGAAAAAAATAAACATAACGCGAGAAACCATTCACGAATTAAGCTAACATCTTTATATATTTTTGACCAGCATGATTTTGATATTGTATACACTCATGATAAGTTTGAACTAAATGTGTTCTGTTTTGTTCTCTCAGAATGGTTATATATCGCAATGAAGTAGACTAAATTACTCAGTTCAGGGGCGGAACTACAGTGCCGCCAGACCCCGCAATGCTGGGGGGGGGGTCGTTTAGGGGCCCCAAGCCGACCGTAATACATTTTTTATAGTTAAAAAAATAATTTTCTTGTAAAAAAAAAAGATCTACTACAGTAGTGTTGTTCTACAGTAGCCAACACACGCTGTTTCGTAAAGGAAAAAAATTAAATGCTACATGAGTTCAAACCACTTCCATGACTTATTTTCCTTTTTTAAATTGCCAAATATGTGTGTTCTTAAGAAACTTTTAATAGATTTGCACTAAACACATTAAAAAGCAATTACTTTTCTTAATTATTATTATTTTTTTTTTTAAAATACATAATAAAGAATGGTATAGCATAAACAGGAAATGTATTTAAAACTAATAATATAAATTTAAAAAAACCATAAAAATAAACATAAGGCGAGAAACCATTACAAATACAAAGCTTTAACACTACATATTCTTTTGACCGTCTCAAAGTTTAAGAATCATTATGCCAGCCATTAAAACAGAGAATTACAAAACAGACTAATAGCACTCACACAAATGATGTGTTGTTGTAACATGTTTTATTTAAAAAAAAAATTCAAATTTCAAACAAGCCCGAATTGAGTATTCTATGTAGGCCTACGTATTTTCATATATATATATATATATATATATATATATATATATATATATATATATATATATATATATATATATATATATATATATGGGGCCCAAAATATTTTTTTGCGGGGTGGCCCTTTTTTTCTAGTTCCGCCACTGCATGCTTATCAATATAATATCATTGGTATTTTTTTTAAAAGAAACCCTGAATTATTCACTTTTTGTGTTTTTGTTGTTACTTCGTTGTTTTCTTCGGTCTTTAATTTAATCTTCTGTGTGTTGTCAGACCCCACCAGGCCTCACGCATGTGTCCACTAGGTCAGTAAAATACAGTCCTGATAAGTTATGGCTAGACAGAACATGCGCTAAAGGAAATTGTAATGCATATGAAGGAAGCAGAAACTGCTGACTAACTAAATATAGAACTGTGTAGTATGCAACCTTTCACCATTCACAAAATAAATGTGTTGGATTGTATAACTACAGATTAGGGCATATTTGTTTGTTACTGAGAAAAAAAATAAACTATACGAGAACATGTGTCCAAATGAGCTAAGTATTATTAAGTATTCAATAATATACATATGACTATGTATTTATATAAAGTGTTTAAATCATAAATAATCATTAGCTATGGGGTAGTTTATTTTGTGTCCCTAAAATCTTAATCAAACACTAAACCTATGTTTTCATAGAAACGCATTTTTTTTTAGAGTATTGTCAATTTAATAGTTATAGAGTTGTGTGTTGCTCCTTTTTAAATGAACAATACCTGGTTGTGATCTTAGAAAGAATGTATATTGCTAATACCAACACACTCCTTTCTAAATGAACGATAATGGATGAGTTCATGTCGGAGGTCATCGTTGCAAAGTTGATCATTGTAAAGTTTAGCCCAAGACACCTATGTAGTATTGCATCTAGGACGTTAAGAACTACCGTAGTAAACAAACACATTTCTTAAGCTCACACATTTGATTTACAGAGTTATTTTGTCTTGCCACTTTGTCCACTGAATACTGTGGTTGTTACATTTCAGGATGTATAATTTTTTAAGTGAATATACCAGGGGTCGGCAACCTTTTGAGGCGGAAGAGCCAAAAGTTACAATTTTCAAAATTTCCCTGGTTTTAAAGAGCCACTTACATTTTTTTATTTCACATATTTTTTTTTTATTAAGATTATTAGTATTTTTGCAAGGAGCCGGAGAGCCGCATCTTGATATCAAAAGAGCTGCATGCGACTCGCGAGCCGCAGGTTGCCGACCCCTGGAATACACCAATTTAATAAATTCCACCGAGTAAAACAACCAAGTAGTACTGTAAAAATCGAAGTGTTCTTGTGTCTTGTAATATATTTGTTAAAACATTTTCAGTTTTCTCAGTCAAGTTATGTAACTTGTTAAATCTAATCTCCATGAAACGTATAATATTGACAAACTTTCATATATGTAATTTAAAACCTACTTTTACTGTTATATCAAACATTTAATGTCATATGAAGTTTTATAACAAATAATTCCCACATAATTTTAAATCAAATATTTAGGTTGTTTCCCTTAAGTTAAATTAAAAAGTTTATAAGAAGTAACTATAACTAAAATAAAGTAAAATAAATGTGGTTTGAACAACATATGATTTGCACCATAAAAACATGGCAATTCTACATAACAATTACGGGGTTCTAGATACATACGTCATAGTGTGGTCAGTACTCAGGGACGGTCTACTTACTTGCACCCAGATTCTAACTCGGGACTTACGGGTTTGTAGTCCAGTTCTCTACCGCTAGACCACTCCGTCCCCGCTTTTCTCGTATTTTTTTAAAGCGTTTAACTTGAGTGGGGGGGGGGGGGGGAGGATGTTTGCATTATAAATCTATTACTAACACTCCAAATATAAACATTTGATGCGTATGTAAACACTCTTATTTCCGACGACACTATTTTCATTAAAAGACTATTGTTTGGGTGAATGAAATCAAGATGTCTGAATGCTTATAAACAAAAAATCTACAGATGAATTGTAGACGTCAGATTGGGTGACATGTATCAAGATAGAAGAAGCAAGTATAAACACATCAAGAGGCCAGTGAGTAGAAAACTTGCACATAAGGTTCATGACTGCGTGATAACGCATCATTAAAGAGAAGATACACGATGATTATGTCGATTGTTAGAGACACTTTAAAACATGAACTATTTGACAAAATAAATCAAAACTCGACAGAATGGGCATTAAAAGACCCCACCCCCACCCCCACCCCAAGTGTTTCGTGTTCCATTTCTAGTTTTGATATTTATGGTATCTTGTATTTGTGGTTTATTTAAAGCTCTTTTTTCGGATGTGCTGTGTTCTTTACATAAACAACTTCAAAGATGCATGCATCTAGAGTCCCCTTATTTGTAATGTAGAATTATATTTTTTATAGACGGTATATTGTTAAAAATACAATTATTTTACTTCATATTAAATTTTACTTACCTCCCACTTAAACTGTTGTTTTAATACCAATGGCAATAACCCAAAAAAATGTGATTATATAGTAGGTGGAAATTATTTGTCATAAAACAGAATTAGACATTCAATGCTTTGAAAAAAAATGATTTTTTTTTAAATTTATACATAAAATGTGTCAAAATTGTATTTTCTTTTGAAAATTAATTAATCTATTGACACAATTTATATTAAGAAAACTGAAAGCGTAAATAAATAATGTATTACAAGACATGTTGAACACTTCTATTTAATAGTATATTGTACACGTGTCTGTATTCACTTTTAAAAAAATGCTAAATACTGGACCTAGACAACAACATCAATCATTATTTGATTTCGACTAAATGTAATGTATAGTTCTAAAAAAACAAGCGTGTAGCTTACAATAAACCTATCGCATAACTTTAATGGAGACAAAAATGAAAGAACAACAACAATATATGCTTGGCATAACTTGATAGCTAAGCTTAATTAAACTACCTAATTAAACAGTCCACACTACATCATTTATTTTTAAAACGTCAATTATCAATTCCCACACAGTAGCTAAAGATAAAAGAATAAAAATAAATAAATACAAAAAAACCTCTCTAAAACAATACATGTGATGAATGATAGAGGACAGGAACGTTTTTCTAACCATATTAAACAATCAAGACACAAATATTACAAGAAGGTATTAATTACCTGTATTGCTGTGCAAAAAGTAGCATTACAGAAGCATTACAGTATCAAATGACCTCAAGCGCTGTTAAATTACATGTTATTGGCTCAAAAATATATATTTTTCAAAATATAAAAAGAAAACCAAGATTTATCACACAAGATCTGTCAAATGTGTTGTCTCTATCAACAAGCGTTCACTAGGGGTTATGTTACGCTGTTGTTGTGATGTGAAACGTTTGTTTGACTATTTTATCCCTCTCGTGCTGTCACTGAAAATGTTTGGCCCATGATTTCATTAAGTCATTATGGCAGGTCACGTGAGATGGTTGTATTTGCTGTATCTAAAAAGGTTTGGGCCCATGATTTCATTAAGCCATGATGGCAGCCATGTGAGATGGTTGTGTTTTGTTGTATCTAAAAAGGTTTCATTAAGCAATTTAAGCCGTGGCTCAAGTGGCTCCTCTAACTGGCTCTCGCCTTACAGGTAACATGAGAGGGAGCAACACCACTGTTGATTTTGTAAAGCAGTATCAATAAATAATGTTACGTATACACATTTAGAACAATTTAAACTGTTGTTTTGAACAAAACTCAATTGATCATCCTGCTTTCTAGTATCTAAGATGTGTGCTATTAGTGATTTAATAGGTATTAAACATTTAAAAATATATATATATATATATATATTCGTAAAAGAAAATACAAAATCCATTTTAAAATCAGTGTATTCAAATACAGTGGTACTTCGACATATGAGTGCTCCGACATTCGAGAATGTTGAAATATTTTATTATTGGCTGTAGAGACATTTGAGATACGAGTAACTAAAGTAGTGGAATTAACGATTCGAAGAAAAAAAAACATGTCAAAAACATTGCAAATGTATTGCGCATCGGAACTATTTAATGACACTTGTACAACTCAATTGTAAAAAAAAATCTTAAACGAAGGATACAACAAACATTATCGTGCAAAAATATATGTATACATATGTACATTCTGAATAAAAAAGTGGAGATAGTGAGGAAAGCCTGGAGAAAAGTTAAACGACCACCGAAGAGAAAACAGTGACGCAATTTAAGCGAAATTAATAAAACATGACAAAGGAACATTTAGGTTTCATTATGTTCGGTGAAGTATAAAGATTAAGTGTAATGTTAAGTGTCCGAACTATTTTAGCATTAACTGTGCCTACACCTCCACCAGCATCTTCTGTGAGCTCAAGTAAGTTGATGTTCTAGGTAATTACACTTTATAAAAACCAGATTATATAATTACAGATCGTTTGTTTTATTAAACACAACTTTTGATTTATAGATACACAATTATTCTTCTTAATACACGTAACAAAACAATCATGGTTGCATTTGGATTCACAGCGGATACTTGGCATTTTAACATGTTATGCTCCTTATGACCAGATGACTTTGACTTCAGCCTGGATTTGTTTTCATAGACTGTATCCATCCAAGTGAAATATACAAGGTAGCAAAGTTTAATTTTGGGGTTTTCTCACCTAGATAGGATGCTGCCCCAGCTAAAGATCTAATTTGACTAGTGGACCGAACTGTGGACATTTGAAGTAAGAAATGATGCGAGCTCCTGCCCGACAAGGGCTCATTAATTACCTGACAATACAAGTCATTAATACTAGCTACTTATTGTGTATCTTACAATACATGTCCATAATACTAGCTACTTATTGTGTATCTTACAATACAAGTCCATAATACTAGCTACTTATTGTGTATTACAATACTAGTCCATAATACAAGCTACTTATTGTGTATCTGACAATACTAGTCCATAATACTAGCTACTTATTGTGTATTACAATACTAGTCCATAATACTAGCTACTTATTGTGTATCTGACAATACTAGTCCATAATACTATCTACTTACTGCGTATTTAAATTGTCAGTTTACGGTGCATTCGTCATATACGATGGGGTAGCAAGATAGAGTAAGAGGTGTTAATTTTATTGTATATTAATCACGTACTTGAGGCACCAAGGTATTAAGCTTATAAAAAAAAAAAGAAAAAAAAAACAATGTCCTCCTCCCCCCCCCCCCCCCCCCCCCCACCCACCCACCCAAACCAAACTTAAATTAAGTTGAAGCAACCACTTCACTACAAAAAAAATTAAAATAAATAAAAAACAGATATTTGCAATTGCAAACAACCAATGGTAAATGAATAATCGTAAATGCATTAAACATATGTCTTTGCTGCAGCTGTGCTTTTCTGATTAAAATATCAAATGAAAGAGGAAATGAGATAAAGTGTTCAATAATTAACGTGATATAAAACGAAACTAACTTTTTGATTTTTTTTCAAATTCCAGGCAAATGTGACCACAAAATCAACAATAAAAAGTTACCACCAGCTTCAGTTGTAAATCAAAACATTGAATTATAAACCAGCACACGCTATCAACTACAATGATGATCTTATCTGTTTGCTGTTACAACACAAATAAACAGGCAGCGAAATAAATCTAATCGAATAGTTAATTGTATAATTCAGCGTAGAATAATATTTTACATTAATTACATAATTAAACATTTTAAACATTCGAAACAGTCTAATTAAAGTCTAGCTACATTAACCTTCTAGATTGATAACGCCAACATCTATCTCCCCGTATCTGACTAGTACTATTAAAGTCTAGCTACACTAAGCTTCTAGATTGATAACGTCAACATCTATCTCCCCGTATCTGACTAGTACTATTAAAGTCTAGCTACACGAACCTTCTAGATTGATAACGCCAACATCTATCTCCCCGTATCTGACTAGTACTATTAAAGTCTAGCTACACTAACCTTCTAGATTGATAACGCCAACATCTATCTCCCCCCCCCCCGGTATCTGACTAGTACTATTAAAGTCTAGCTACACGAACCTTCTAGATTGATAACGCCAACATCTATCTCCCCCCCCCCCCCCCGTATCTGACTAGTACTATTAAAGTCTAGCTACACGAACCTTCTAGATTGATAACGCCAACATCTATCTCCCCCCCCCCCGTATCTGACTAGTACTATTAAAGTCTAGCTACACTACCTTCTAGATTGATAACGCCAACATCTATCTCCCCGTATCTGACTATTAAAGTCTAGCTACACTAACCTTCTAGATTGATAACGCCAACATCTATCTCCCCCCCCCCGTATCTGACTAGTACTATTAAAGTCTAGCTACACTAACCTTCTAGATTGATTACGCCAACATCTATCTCCCCGTATCTGACTAGTACTATTAAAGTCTAGCTACACTAACCTTCTAGATTGATAACGCCAACATCTATCCCCCCCCCCAGGTATCTGACTAGTACTATTAAAGTCTAGCTACACTAACCTTCTAGATTAATAACGCCAACATCTATCTCCCCGTATCTGACTAGTACTATTAAAGTCTAGCTACACTAACCTTCTAGATTGATAACGCCAACATCTATCTCCCCGGTATCTGACTAGTACTATTAAAGTCTAGCTACACTAACCTTCTAGATTGATAACGTCAATATCAGTGTTTCTTCCAGACTTTTTTCTCCGGGGGGGGGGCACTTGAAATTTTCGGGGTGGGGGGGGGGTAGACTTTCTTCGGGGGGGGGGGGTGGCGGACACTGTTAAAAGTATATATTTTCTATATAAATTATATAAATTTAATTTCGTTCGGGGGGGGGAGGGGGGGGGGGGTTGGGGGGGGGGCTGTAAAAAAATTTAGCCCCCCCCCCCCCCCCCCCGAAGAGATGCCTGGAAGAAACTCTGGTCAATATCTATCCCCCCCGTATTCGACTAGTACTATTAATGTCTAGCTACAATATCCTTCTAGATTGACAACGTCAACATCTATCTCCCCATTACTTCTTGTGGTGATGTAATGTGTATGAACGGTGAATACGTGGAACGGATCACTGAGTGTGTGTATGTAGGATGTAGTGAGACGCGAGGCCGGGTGTGTTGACGTGTATGTTGTTGTACGGAGTGAACGAGGGTACAAGGGAAGCGACTGGTCGGGTGACAGTGGCTGTGTTGTGAGCGAGAGAAAGGTGGTGTGTAGGGATGAAACCTATTTCAAATGTTCTATACAGGGTTACTATGTAGCTATTTTCTGGAATGTAATATGTACATGATGCCATGTTTTTGTACTAGATGTATTTTACAGAGTACAAGTCTGATATGGTGCGTCTATTCTGTGTACTACAGACTTACGGAAAGTCTTTGGAGGGACCACTTAACAGTCCCATTGAAACTGTTAACATCGTAGTTTTGTATATATACATATTGTGTTGAGTTATTGGTTTTTTTCTTGTTAATTCCGCTGATTGCATCAGCTAGGGACAGATGGAGGGTATGTGGTGATGTAATGTGTATGAACGGTGAATACGTGGAACGGATCACTGAGTGTGTGTATGTAGCATGTAGTGAGACGCGAGGCCGGGTGTGTTGACGTGTATGTTGTTGTACGGAGTGAACGAGGGTACAAGGGAAGCGACTGGTCGGGTGACAGTGGCTGTGTTGTGAGCGAGAGAAAGGTGGTGTGTAGGGATGAATGCGGACGGCAGTTGAAGGTTGAGTGTCAAAGCAAGGAGGTGTATTTTGTGACCGGAGGACGGGAGATGGTGAAATAAAGAATTCTATAATAGTATCGTGTTGTGCTTTCTTTGGGATTCCTGACACCCTCACATATTTGGTGGAGCTGCGGCACCCACAATTGGGTAATAGACGTGTATCTCCTGTCGTACCAACAGACCTCCTGTAAGTGGCACTTTTTGAATTTGTGAATTAAATAAACTATCTAACAGAAACATGGAGGGACCAGTTAGTTTGCCAGAGATGTATAGCCTGGGTAGAAGCAACGGATACGAGGGAGATAAGTTGGACGAGTGGGTGGAGAAAAGACTGAATGAGAATGAAGAAAGGAGGGACAGATGGTGCAGAAGGGAAAGAGAAAGAATGAAGATGGAACAAGAAAAGATGGAGACAGAAGCAAGGATAGAGAACGAAAAAATGAAGATAGAACTCGAAAGGATGAAGCAGGAGCAGGAATTCGAACTGGCACGAATGAAGCATGAAGGTATGAAAGACATACCACACATAGACGTGAGCCATCAAAATATCCTATCAAAGTTGCCGAAATTTCATGAAGATTCGGAAAACATAGATGCGTACATCAGGAGATTCGAGACAGTGGCGAGGACGACAAGCTTGAGCGATACGCAGTGGGGAACTCAACTCCTTGTCTTAATAGGAGGGAAGGCATTGGATGCATGTCAGGGCCTGAGTGAGGATGACATGAAGGACTACAGAATATTAAAAGAAACCCTCCTTGAGTTCTTCTTACATAATGAAGACTCGTATAGGAAAAAATTCCACAACAGACTACCATCTAAAGCTGAGGACTTCAAAAACTACGTGCGGGATCTAAAAACCACGTTTATGAAGTGGCTAGAAACGGCTAGAGTGGAGATGAAAGTTGAGAATATAATTGAATTCATGTTGATAGACAAAGTATTAAATTCAGTAGATAAGCAGCTACTAAGTTACATACAGGAAAGAAAGCCCACCACCCTAAAAGACCTCACTGACCACTGCCAAAAGTACATCATTGCACACACGGATAGACCAATAGCTAACAAAGAATCAGAGTATGAATCAATCTTCTATGCGAAGGCGACAGGCGGTACAGCGGAGTACGTTGGGCTAGAGGCAGGAAACTACAGAGATGACAATCGACGGCCAAGGAAATGTGGAACACAAACCAACGGCACAAGATACGTTGGGAGGTGTTTCAACTGCCAACAACCGGGTCACATGATTAGGAACTGTCCGCATAGACATTCAAACGCTGGGGTCAATAACCAGGCTGCGGGCCAGGAATACCCCAGAGGCACAAACACTCATGCGGCACACAGTTATTACAGACAACAACATAGACCGAGGCAGGACGGAAATCATAACAATGATTACAACGGCCACAACAGTAGCCCAGATAATGAGGGAGTAGAACAAGCACCGTTACTACAGATCGCACCGAAAATACCAACACTAATGGTGAATGTGGGAGCTCATACGGTAGAGGCGGTTAGAGACACGGGTTGCTCTACTATTGCTGTAAAAAGTAGCTACGTCGAACGGCACCAATACACGGGTGAATGGAAAATGGTAGAGGTGTTTGGTGGCACGGTCATACGCCTACCGATAGCACTGATAAACATTAAATCACCGTATGTGACGGGACAAGCACGAGCCTTAGTATTCGAACGGGGATCATTCGACGTAATCATCGGGAATGATATCGAGAGAGAGACCATACCACAAAACTATCATTCTAATGCAGCGGTAAGGTGATGTTTGATCTGGTCACAGTCTGGGACGGAGCACACAACAAGACGGCGGTGAGACAACACACGTGTAAGACATTTGTTATACAATATACAGTATGTAGCGTGGCGTCTTTTGACAAGTTGTACCGAAGGAGAGGAAAATAGACGTCGTATCCAAAGTTTAAAACAAGTACCGGTATCCTTTTTGTTAAGGTTTTTTGTCGTATGTATGTATATTGTTAATTGTTATATACGAGAAATGTAAATGATGATATTCTTACAGAGACTGAAGGTGGATTGTACCCAACAAAAGTATGCTACGGGTGGTGCCGAGTCAACGATCGGTTGTCGTTTGTGTGTGATGTTGAAACCTATTTCAAATGTTCTATACAGGGTTACTATGTAGCTATTTTCTGTAATGTAATATGTACATGATGCCATGTTTTTGTACTAGATGTATTTTACAGAGTACAAGTCTGATATGGTGCGTCTATTCTGTGTACTACAGACTTACGGAAAGTCTTTGGAGGGACCACTTAACAGTCCCATTGAAACTGTTAACATCGTAGTTTTGTATATATACATATTGTGTTGAGTTATTGGTTTTTTTCTTGTTAATTCCGCTGATTGCATCAGCTAGGGACAGATGGAGGGTATGTGGTGATGTAATGTGTATGAACGGTGAATACGTGGAACGGATCACTGAGTGTGTGTATGTAGCATGTAGTGAGACGCGAGGCCGGGTGTGTTGACGTGTATGTTGTTGTACGGAGTGAACGAGGGTACAAGGGAAGCGACTGGTCGGGTGACAGTGGCTGTGTTGTGAGCGAGAGAAAGGTGGTGTGTAGGGATGAATGCGGACGGCAGTTGAAGGTTGAGTGTCAAAGCAAGGAGGTGTATTTTGTGACCGTAGGACGGGAGATGGTGAAATAAAGAATTCTATAATAGTATCGTGTTGTGCTTTCTTTGGGATTCCTGACACCCTCACACTTCTGTTATTCTGAATGTCCTAACTAAACCATCTAGTCACGTGTCTTGGTCTTTCATTATGGGAGGCTATTCCTCTTCTGATTGGTTCCTGCCGACTTGACCAATGGCTCCCAACACTACTCTGACCTAATTGCATTGCATCTAATATTACGTCACCATAGTTCACATATTTAAGACGATTGCCACTAAGGGGTTGTCCGTAAATGACGTCACACTCGTAGGGGGGAGGGGGGTCCGTAGTTTCGTGACGGTGTGTGGTGAGGGGAGGGGGGAGTTCAGTTGGTGCGACGTCACACTATTGCATTATAAAAAAAGCAATGTTAGAAAGCGAATTTTAGACGTTATTTCGCGTTTTAGAAAATTGTTTTAATAAATTGTAATATGAATTGATTAAAATACTCTATTTAGACAGAGTTCTGACAAGATTTTGGAAAAAATATCGATGTTTAAAAAAAAGCAACTGCAATTTTGAGGGGGGGGGGGGGGGGGGGGTTGTAGGCTGAAATGAGACATTATTTTTAGCGGGGGGGGGGGGGGGAATTCTGGCTTTTTCTGACGATGTGTGACGGAGGGGGGGGGGGGGAGGTAAACATCGTCAAAAAAAAGCGTGACGTCATTTATGGATGACCCCTAATGCATTGACAATAATTTATTTAGTCGATCAACCTAGAATTGTTTGTATATTTTTGAATTTCCAAAGTATTGATTTTTTTGCTCACGTATCAACACTGGATTGTTTCAATTTCTCCTGTCAAGTTTTGACCTTATCCATTTCAACAACTAAACCACAGATGCCATACAAGGTCTGCTCATCACAGAGTCCGGAGGTAATACTGCTGCGATTTGCTGAACACTGACCAATGTATGTTGTTTACAAATATTCAATTACTGAGTATTCTATTTTTTACTATGTATGATTTGTTTTTTGTTTAATGCATGGTTTATTTTAAAATAATAATAATAATAATAACGTTTTGGTAGTTTAAGCGCTTTTTAAGCGTTTTTTGTTCACTGTTAACGTTGGGTAATCAATTGTACTTATATATATATATATATATATATATATATATATATATATATATATATATATATATATATATATATATATATATATATATATATATTTAAATATCATTTGCATAGTCATATAGAATTATCTAAATAGTAGAACATGATTTTTGTTTTAAACGTATATTTTTATTTATCAGGTGTCATAACTGCACTAACAGAAGCACGCACTGTAATTGATTCTGCTAATTTGGCATTAACGTGAATTCAGCCAAAAATATGATAAAAGAAGTATAGCATACGAGGATAACAGTAATCACGTTTAAGGTGACAAGAATAAGTCGGTGAGTTCATAAAACATCAGCTGGAAATATTGTTAAACTCCCTTAATTGTAATGTTTGTAAAATAGCATGTACAGCATATTGAAGGACATTATATTAGGAGTGTAGTGTTGTCATGCCCAGATAGTCCGATAGTATTGCCTCGTAAAGCCCCCACCCCCACCCCCTCCCACTCTTACCCGTTTCACTTTCCTAATGCTTTTATGAGAATGTCTAAATATATCTGCTGGTGCTAGTTCGGAAACTGTTTGGATAGTCAGAGTTATGAAATATTCATTTGTATAGTTTTGATGACTGCAGTTAGAGGTTAAAAAGTGAAGTGGTTAATTAAACACAGTAGATTACTTGTTTGTTGAAGATGAGACCAACACAATTTTAGCTAAACAACTTTAATTAAATAGATGGTGAAACTACAGTCTATATGGTAGTCTAACTATGGTCTATGGTCGTAGTCTTACTATGGTCTAAGGATACTAAACTAGTTCATCAATAGCGGATGGGCCAGTCATCCCTACCACACAAAACAAATCACGACTACATCCTTCTAAGGTTAACGTTCAACTGTCCAAATTTATTCTCAGGGCCCAAGCTTCACCCTCGGGTTCTTTAACCCCTGCCTGACCCCGGCAATCCAGCGAGGGGGTGGATGGGTGCTCTAGCCTGCACATTAGTTAGGTGGGACGGGGATGCATTCTGTCTCAGTTAAGGTGTGGGAAGGGAGGAGGGGGGAGGGGGAAAATAACCAACTAGCACCAATACTGGACTCAGTTATAGCTGTCAGGTGCCTACATAGATGTAAAGCAGGGATTCACGATACAGACCTCCAGAGACGGATCAGACTCCTAGAAATGAGATGTCTCATGTCTGTACATAGAATTTCGTACACGGATCATATAACAAAATATTTTATTAATGTAAGGTCCATCAATGTGATCAAAGATGTACTTGTCATTGTCAGGGCTGAACCTAAAACACTCAGCAAAGCACAATGTCAAGGGACGGGAAGCGAGGGGTGGGGGTGTATAACAAAGGAAACATCAGACACTATCAGGGACTAGACTCACTGAGGCAACAGTGGGGTGGGGGTGTATAACAAAGGAAACATCAGACACCATCAGGGACTAGACTCACTGAGGCAACAGTGGGGTGGGGGTGTATAACAAAGGAAACATCAGACACCATCAGGGACTAGACTCACTGAGGCAACAGTGGGGTGGGGGTGTATAACAAAGGAAACATCAGACAGTATCAGGGACTAGACTCACTGAGGCAACAGTGGGGTGGGGGTGTATAACAAAGGAAACATCAGACACCATCAGGGACTAGACTCACTGAGGCAACAGTGGGGTGGGGGTGTATAACAAAGGAAACATCAGACACTATCAGGGACTAGACTCACTGAGGCAACAGTGCACACTATACATGGATGAGGATAAAATAGCTGCTCTATGTAACAAAATCATCTAAAGGCCTGACAACGTTTGATACACCTAGGTTCTATAGGCCGGTTGTTGATACATACACACGAATAAAAATCCATGTGTCTTAGCAAAGTCATTTAGAAATAGACATTACTTTAAAAATGGCACATTTCAGAAGTCATTATGTATATGAGAACAGGTACCAACTCATCACATGTTTGATCAACGCGTGCATCTTTCGTGTCGAAAAAATAGAACATTTGCATTTCAATTAACGAAAAATATCGACATTTCAACGACATTGCCATTGTACTATTATTATATCTTTTTAGACCATGACATATTATATAATCGTTGCAAATTATTAAAAAAATAATAATCGCAGTTCTCCAGAATGGAAATTGCGCTAAAAACAATATTACAAAAATGCTAGTTTTCACAAAAATTTATTATTAACAATATTGTGGTTTGAAAACTAACAAGGGAGACAACTTAACTGTATATACCCACATAGTGTTGATATGTAGCGCGATTCAAATAGTGTATAACTTTATATAGTAATGACCATTTTTAAGTACTATAATTCAGTGTAGGCAATATTCTTAAGAGTTGCTTTTTTTATTATCAAAAGAAATTATATTATTGATTAACTGATATTATACGCGACCTTTACTATTTTTTACATACATGGTTGGAGACATTCAAACACGTTTATTAAAATTTTGGTGTATTACTGCTTTCAGTGTTTCGTATAAACATACTAAATGTTTTAGTACATAAAAAAAAAAAAAAAAAAAAAAAAAAAAAAAAAAATGTTTTAGTACATTAAATCCTAAGCTAAAAAACCACACTCAAACACAAATTAAAACAATATTAGACGCAATCATTAGAATATGCTACTTGGGTGACAGGACAAATTATCTCAGGACAAATGATCTCAGACAAATTATCTCAGGACAAATGATCTCAGACAAAATATCTCACGGACAAATGATCTCAGGACAAATGATCTCAAGGACAAATGATCTCACGGACAAAAGATACCAGGACAAAATATATCGGGACAAAAGATACCACGGACAATTGATCTCAGACAAAATATCTCAGACAAAATATCTCACACCTAAATTTTAATAGTGTATTGGGTGATTTGAGTTGATCTGAACATTTTTTATTAACTGTCGTATGGTTTTGTTCAATATGTTTGATATTGTTTATCGGCCTATATGATAATTGTAAGGAATGTTTGCCGTATACATTTATCATATTGCACTTTTAAAATTGTATATTGCATTTTAAAATTAGTATTATTGCTATAGAAGATTAAATAAATTGTTCGATAGACAGTGTAGGCAGGCTTGCCAAACATGAAACAATCCAACCATGTCAGGTGGACAAAACTAGATCAAAGAGGATGAAATAACAATAAAGACACACCTCGATATCAAGGTGGCCGCCCGCTTTGATGGCAGAGACATGAACAATACAACTAACACCTAAAGTCAATAGTTATGCGTCAGTCACACCTTAGTGATCAGGTGACAAATGCTTTTTTAAGACAAATAATGGTCATCGCGGAGTTAGAACATGTCGAGCAAGAGTTCAAACAATACATGATCATATAGTATTGGAGAGATGTGATCATAACGATGTACTGTCAGCAAAGAAACGTAAACATTTTGTTTGTGTTGATCATGCAATAAAAACAATAATTTTACGTTACGAACCTAAAGACCCATTAGCATTTTTGAAAGATATTTCGCATGTTTTAAACATTATTGTTGTATAGCTACCGTTACTTTGTTTTATACATTATCATTTATCATACCTTTCAGGCTAAAGGAGAAAGTTTGTTTTCATTTTGATTTTTTCAAATCAAAGACCATCACAAAGATTAAGTTAAATAAATCTTTTGAGGGTTTGTTAAGTTTAACAAATTCATTTTATTCACAATTGTGATGCGTAAAGAAAGTAAACAAAACCATATTGACAGTCAATTTAAAAAAAAAAAGTTCAAATCAACTAAAATCATTGTACATACTATCAAAATTTTGCCGTGAGATATTTTGGCTGAGATATTTTGTCTGAGATCATTTGTCCGTGATATAATTTGTCCTGAGATCATTTGTCATGGAACCGCTATTTGCATATGTTTACATGGACTGGAGGGTCAGGCGTTGATGTTGTTTATGGAACAGAGAGGGACTGACTCTTTGACTTAAAGAAGAAAAAAAAGACTGTTTCTAAGGTGCTTGGACAAAAAAGAACCAACAATACACACCATTCATCTAACCAACAAACACAAATAACTATATAACATGTAAAACCATAATACATCATCCATTACAGCAAATATAGCTGTATTGACAATGATATTGACATCATCTAAGCTATTCCAGGCAGAAAACAAGCTTGTCAAAACTTCTTATTAACAACTCATTGGACCAACCTATGCATCCGACTACATTTAAACCCATCTCGATAGAAAATATCAATAGTACAACTCACTCAGCTGTAACTTCAGCTGTAGGAATTTATCAGTAAAGTCTGCCATACAATAATCCTCTGTGATAATAATTAAGGGAGACGCTCATTCAAAACTAGTTCAATGAAACGAAATGGATTGCCATCAATAAAAATTAACGTCATTGTTCGATAGGTACAATATATTTCAGTCTGTATTTTAAATGTGCTATGTACAGTTTGATACTGATTTAGCCAATTATTATATAAGCTGCCATGACCACCCAAACCCTATTCCACACCTTCTCCATATACGAACTCGGTAGCTCATGTGTATGTTATTGTATATATTATTATTGTTTATAGTTAAATGCACAGCAACGATGTTTATTCTGAAATGTATATAATATAAATTACAAGTCGAATCATCATTCATTTTCGAGTCGTTAAGGCATTATGCCGTAATATGTCGTAATTATATTATCAAACAAGTTCATTTTTTAGTCAGATCAAAGGGAAAGGGAAATAAACAATCAAATCTGAAATAAAGCAGTACAGCAGAGTTTTTCTTCAAATTATTGCATATTCTAATTTCTGGTCCTTGCTTCTCTATTTTTCTACTAATGCATAGCTCAAATTTTATGTTGATTTAAATATTCACATTCACTTTTATTTTGAAACAAAAAACGTACCCGGAAAGTATGAAAACGACATGTTAGTTACATGTATGTTATCATAGCAATTAGGTATATGTTTAATATGATTGTTCTTTACGACCTAGTTGAAATGAAACGACATAATATGCTGTCGCTAGTCATATGTTTTACAACTGTAACCATGGTAACAATGTCTGCCAAAATGAACGAAAAAGATTGTAATTTACTTAGAGAAGTTTGTGGTTTAGTAACAAATGTGAACTTTTATTAGATGTGGAAACCTAACAGTATGGCCATGTCATGTCGTGTACATTAATGTATCGACTCGTGCCTGCCTATCACAGTAACGGCCACTTGATTACACTGTCTTTAAGGTTTATACTGTAAAGGTCCGTGACTAGTGTGTTTAATAAGCAACATGCATCCGGCTTTGTCCGGATTTAGGAAATATACTACGTTTCCAATTTAAATGCCAATATGCAAATATCTTTGGCTATTATAGTAATATCCACGTTAAGACATTCTATTGAACGTGTATACTTGATAGACAACATACATTATTTAAAAAAAAAAGAAGCTACTCATGTACAATCACGGGTTAAGTGTTTGTTTTTAATATATATTTTTATATTTGAAATGCTACGCGCATTATCTAAATCTTGATAGACGTTGTCTCTTGGCTTATTACATCAGCAGCACTTTCAAATTTAAGTTCAACAGAACTATCAGCAAATTCCACGAGACGTCAGATAAAACGATGTACATATGTCATAATTAATATTTTTATTGTCATTTTATAACATAAAAATATTATATAACTTTAAGGTAATTGTCGCTAATTCTGTTTTTAATACAGTGTCTACTCTTGACTTAGTTTAGTGTTATATTAATAACAATTGTAAGATACAACCCACACGGTTTATACAAGAGCTCTCATAACAGAACAAGTTGTTCTTTATTCAACATTGACAAACTTCCCACACTTGTCTGAGTATTGAAAAGATTGTTTTAGTTTCTATAGGTATGGGAAAGGGGTGGGGGGGGGGGAGCAGGGGGGGGGAGTGATGTCGCCTGATTATATCGACAACAGGTAACTGGGACTTGTTTACAGTGTCAGTTTAATCGATTTTATTGCTGCATTGGCTCGTGAGGAGCACTACATCTTTGAAATAAAGACATTTCTCTCTTACATGTATGTTTTTGTATTAAAATTAAAAGGTATCAAAGTAAATCAGACTCCTGTATTGTCAAATCTGACGCAGCTGTTAGCTAGTGTTTAAAAATATATCCATTAAATAGATTAGTTTGTGTATATTTGAGGCAACAAGTAATATTTAAAACCTTAATATATAAAAAGTGCAGAATAACAGTAATATAAAATAAGTTAACAGACAAAACAATGAAACAAAATAATCTTAAACTTTGTTTGTGACTATCTATTCATTTTTTTTCTAAATATAAATAATTTTGAAAATAAAATTTGAGTTATGTCAATTTATTTCATTATAGTTTATATATGGGAAGTAACTCTTATGCTTATTTACTTAATAAATCCTTCGCAAAATTATTTTTAAAAATGAAATTTAAATTTTTCCTTTTTTAATGTTTTTGTATTTATTTCGTTATTTTCCTCGTAAGTAAATTTTATTCTGTCTTTAATTTATTCAGCCCACATAAATCACAGATAAGCTTGGGCTTGTCAGAACAAGCGCTAAACAGTTGAGCATTTTATAGAAGATGACTGTTAATAGCAACCAAAACTACAGACCAGCTAAGTAGATAACTGTTTATAGTAAGCAACCTGTCACCAACTCGATTTGTTGGATTTGTTGGATTGTATAGCTGCGGAACAGTACACAGTTTGTTACTTTGAAATCGAATACATTTATAAGAAAGTGTGGCTAAAGGAATTTTATTTATTTTATTCATTAGTTCACAAATTAGAAGGTATCTATGGAAATTGTTAAAATAATAAAGATTCAATAGATTTCGGAAAGTTTATTTTGAGTCGCTAAAATCTTGGTCAACACTAAACACATGTTTTCATAGTGAGGCATAGTTAGAGAATTTACACGATAATACTTCTACCGATGAGTATTGCTAATACCAATGTCTTGATCCAAATATTAAAATTGTGTAATGATTCTAAACGTATTTTCGGTGTATCTTTCTTTTTCTCTTTAAATTCCAAACCATTGATCTAAAGATGGCCGCCGCAATTTTAATTTCACGGTAAATGTAATTTTCAGTATTATCTAACTTCGTTGAGTGACACAGTTTTTGGTGTAATAACTGTTGTTTTTTTGTATTTTTTATTTCCATTTTGCTGAATAAATTAAATTGTCTAAAAGTATATTAAAAAAATGTTGCTTGTATTTTATGTTGTGTCTGCGGCGTAGCTACTGTAAATCTAACATAAGCAAGACATATGGACCCAAGGTATCTAGAGGCCATTTTCCCTCTTTGAAAAAAATATACTTCAACATTGGAATTTTAATATTGAATTAATTTTTGATAATTTAAAATAGAAAATGGAAATTAACTTTCTTTTCTGCTAAGGAACATATTATTTTTTAAAATCCCTAAAAATTTCATAAAATGAAAACAAAACACTTATTTTACGGGATACTACACAAAAATACAAAATAAATTTACTATCAGTGTGTATACAAATGCAAAATGTGAAGATTATTTAAATTATTGAAAATATCTCCCTCATAATGGAGGCGAGCGAGTTGACGAGATTTCTTCCATAATGTTGTTGTCATGGAATAAAAACGTGCTTTTTAGATTTAGACCTTAAAAAAAAATAAAAAATAAAAACTTAAGCCTAAAATTAATTTAGAAATTTTATATTCTTAGAATAAATGCTATAAAAGTTGCAAATCCAGAGAACTTGAAAATAATTTGTTGAGTTTAAGGCTACATTTCTATTTATTTTCATCAAGCCTAAGTTATAACCGGATGTTTCACTTTCGTAAGACAAATATTGATTGGCTGTACAGTAACTTAGTAATCGATAACTATTTGTTTACAAAACTTTGCAGATCAAGTTTTTAAATTACAATGCAAATTTAAAACCCCATGACCTAGTTTTCTATTTTTAGCTTACAATGTGTACAATAAAATCTATGGCAGCCTATCCAATAGCAGGATGCCATGTTTATGTCGCCATTACACGTGAAAACCAAATAGTTTTTGCTTTTTTTTAAATTTTTATTTAGTTACCGAAAATATTATAAACATCAAATACATCCAATCTTTAGTAAAGTCCGAAAAAACCAGACAGGCAGGATTTTATAACCATATTAATTGTAAATACGCTGTGCATGATTTTTTAATGAATTTATACACCTCTCAAATACCTTTGAGACTTTTCTCGCTGGTGTCCATTATGTAGTATTGGATATCTTGACTTCACACTCCGAAGGGGCCCACTGATAATTTTTGCATAAGGTCCCGAAAATCCTAGCTAGGCCACTGTGCTATGTTTCCATGCATGGTATGTTATTTTAACGTTTTCTTATTTGCTACTTCAGTGATACTTATTTGGGCGCCAAACCTGTAACTAAGTGATAATACAGATGAGTTTATTTTAATGTATTTTAGTGTCTATTCGGGCTTTTATCGCATTCGGGCAAGTGTCTATTCGGGCTTTTGTCACATTCGGGCTTTTATCGCATTCGGGCAAGTGTCTATTCGGGCTTTTGTCACATTCGGGCTTTATTCAGATTCGGGCTTTTGTCTCGTGCGGGCAAGTGTCCATTCGGGCTTTTGTCCCATTCGGGCAAGTATCCATTCGGGCATTTGTCACATTCGGGCAAGGGTCCATTCGGGAAATCGGCCTTGGTTGGATGTAATTTTCGCCTTTATAAATGTATTTTTAGTTCCTAGTTTAGGTCTAGTCGTTTAAGAGTGCGTTGTGTGCTGGCTCGTTGAATGGATGCCATTTTTTAAGGTGTGCTAATTCCTTGTAAAATAGCGGGTCTACTGTTGCTTTAGTTTGGTGTTATAATAATAACAATTGTAAGATACAACCTCACTTTCTTCAATTTTGTATTAAACTTTCCAACTTGGCTGGTGAGGACTAATACATATTTGCGAAAATAAAGGATTTTAATCTAGTTTCCAGATACAACGCATGATGAAAATAATGTATGTATGCTTCTTTCTTTCCATACAAGGAATGCATTCAATGCCACCAAATCTATTCATATAAATAAACATCCCAATGAATAAGTGAACTCCCAATAACAATGAGATACAAGTGTATATAGATGAAAAAACCCATGTGTGCAAGTCAGTATAACTAGAGGTACAAACAGATGCTCACAATATTTAGCTTCAACTAAATTACTAACAATGCCTTGGTCTCCACCTCTTCAGTTATGGCAGGAGTAATTTTGTTTTTTACCTAACAATTCACTAAAACTAAAATGATACACCAATCAATTATTCGGCTATCACATAGACTTATCTACACATTATCACATACTATTAGCAATCAAATTCAGGCTAATAAATATCTTACCTGCAAAAAATATACCTAAATTTCTAAAAAAAAGCCTAGAAGGAAACAAATTATGTAATGTTGAAAAATAAATGCAGAAGAGTAGATCTTTGAACAAATTGTATCTGCAGGATAAATTAAAAGCATGAGCTGTCTGTGTCAATAATGAAATAAACATTAAGAATTCTACCCTTTACATAAAATATACAGGTAAAGGTACAGACAACTAAATTTACAGCTTAACATTTTCATGAAGTTGCACTTCTATCCTAAAGAGACTTTGTTGAATAGCGCCCATAGCTTTAGCACGGTTTTGTTTCAGCATGACATCCAACTCTTTGATCGTTTTAGTTGTTTCTACTTGAATCTGTGCCCCACTGTTACTTTTCTTGCCAAGGATCTCTTGTTCATACTGTTTATAGTGATTCTCCTTCTCGTTTTTAAAGGCTAGGATTTCTGAATCTGCTTCCTTTTTTGCAGTTTTGATTCTCTGAGCTTTTCGTTTTCTTGCTTCGACTACTCTTTCTGTTGCTTTTTTCTCTGCGATTAGAAGTTGCTGAATCCCTTCTGTTTTCTGGGCCGTTTTGACTTTGTAATTAAGATAAAATTCTGAAAGAGTATCACTTAGGGTTTTTATTTTTTGTGGATATTTTATTTTATTTTATTATAACTATTCTAGTGCAACTGAAACTACCATCGTCAACCAAAAAGATTTCGCATTTTATCAATTTGTATAAAACGAATAATATAGCTTTTATCGAATACAATATCAAATAAAATATAAAAGTTTGTGGGAAAACAAAGGCTAAAGAATAAAATATAATGAACAGTTTTAATTCATATACAAAAAAAAATAAAATGCAAAATTGTTAACACGTTTATATCTATGTAAAAATTGAATTTTGCTAAACTAAAAAACTTTTAAGGACCAATAGTAAGTTGTCTCCCATAGGTTTTTATAAAGTACACTTTGGTAGAATTTAAACTACTAATATTAGATTTTAAAATTCTAGATTTTTGCAACACTGTTGTAGAATGAATATTATGCATGTAGGGCTCTATAGTGTTTCCTTGAATTACGTTTTTAATTCGTTCTGAAGCATTGCTCGTACGTCAAACTGCTCGTATATCGAAGCGTTTTTCTTTTTGAAAAACCAAATAAAATGCCGAGTATCCGTTGCATCTCAAAATGTCACACTAATTGTTTATGTTACGTGTTTTAAAAATAAGAATATTGTATCTATAAATGACACATTATGCTTATTAACACAATGAAGGATAATGCAAATAAATACACTGCTTTTATTGCGTGTAGTTACCTAGAAAATCTTGAGCTCACAGAAGATGCTGGTGGAGGTGTAGGCCCTGTTTAGGGTGGATGAGATAGATGGTGGCGCTTCACTTTGTTCACTCACTCACAGTTAATGCTAAAATTGTTCGGACACTTAACATTACACTTAATCTTTATACTTCACCCAACATAATTAAGTCTAAAAATTATAACGTTAACCTCTCTTTCATGCAGGATGTACCCAATTAACCTGTGAATGGAGGATTTTTTTCTTCCCTTGAATACATGCGTTGTATATTAGTTATGCATTTTTGTTTATCAAATAATCCGATGCACACTCCGTTTCATCTTTTCAGTTTTTTTTTAAATGAGCTTTTAAACTCGCTAATCCTGTTTCTCAAATTTTTAATTGTGTTCGTATGTTAAAGCATTTTTTTTTTGCTCGATCGAGACAGCTCGTTTATTTAAAAGCATGTATGTCGGGGCACTTGTATGCAGAGGCGTAGCGACCCTTTCTGGCGCCCGGGTACAAACTTTTTGATTTGCAACCCCCTCAAGATTTCGATTTGCACCACTCACCCCCCATCAAACTTTCGAGTTGCACTCCCCCCCCCCCCTCAAGATTTCGATTTGCACCCCCCTCAAACTTTCCATATGCACCCCCTCAACCTTTCAATTTATTTTTCCTACCCATTTTGGCGCCCCTGCCCCCCCCCCACTCGTTACGCTACTGCTTGTAGGTCAAAATACCATAGTGTTTTTACATTAAATAATTGTTATAATGGTTTTGATTCACGGATGTACTTGTATGTAATACATATCAAATCACTGACATAATGCTACTGAGATGCAAGAAAGAAGGCCGAACAATTGGATTGCATTTAAGACCATAGTTTTAATTATTCTCAGTATGTGCATACGCAGCACCATTTATTGATACCGCTTTACATCATCAACAATGGAATTACTCCCTCTCAGGTTAACTGTAAGGCGAGAGCCAGTTAGAGGAGCCACATGAGCCACGGCTTAAATGGGTTAATGAAAACCTTTCAGATACAACAAAATCAACCATCTCACGTGACCTGCAATGTTGAATGAGGCGTAACGTCTTTTGTATACTTGGGTGGGAGGAGGAGGGGGGTCTAGATTTTTGTTACGATATGTTGCTGTGGGGAAAAAAAAGGGGAAGGATGGATGATAAAATACCCAAACAAGCGTTTCACAGGACAAGAACAGCGTAACATAAACCCCATAGTGGCCGGGTGTTGACAGAGATAAAACATTAGAAAGAAAAGCGTTGGTGATATATCCTGGTTTTATGTATGTATTTTGGAAAAAATTATGAAATTTAACATCGCTTAAACGTATTAACGTCTTTTTTATCTCTACTACTATAGACCTGCCTGTAGAACTAAAATTGTTGTATAGAAATAAACTAAGTAGGCCTAGCGCTAAACATCAGTGGCGTAGCGAGGTCGGGTGTCACCCGGTGCGGCACTTAATGGTGTCACCCACTAGAGGCGTAGCCGTTCCAGGCGCCAGGGGACAAACCTTCAATTTTCGATTTGCACCCCCGCCCCTCAATCTTTCAATTTGCACCCCCTCCCCTCAATCTTTTGATTTGCACCCCCGCCCCTCAATCTTTTGATTTGCACCCCCGCCCCTCAATCTTTTGATTTGCACCCCCCCCCCCTCGCCCCTCAATCTTTCGATTTGCAATCCCCCCCCCCCCCCCCCCACACGAGTTGATTGGAGGGGTATAATGTCGTTTTCTGTTCAGAAAAGTGTGATTTAGCTTTCTTTCTGCCTTTCATGTGTGGTTTAACAATTATAAAATTATGTGCCTTTTATTCAAGCAGTTCTTGTGTGAAAGCAATGAATGGCATAAAACAACATATTGCTTACATAACTATGGTGCTGATTAAAAAAAATTAAATAATTAATATGGACAGAAAATCATGATATTTTTCAAACGTTCTTCTGTCACTGTCAATCTGTAACAGTGTTGTAAAATTATTATAGATTGTATATTAAATATTACTTGAGTAGCTACTTCACCTTGCTGATTTTAAAACATATGTAGGGGAATTAACTCGTACATGTACTCAAATAATGTGTTTTATGTACATACATTTTAAGGTTTTATAAAAGAAAATGTTTTTTTTATTTTATAAAGTAAACATTCATAAATCCCCGTTTACTTCTTTTTCTAGTCATCTTGTGTACTCGTGCCAATAATTATCTGTTGATTTAAGTTTATCAAGAAACCTTTAAGAATTTTTTAACGCAATCTGATGACATGCAATATTTCATGTATTAACAATGCTTAGCTGATATTTAATGTCGAATTAAAAAACAATATTTCAGTCACATCGTATAAACTGCAATAAATCAGCTTTTTTCGACATTATTCCATGACATCAATAACTCTAATAAAAAGTCTATGTCAATCTTTTAACCCCGATGTATTGAGCCTACATGTCCTCTCATGTAAGAAACTAAAACATACTAATTTCAATACCACAACCACAAAATACAAAGGTACACAGTATTTAAGAAAATTAAAATTATCAGTCTATATTAAAAGACATAAATTATACAGTAAGCATACAAAATAGTCCTATAAAGAGAATTAATGTATCATATTATCTTCCTCATTTACACATATGACTTAAAAAAATATTACAAGGAGAGTCAACAGATTCATGTTTGCAGCTGACATTTCTCTAACCAGCACTGAAGAATATGTTGCTATTTGAAAATCCTAGCTTAAGTAATCACTTAACAAGGTTAACAAATGTCCCGATTGTTGTGATTTGTCTATTAACATCTATTCCACATGTTATTTCTGGGAAACGTCAGTAGACTTTCACATGAACAAACATGAGACATCTCATTTATAGGAATCTGATCCGTCTCTAGAGGTCTGTATTGTGTATCCCTGCTTCACATGTTAAACTATGTTTTTTTTTCTTTTTTTTTTTTTTTTTTTTTTTTTGGTATTTAAGTGAACTATGTTAAGTTTAAATAATTATGAACGGATTTGGTTGTTAAGATGCAATGTAATTAATTAAAAGTTTTCAAGAGTCTTTAAATATATTACATATTAAAGATATTAGTTTCTACTTAAACTAGAATCGCAGTATAATAGTTTACGATATACTATATACTTCTTCGACTATCTGATTGTAAGGTACACAATACTATTCTAAAATTCTGCTTGAAATGTTAAGGCCTTGTGTAAATATTCCGTTGTAATAAATATGTATTACTTGTATTTACTGCATTGTAAATTATTTCCCTTGGTCATATTGTAACTTGAAATGGAAAGTGACTAAGATACATACAAATAACTATGGATACACAATATTTTAAACCGTTTTATGAACCATATTCGTTCAAAAAAAGAAAAAAAAAGATGAATCAATAAAATAAAATAAAAATTAAAAACAATATAACGTTTGATATAAGAAAGACAATTATAATGTGTGAGTTTACTGCCATTTTTTATAATTTTTTTTTTTTTTTAACAGCAATGTGTATTTTTTTTTCGATACGTGTAGTCTTCTTCTTCTTCAGCTTCCAAGACGCGGCAAACTAGTTGTAGAAAAGAAAAGCGTGATTAAATGTTTTATTACAAGACATTTGAACACAACACTTTAACAACCGATCAGCTCTAGATTAACAGCAACTAATTATTCAATTGGTTAGGACCATGTGCACTTTATATGTAATTTATAGTTGTAACACAATGAATAGCACACAACAACATATTGCTTACATAACAAAAAATAAATAATACATATAGATAGAAAACCATAATATATATATATATATATGTATATATATATATATATATATATATATATATATATATATATATATATATATATATATATATATATATATATATATATATATATATATATATATATATATATATATCAAACGTTCTTCTGTCACTGTCAAATGTGTTGTCTCTATCAACACGCGGCCACTATGGGGTTTATGTTAGCGGTTGTTGTCTTATGAAACGCTTTTTTTTTAATTTTACCGTCCACCTACACGCCCTATACCCCCCCCCTCCCATTTCACATCTAATAAGACGGCATGCATCATTTACTATGGCAGTTCATGTGAGATGATTGAGTTTGCTGCATCTAAAAAGTTTTTGACGCCCATGATTTTTTTAATTAGTGGCTCAAGCGGCTCACTTAACTGGCTCTCGCCATACAGTTAACAAGAGAGGGAGCAACTCTACTGTTGATGTTGTAAAGCGGTATTTAAAATGATGCTTTGTATGCACACATTGAGAACACTTTAACCTGCTGTTTGAAAAGAAATTACATTGATCAGCCTTAGCATCTCTGTAGTTTTATATCAGTGATTTAATATGTATTAAAAATAAACCGGGAGTGATCTCCCCTAAACTTTGTCTCTATTAACACGCGGCCATTATGAGGTTTATGTTACGCTCTTATTGAATTATACAACCGTTTGTTTCATAATATTAATAAATAATGGTATGTATGCAAATATTCAGATCAATTTATACATTGTTATAAACGAAACGCAATCTATCATTCTGCTTCCTAGCATCTTACTAACATTTTGTCAGTGATTCAATATTTGTTAAAAAAAATAAGCACACTCCTAACACAAAAACAAACACACACTTTTAATATGTAAATACAAAAACAGTAGTTTTTGAACACACGAGATACGGAAGTGAAACTTGAAAAGCAATCAATGTCACGTTTGGGTATGAATGGTGCATGTTACACCAAAATTGTGTGAGCAGTTTTTTTTATTTTTTTTTTATTTAACACGGTACGTGCCACTGAGTTCATTTTCTTTGAGAATGCTGCCAACATTAAGGGGAAGAGAGAATGGGTAACATGTCAATATAGATTATTCTTCTTTGAGTTCAGAAAAATAAAACCGTAATTCGATTTTTGAGAGATTCAATATGCCCAGAATCTTCTTGTAAATGTTTATTTTTCTAAAAATCAGATTCTTCTACCTCACTGCAGAGTTTCTCAAACATTGCAATATTTTCAAGATTTATTTTTCTTCGCCATTTTTCAGCTTTGATGAAAATGACACCAGATTATCACGTTAAGAGACATCGTTGTCCGTTGGCGGCTTATTTTTTTCTAACGCTAAAAAATGGCTATCCCATTTAGTGAGTCGTTTTGTAGTACATTTCGATGGAATTGTATTGAAGAAAAATGTGTGTCTTTATGCTGACAATGACTAAAATACATTAGTCTTGGCCTCGTTGTGGTTGATGTACACTGTGTTATGCATTTCATTGTTTTCTATGTATGTTTCTTTCATACATTTTCTAATTTTTTTTTGTTATGTTTAAAATTATTTATTGTTGAGTCCACTGCTTCCAAATATTCTTCGTTCTCTTGCTTCTGCTGCTTTAAGATTGTCAAAGCTGTTTTCTCAATTACTTCAACGTTCGACCTCTATTTTGTTGTTAAGCTGCTGTTACCTTGTAATAATGCCATATGATTCAATAAGCAACGTGAATGCTCTACAATGTTATTTTCTACATATATGGGCATACCTTCTTTAAGGGTGTATTCGCCAATTACACCGTAAATATCATAGTTGTCTTAAATCGTTGAGACATCGCTATTGCTACTTAGATGTTCCCGTATGGTTTACCTTATCGTCAGCACCCTACGTTTGTAAGTCATGTATTTTTCTTCCAGTTGTTACAGTTCTAAGTTAGGTGATTGTCTGTGGTAGATGAAACACTTTAAAGCATGCACAATTCTATTGTATTACTTGTGTAGTGAGGGTTCAATAGAAATTTGATCTTCTAAGAACTTATCTAAATTAGTATGTTCTACCAAACCGTAGTGTGACAGAATTAGCCTTTTTTTTTCTTATATAGCCAAAACGACCCTCCCCCCTTCAGCCCCCTCCAAATCTTGCAGCACATATTTGAATAAAAAATAAAATAAACATAAAATCGCGTGGTCGAGTCAATAATTGTCGTGGTTACTAAATCGAAAAGTATCTGGTTCGAACCCTCGGGCGGATGACGCTCGACAGCTACAGAAACACTTCTAGGAGAGACAACTCCAAAATCAATCAACTGCTGCCTTGTGGTTTGTTCTTGGTTGGACAAATGCTAAGGAAGCAAATCCAAAAAGAAGAGCAGACTGAAATCGGAGTCACCGGCCTATATAGCGAAACCAGTTGACACGCAATAATTAATTGTCTTGGAGGGGATCTCTCCTCAACTAGAATTAAGAACGTAGAATAGAAGCTTAGGGGAAATCAACAGAATACATACACCAACACATGTGTTGTTTTCTTAACAAACACAATTTTAAAAAAAAGTAATATTAGTTATGCAAAATTAACATTATTCTGTATGGTTTTTTTTCCAACGAATCCTAAATGAACATGCTGCTTACTAATACAAATTGAATTACTAGTTGCAGGCTCAATCTTATACAGTAACTAAACACATTTGTAAGATGGAATCATTTTAAAATGTGTGAATATATATATATATATATATATATATATATATATATATATATATATATATATATATATATAGTCCAACTCTAATAATGTATTATATTACATGAGTATATGAACACACATAATTTTATTATATTATATCCATCTGTATCAATGTTGTCAAATTATTATAGTTTGTATATTAAATATTACTTGAGTAGCTACTTCACATTTCTGATTTTAAAACATGTGTAGGGGAATTAACTCGTACACGTACTCACATAACGTGTTTATATGTAACAAAATTTTAAAGTTTAATAAAAGAACATTTTTATTTTATGAAGTAAACAATAATTTTTTCCCATTTATTTATTTTCTAGTTATGTTGTATACTCGTGACAATAAGTATTTTTGTATTTAATTTTATCATGAAACCTTTAAGAATATTTTTAAAGCTATTTGAAGACTTGCAATCTTTCATTTTTTACGATGTTTGCTTCCTCCATCTCTTAGATGCAAAAATAAATATTACAGTCACATCGTATAAACGGCAATCAATTAGCTCAGGGGTCGGCAACCTGCGGCTCGCGAGCCGCATGCGGCTCTTTTGATATTAATATGCGGCTCTCCAGCTCCTTGCACAACTACTAATAATCTTAATAAAAAAAAATATTTGAAATTAAAAAATGTTAGTGGCTCTTTAAAACCAAGGACATTTTGAAAATTGTAACTTTTGGCTCTTCCGCTTCAACAGGTTTCCGACCCCTGAATTAGCTCTTATCGACCATATTCCATGTCATCAATAAAGCTAATAAAAAGACTATGTCCATCTATTAACCCCGATGTATTGAGCCTACATGTCCTCTCATGTAAGAAACTAAAACATGCTAATTTCAATACCACAACCACAAAATGCAAAGATAAACCTATTAAACGAAAATTAAAATTATCAGTCTATATTAAAAGAAATAAGTTATAAAGTAAGCATACAAAATAGTCCTATAAAGAGAATTAATGTCTCATATTATCTTCCTCATCTACACATATGACTTAAAACAAAATATTACAAGGAGAGTCAAAAGATTCATGTTTGTAGCTGACATTTCTCTAACCAGCACTGAAGAATATGTTGCTATTTGAAAATCCTAGCTTAATTAAGTAATCACTTATAACAAAAGTCCCGATTGTTGTGATTTGTCTGTTAACATCAATTCCACATGTTATTTCTGGGAAACGTCAGTAGACTTTTTAGATATAACAACAGAGTACACCGCGGACAAATAGATGAACGATTCAGACATACAAGTTAGACAAGACAATAGTAGCCTTAAGGCTCACCAGTGACCAGTGGCAAGGGTAGTTAGCGATAGGGCAGGGATTGTGTGTGGAGGGTAGGGGGGATGATGTGTTAACTCACATGTTTTGGTCTCATTTTCCAGATGGAATAGCTAGGGAATATGACAAAGGTATAACTACAGGTAGGTCTATGGTTTTCTCTCTCCATATATCTCTCTCGACTTACAAGCGGTCAGGGAAATCCTTGCTCGGCAGAACGGATGTTTATTTGACCAATAAACGACAGCAACTAAAAAAAAAGTCTCATGACACCTTTGTATTATTTTACTATGGCTGCTTAGGGACCATGATTACATACCCCTAGACAAGGACAGCAACCTAGTCAGCCGTTGACAACGTATCGAACCTCAACATAACAGTTCGGCGTGCAACAACAACACTATTTATTCCTTTATTGTACACTGCTAGACCTAATTCAGCCAACGGTGTTGTGGTCTCCTCAACGTTATCAGTAAAATACATTTTGATTCCAGTCTTAATTAGACCAAACATTGTGCAGTTTTGTTAAACTTATCAAAATTGCGCAATATGAAAAAAAAAAAAGATGCATTTGAACTGTGTACCAGTACCATATCTCTCTATAATAATAACATGTGAAGCAGGGATACACAATACAGATCTCCAGAGACGGATCGGACTCCTATAAATGAGATGTCTCATGTCTGTACTTGTGAATTTCGTGAACGGATCATATAACAAAAGAACAGGCCCATGTAAAGTTCATTAACGTGATAAACGTTCATCAACTTGACAATTTTGTCAGAACTGAACATTTAAGACTTTGCAGATTTTTTAAAACAATCCTGCAATGGATTCCAGTTCATCAACGTCGGTCGGTCGGTCGGGTTTTATAATAATTATTATATGTATTGAACCAACTTTAAGAAAAAATACCCACCATTCTTTTTGTTACACTTCTGTACCATGGCTGGCTAACCTGATTGAACAAAATACGTATGTTTAGTTTTGGTAAACAATGCAATTATTCGTCTAAGTTAGACGGTTTTACAATATAATAATGTTGAATGATATATATATATATATATATATATATATATATATATATATATATATATATATATATATATATATATATATATATATATATATATATATATATATATATAATTATTAATTATTATGTAGCAATAATTTTTGTATTTATTAAAAATAATTAATTAAGAATAATTTGTTCAAAATCTTTAGATTTCTAAATGTGGAAAAATCATTCAGTATGAATTGAAAACAAGTATATGGGAGACAACCTATCTTGATATCCCCAAAAAATGTGCGATGTAGCGAGATTAAAATGTTACATAATTTTTAATATAATTGACAATTCATTTTAAGTTTGATAATCCATTGTATGCAATATTGTTAAGAGTTGCTCTCTTTGTAATGTATAAACATTATATCATAGTTGTACTTAAATTAAATGCAACCTTTACAATTTTGTACAATCTAATTGGAGACATTCAAACACTTACCATTAACCACATTATTCGGCAATTTTGAATTTCGTTATTAAAACAATTATTTTCGTACATTAATCAACACATTCACGACAACTCAAGCCTCGTGATACAAACACTCTTTAAATGTATTATTTCGCCCATTTCAACTACTTTAGAATTTCCTACGATAAGACCAGATGTAAAGAGGGTAAGTGCTCTAAAATCCGTTTTGAAATGACCCTCTGTTTTTCCCATAAAATACAAAGATTATATAGGGAAATACAACTGGTCAGTTTTGACCCCATAACGAAGTTTTCCCAGACTGGTGTCGCGCTTAGCCACTACCCGAAGAATTGCATTAAAGAAATTGCAAAAAAAAAAAAAAAAAAAACAACACTTTTTAGATTAGACACATTAATTAGGCGGTAATTTTATAATAGAGTATCGATGAAGAAATTTCTTTTGAGTTGGGGAGGGGGGGGGGGGGGGGGGGGGGGTCAGACGTTCTTACGCGGGGGTGGGGCTTTGCCCCTACCCGAAGAATTGTATGAAAGAAACTCTTCACGCAAACCACTTAGATTAGACAAAATTGCCTTTTTATTCAATGAGACAAAATTGCCTTTTTATTCAATGTTTACTCGAGAATCAATGACGTCATATTACTGTGTGCACTCTCCGGCTTGAAATTATTTTCTATTATATGCTAAATGTGACGTCATATTTCGTTTTCGTTTCACTGTGAAAGTTTTAAATTGCTTGTGTTTTCTCTAGAGCGTTCTTGTCAGAGAGATAGATACATAGATAGACAGACAGCGAAACTATTAGTAACGAGAAAAATGGCCCGTTGAGGAAGGATACACCGGGCGCTAGGCTGATAGTGCTGTCTCTTTTCTCTAAACTAAAACCACCCCCCCACCCCCCACCCACCCCCACCCCCACCCCCACCACCCCCCACCCACCCACACACCACCCCCACCCCACCCCACCCCCCCCACCCCCCCCCCCCCCAAAAAAAACATGTCTACCGTCCCATTCAACGAAATATAATTATATACTTTTTCCAGTGCCCGCCCCCTCCCCGAAAATTCTACCCCCGCCACCGAAAATTTCAAGTACCCCCACCCCTCTCCGGGGAGAAAAAAGTCTAAATTAAAACCACCCCACCCCCCCCCCCCCACACACACACACCCTCCCCCCTCCCACCCCCCTAAAAAAACTTGTCTACCGTCCCATTCAACGAAATATAATTATATACTTTTTCCAGTGTCCGCCCCCTCCCCGAAAATTCTACCCCCGCCCCCGAAAATTTCAAGTACCCTCACCCCTCTCCGTGGAGGAAAAAGTCTGAAAGAAACACTGGTGTCGCGCATAGCTACTACGCGAAGAATTGCATTAAAGAAATTGCAAGAAAACCACTTTTTAGATTAGACACATTAATTAGGCGGTAATTTTATTATAGAGTATCGATGAGGAAATTTCTTTTGAGTTGGGGAGAGGGGGGGGGGGGGGGCTCAGACGTTCTTACGCAGTGGTGGGGCTTCGCCCCTACCCGAAGAATTGTATGAAAGAAACTCTTCACGCAAACCACTTAGATTAGACCAAATCTATAATAATAGTTTCGCTGTCTATCTATCTATCTATCTATCTATCTATCTATCTATCTATCTATCTATCTATCTATCTATCTATCTATCTATCTATCTATCTATCTATCTATCTATCTATCTATCTATCTATCTATCTATCTATCTATCTATCTATCTATCTATCTATCTATCTATCTATCTATCTATCTATCTATCTATCTATCTATCTATCTATCTATCTATCTATCTATCTATCTATCTATCTATCTATCTATCTATCTATCTATCTATCTATCTATCTATCTATCTATCTATCTATCTATCTATCTATCTATCTATCTATCTATCTATCTATCTATCTATCTATCTATCTATCTATCTATCTATCTATCTATCTATCTATCTATCTATCTATCTATCTATCTATCTATCTATCTATCTATCTATCTATCTATCTATCTATCTATCTATCTGTCTGTCTGACAAGAACGCTCTAGAGAAAAGACAAGCAATTTAAAAACATGCATAGTAATTCGAAAAACGAAGTATGACGTCGACACATTTAGCGCACAGAGTAGAAAATAATCTCAAGCCGGATAGTGCACACATTGATATGACGTCATTGATTATCGAGTAAACATTCAATACAAAGGCAATTTGGTCTAATCTAAGTGGTTTGCGTGAAGAGTTTCTTTCATACAATGTTTACTCGATAATCAATGACGTCATATCAATGTGTGCACTATCCGGCTTGAGATTATTTTCTACTCTGTGCGCTAAATGTGTCAACGTCATACTTCGTTTTTCGAATTACTATGCATGTTTTTAAATTGCTTGTCTTTTCTCTAGAGCGTTCTTGTCAGACAGATAGATAGATAGATAGATAGATAGATAGATAGATAGATAGATAGATAGATAGATAGATATATAGATAGATAGATAGATAGATAGATAGATAGATAGATAGATAGACAGACAGCGAAACTATTATTATAGATAATGGATCTATGTAAATAAAGTTTAAAGTTACAAAGCCCTGTTGATCGTATTCTTGGATGAACGAATCCACAATAACGACTGTATTGTTATTACCAACAAGAAATTCGGGTTGTTATATTAGATACATTTATTTAAGAAAACCCCAATCAAAAACATTTAAATTACACGCCAGACCTGCAAATAAAACATACACAAAACAGAAAAACATGTGTTTGTTTTGCTAATTAAATGTTAATACATTCTAAAAGTTGTTTGGCACTCACCCGAATGCGAAAAACGCCCGAATGAACACTTGCCCGAATGCGACAAATACCCGAATGGACAATTAGCCGACTGCGACAAACGCCCTAATGGTCACTTGCCCAAATGAGACAAATGCCCGAATGGACACTTGATCGAATTGACATTTGTCGCATTCGGGCAAGAGTCCAGTCGGGCAAGTGTCTTTCGGGAAAACGTCCGGCTCCCGGCTTAGACATATAATTTACAGAGTTAGTTTGTCTTGTCACCTTGTCCACTGAATGCTGTTGTTGTCACAATTCAGTATGTACATTTTTTTTTAATTAATACAAAATTAAGTATATGCAAGCATCCAGAAGAGTAAAACAATTCTTCTCAAATACAGTTAAATCGAAGTGTTCAAGTTTCTTGTAATATATCAATTAATTACGCTTTCAGTTTTCTCAGTCAAGTTGTATAACTTGTTAAATCTAATAACCATGAAACATATACTTTGGACAGAATTTCATATATATAATTTTAAATGTACTATTTCTGTTATATCAAACATTAAATGTCATTTTTAGTTTTATTATAAACAATACCCACACAATTTTGGTGTTTTTTAGGTTTTTTTCCCATTATGTTAATTTGAAATAATAATGGGAAGTAACTGAAACTAAAAGATAGTGAATACGATGTATTTTTAACATGTGTTTGCATCATAAACACATTGTAATTTTACATCACAATTTCGGGAATATAAAGACATACAACATTAATGTGTTTATATAATATTATTTCCACTTCACTGGCATTTTGTCTCTATCAACGTTTGGTTGTGGTTTTTCAGCTTAAGATATAATGATTTTTTTTTACTGCAGACTGTAATCATACGTCACAACCTTGCCATCTAAGCTAGTTAACTTTTGGCACAAAACAAATATGAAAAGTAAAATGTTTATGTCTATTGCCAGATGATATTTCTGATCATACCTCTCATTTTTTAAGCTTTGTCCAGATAAATTTGAGTGTATTTTAAAGCTAATGTGTTTAATGAGTAAAACTATTTAGTACGTCATTTTAAGTTGATGCTAATGTTGTGGCACAAGTCTTTTTAGCACCAATGTACGAGCTATCTTCAAAATTAAATAATTAGTACTAACATACCCTCTAAGCAGAAATGATTATTTTCATTAAAAGACTATTGTTTGGGTGAATGTAATCAATGTGTCTGTATGCATATAGGCTTAAACAAATCTACTCATGAAATTATAGACATCAGTTTGGGTGACATTTATCAAGATAGAAGAAGCAAGAGGCCAGTGAGTAGAAAACTTGCACACAAGGTTCATGAGCTTACATTTTATTCTACGGTAAACAAAGCATGTTCAGTCAACTAACAGTTTACATCACAGTTTCTAGCGTTGAGAGAGTAAAACAGGTGAAATGATAGTGTTACAATCGTCTTCGTCTGTATTTTTGGCACGTTTGAGCCAAGTGTAGATAAACACAATTCGTAAAGAGTTTACTGGTAATTTTCACCAACAACAAGAAACATGACAATAAGAAGACGGACAAGTAGGTACACTGTTAACACCACACCACATTGCTTCACACACTGTTTCGTTCACACACTTGTTTTCACGCTAGCACACCACTTTCAAGGGGAGGACACTCACACACACTCTCTCCGTACGTACACATTGTTGTTATAGACATCTAAGTTTTCTATTAGATCTATATCTATCTATATATATAATTCTCTTCTTCGAGCCGTTAGAAAACAAGCTGCAAACGCTCTCCCTACCTCCCCACCCCTACATGGTTTTAGTGAGCTGTGTTCACTCTAAATGTTTACAAGCAGAGCCAACGATTTTAAACGTAGGGGGGGGGGGGGAGGAGGGGGGGAGGGAAGGAATGGGGGGGGGGGGGGGGGGGTTATGGTCCTTAACGAGCTACTTATAGTGTTTTAAAGAAATATTTTCAGTGTCAGCGTTGGTACTGTCGAATACACAAATCATGAATTATTGAAAATTAGAAACAACTAAATAGCTGCGTATGTTATGCCGCGGGCCGGCTCGTATAAGTAAACCTGCTTTTAAATGAATGACAGTAAACTGCATTTTAAAATAAGTATTAATGTTCTACGTCTGTATCAGTCTTTTGACTTAGTTTAAATATTTTAAAAAAATGTGTAATTGTATACTTATGTAAAGACTGGCTATCAATCATGTTTTATATTACTGCTTATTTCAAGGCTAAACAAATGTTTTTTAATTGCAATTATTCGAATTCCCCCCTCCCCCTCCCGCTTTGTATCTAATTTTATTCTTCTTTCTATTCGTCAATTTATTTAGGCCTAAATATTCCCTCTAAATTCTGACCAAAAAAAAAACTCAGTGAATCTCAAGGACCTCTTCACGTTTGTCTCCCCTCCCTTAACTCACATCCAACAAAAGTAACACACATCTTACAAAACACCTAACGAACCATTCAGGACACGCATCACTGCCCTTGTATTCTCATCTCAACTCTCTCTATTATTTAATCGCTCAGTCCCCATGACCCCTACAATTATACATTTCTATATTTCCTTATTTATTTCCGTAATATATTACATTCCCTTATCATTAGTCATCACCCACGGATTCCCTCGCTGTTCATAATGTAAAATAAATTATTCTTTGATGTCGCTTACATCCATATCTTACATTGTATTTTCGATTTGTAAGACATATTTTTACTTACATACTAGAACACATATACACATGTTGATTTCATATGTTTTATTAATTTACAAAAGTATTTAACCACAATTATTTGAATTTTTCATTTAAGAACATAATTTTTTTGTCTTTCTCCGTCAACATCATAACTGTCCCAATGCTTTAAGAAATTTCTATTGTTACTTAGATGCTCCCTAACTTCTTCTTTATCATTTGCATCCCAAGGCTAAATTGCCCTGTACTGTCCATCTACTAGCTGGACGCCGTCAAGAGCGCGAGTCCTCAAATGCTCACACATTTTAGGCAGGTGTCTGTCTGTGTTGCAGTGGCAACATAGCACCCTCCTCCCATTGAGGATTATAAGGACTCTGCTCTCCTTGTTGGCCTCATTTGTAAGTATAATATAGTGTGGCACACTCTCCACATCTTCTTTCTCCAGAGAGATGGTGAATTGGACCACATTTGATTGGTCTATTCTCTTAAATGTTGGTGTTGAGTCCTGACTGCTTATAGATTTCAGAATCGCCATTATATCATCGTCGCTTGTCTTGGAAGGCAGCCATTTCAGCATGCCCCTTTGCCCAGATTTATCGGCGTGGGTTATTGATATTCTCTGCACTCTGTATATGGATGTTACCCCAGGTGTCAAATCTCTGTGAAATTCTTTTAGGTGCATTTTCTCATATAGTTCCTTTGATCTAATGGTAACATACCATTTACGCAGTGTCCCATAGTTATACAGACCTTCAAATTCAGCTGGTGATAGGCTACATAACATACATAGCTCTCTTTTTAGTTCGTCAGCTGTGAGTGTAGCTAAAGAAAAACCCTCTTCTATGAAAATCTCTAGAGTTTTTGGTGCATGTCCTGCCATGCCAAACTTAGGCAGGAATAGCCGTTTGATGTATTTTTCCGACATAGTTGTGCGTGAGGCCCATCCGGGGCCAGGCAACACACACAAGAAATAAAACAGAAAAAAAGTACTTACAATGTATAAAATATGAAGAAAAAAAATAACACACACAAGGTTCCAAATGGAAATACACACGAGTTTAAATAAGTAGAGATGAAATTAATCCAAAGTCACTGATTCTTTAAGGCAATAGTCTGTTTCAAATAAAAATAAAATAAAGTATGTTGATATCATGAAATTTGGTTTGAATTAAAACAAAGTTGTACAGTGTGAAGTTTCAATGTATAGTCCCAATAATCTGTACCCTAGGTTAGTATATGTGAAAAATTCAAAATAAATGTTTCAGGTCTTAAATTTTCGGATGGTGTTTCTTAAGCTAAGTGTGACCTGAATATAAACAATATCAGAACTAGTCATCTGCTAAATTCATCTACTTAATTAGACTCAATGATCAGACCGTTGGTGTTGTTTATGTAACAAAGTGGGTTAGATTTCATAAGCTGAGCTGAGCTGATCTAAAGTATATTATTTAAAAAATGCATGTATTTAAAGGCTTGTTAGTAATAGTTACTTCCCATGTACATTTATAATAGAGCTAAGGGAAACGACTATAGATTCAATTACTATATGTGTGCAAAATAATGTGTAACATAAATATATACGACATTCAATGTAAATTGTGAAATTGCAAGTGCAATGTAATCATCAAATATAAAAATGTTTTAACATTATATGTTGCTTGGAGATTAGATTTACCAACAGACAAAACTCGAATATGAAAACCTAAAGAATAATTAAATGAAGGATCACATAAGGTAGGAATTCATCCAAATCATACCAGTGACATTTTCATAACAAAGTGGTTACAAAAATATATTTACTTCAGTATTTTTACTTCAAACACTAATGTGTAAGTTCTGAACTGCGATACAACAGCAATCATTAGTAATTGGTAACGACAAAATGTAATGTAAAATTTTAATAACAAGGATGTAGCATACAATAAACGTATTGCGTACACAATTATGGTGCTGGCAAGAATAGCATAACAAAAAAAAAGCTATTCGCTAGTCATATCTTGATAGCTGAGCTTAATTAAACGACCACATCATGAGCAGTGCCGGCGCCAGGTTATTTAGCGCCCTAGGCCAAACTTATTAAAATGCCCCCTTTCACACAAACTAATTACTAAAACATATATATATATATATATATATATATATATATATATATATATATATATATATATATATATATATATATATATATATATATATATATATATATATATATACATATATATATATATATATATATATATATATATATATATATATATATATGAGTTCAAACTGAATTATCGGCCCAAGATTACAAATACAATTAGGTATCATGTACTGTTTTCTGATGTTTTGTTGGAAATATAAAACTCAACTACAATATATAATATACATTTCAAGAAATGAAAATTATTTCTTTTTAATAAAAAAATTGTCTGCAAAACTATGCATTTCGTGTATTTAAATGTTTGTGATGTGCAACATAGGATCTACATTATCTACATTATTTATTAAAAAAAAATATCACTGTTCTTACTATTTTCATTCCTTTTCAATATAGTAAAATGATATACCTCTTGTTTTATTTGTATTGTGGCAGTAATGAAATGTTTTTTTTTTTTTGTGAACATTAAATAGAAGTTATAAAGATCCACAAATGGTGATATGACAGTAGCAGTTCATTGAACGTTAATGTCAACATATCTACTACTACTCTGTTATTACAGTTCAAAGATGTTTAATTGGAAATATTAGCTTTATTAAATATCATTTGCCTAAGTGTTGTTATACAAAACGACCAAACTTAATCATAGTTCCACCTCTTTAAAGGCACAATCCAAGTAATGCTACACATAAACAGTAACCTTAACACACTAGCCCATGTAATTATCAATGAAAGACAAACCATCATGATACGCATATACACATACAGTGGTTGAGCTTTTAATTCATGATATATTCGGCTATATGTATCCGCCCCCTCCTTCCAAAAAATCTCAAGTCTCCCCCCCCCACCCCGAGAACAATGTCTGGAAGAAACACTGGTTGAAAAGCGCCCAGTCCTTTTCAAAAGAGAGGTTTTTCACCAATACTTATGTATAGGTCTAATTTGAAGATGGGGCGCAAAATTGATAGTTTTTCCTGGACACCTAAATAGATCGTTACGCCTTTGTATATAGTTAGTGTAATATAATCAAAGTTATCAATTATTACGTACTTTTAAATAATGGCGATTTCAGATTTTGCACCCCTATGGACAGCGCCCTAGGCGACCGACTAGTTCGCCTTATGGGTAGCGCCGGCCCTGTAGGTAAGGTTAATTAAACAACCACATCATGAGACCACTTAAACGTCCACAATCGATTTCGTAATGAATACATCAAAACAGTCAATCATTAATCATCACACAGTAGCTCAAAGGACAATAACGGAAAAAATATAATACATAAACATTTTAAAAATAATACCTGTCTCATAGGATATGAAAATGGAACTTCCGTAGACCTAAAGAGGTAAATAGTATCAAATGTTTTGCTTATATGTTTAGCACTACATACTTTAGTTCAATACAACTATTTGAGTTGTAAACGTATAGTAGTCGAATTAAATACGATATCAACACGTACAAGAACTATTCCATTACATTACTTTTGGCTAAAGTATATGTTTTTCAAAATATAGACATAAAACCAGTATATATCACATACGCTCTTCTGTCACTGTCAAATGTGAGAGGGTTCAGTTTGCTGTATCTATAAAGGTTTGGGCCCATAATTTTATTAAGCCATTTAAGCCGTGGCTCAAGTTGCTCCTCTAACTGGCTATCGCCTTACAGGTAACATGCGAGGGAGCAACTAAATTTACACCTACAGACATGAGACATCTCATTTAAATGAATCTGATCCGTCTCTTGAGGTCTGTAATGTGTATCCCTGGATCACATGTTATTATTATAGATATATATGGAACTGGTATACAATTCAAATGCATGCTACATTATATTTTTTTTCATATTTTGCCATTTTGATCAGTTTAACAAAACTTAACCATAGTTGTTATAATTAAGACTGGAATCAAAATGTATTTTACTGATAACGTTGGGGAGACCACAACACTGTTGGCTGAATTAGGTCTAGCAGGGTACAATAAAGGAATAAATAGTGTTGTTGTTGCAGACCGAACTGTTGAGGTCCGGTACCTTGTCGACGGCTGAATAGGTTGCTGACGCTGACTCGGGCACTAGCCAATAAGGCCGTCGTTGGCTAGAGTTATTTAATAATGGTACCGAGAAAGTTGCAGTAAAAACGTACTAATAGTAAAGGATAGTTTTTTAGTTGGTTTCATTTATTGGTCAAATAAACATACGTTCTGTCGAGCGAGAATTTACTCTGAGCACTTGTCGAGAGAGATGGATAGGGAGAGAAAACCATAGACCTACCTGCAGTTATACCTGTAGTTATACCTTCATTATATTCCCTATGTATTATCTCTGGATAATGACACCAAAACTTGTGAGCTAACACATCCCACCTCCCCCCCCCCCCCCCCCACATAACCCACATCCTGGCGCTAACAACCCTGGCCACTGGTCAGCAATAATTCTAATTTTGTCTTGTCTAACTTGTATTTCTCTTTGAACCGTTCATCTATGTGCCCGCCCCCAGCGGTGTAGTATCTAATTATATCTAATAATATCTGCTAAAGTTACCCAGAAATAACTTTAGCACTTACACAAACATTTACGTTGTCTCCTGTCTGTAGTTGAAGAATGTCTAGTAAATGTCGTAGTTTCTATAATTCATTTATAGTAAACGATTATGTGTTACGTCTTGGGTTATCTGTAGTGAGAAACCGGAATTTTTTAAAAAGTGCTACTTACTGTCTCAGGAAATATCTCAAACATTAAAATAAGGCTTCCAATAAGATCATGTATCTACGTAGTAAATCCGGAATACCTAATACAAACATTACTCAAGGTATTTTGAATATTTAGAAAACAAAACTAATGTACCATTTACGGATATTGGAAGTCATTAAGAAATTAAAACTAACACAAGTATATCAGATCATTTATTTTTGTATGATATGGCGTCTGAAAAAGTTCTTATATTGTCCCAACAAAATTAAAGCATCACTTCCGATTTGTTTTAAAGTTGACAGAAATCCGGGCAAGCAATACACTATTTCTGTGAAACATTGTAAACTATAAAGCTATAAATGTATGTTATCAGTCTATAGAGACCGCAGTTTTAGGACACGTCCTTTAAACTGATTAAAAAAAAGAAATATATGACTGAAAGAAAAATTAATCTTTCTATTTTGTTTTGTTTGGTGGTCATAGGCAAATCACCGCATTATGCACATTTGCTAAGCTTGTTCAATAATTACATTCGAATTTTAAACAGTAAACATAATCTTCATTGCTAATTAGGGAACATTCAGTTGCGAACATTACTCCCGATGTAACCTGTCAGGTCATGCATGTAGATGAGAAAGATAATATGAGACAATAATTAACCTTGTGTAATAATTACTGTTTAATAACAGTTGTAAGATACAACCTATACGGTTTATACAAGAGCTATCATATCAGAACCCGACTAAAAAAAGGTGTTCAACCTCGGTTTCTCTTGCCTGCTTAATTTACCGTGATCCATCCTTAGCTGCGAAGTCAATATGTTTTAATATTTTTTTCTATTAATTTTTTTTTATCAAAGTAAACCCGATTTTAAAACTGCACCAAATGTATTGAAATGGAACTATTAGCTAGTGTTTGAAAATATATCTATTAAATAGAGTAGTTTATGTGTAATTTTGAAGCAAAAAAAAATTATTTAAAACCCTTAAATATACAAAGTGCAGATAACATTATGATTTACCAGACATTACGCTTGTACAAAATGATAATAAACTGTGTTTATGACTATTTAATCATTGCATTTTTTTCTAAATATAAATAATTCTGAAAATAAACTTAGAGTTATGTCAATTTATTTAATAATAATATTGATATGGGAAGTAACTCAAATGCTATTCACTTAATATATCATTCGCACAATTTAAAAAAAAAATGAAACTTAAATTATTCATTTTTTTAATGAGTTGTGTAATTATTTCTTTTTTTTTTTTCTCGTAAGTAATTTTTTTCTGTGTTTAGTTTCTTCTTATGTGTGTTGTCCAGCCCACGTCATGCCTCACGCATGTGTCAACTATGTCAGTAAAATACACTAAACAGAAATCACAGATAAGGTTTGGCTTGTCAGAACATGCGCTAAAGGTAGTTGAGCTTTTTATAGAAGAGGAATGTTATTAGCAACCAAAACTACAGACTAGCTAAGTAGAGAACTGTTTATAGTATGCAAACTTTCATCAACTGAATATGTTGGATTGTAATGTGTATAGCTACGGAAAGAATCACAAATATTTTGTTATTTTGAGATCGAATAAATTTATAAGAAATGCATGCATTCAGTCTAGTGTGCGAATAAAACAAAAATAACTTTTGAACTTTATTTCAGATAACACATGTTCAACTAAGCATCATCTTCCCAACAATCTTGAATGCAAAACAAAAACCGCCATTCAAATAATCTTGACACCATCTAAACCTTAGTGAAAGAAAACTCAGAACTGTATTCTTCATGTAAACTGCTGGAAATAAGTTAAAACACTTGAAATAACAGGAAGTTGAACAGACACTAGTTGTGTTGACATATTTTACGCATGTTATTTCTATGTTTTTAAGAACATGTAGCTAAGTAAAGAATCTTGAGGTTCACAGTAACATTGTCTAAATCAGCACGTGCAGATACATAATAGTCTAATCCACATAGCTACTAGAAAAAAAATGCAATAACATTACATACATACATACATACATACTGAAAACATGTCAAACAGTATGTAACCAAACGATATGGGCTATTCAGCCATTAGTAGATTAAAACATTATAGAAACCATCAATATACCATTCAAAACACGTTTTATGAGGAGGGAATTTAATTAAAAAAAAAGAATATTTCTTTCAAATGCAAATCGATTTCAGACTTTATAATAATGTTTAAAATAGATTGACATCATCTAAGCTATTCCAGGCAGAAAACAAGCTTGCTAAAACTTCTTATTATCAACTCATTGGACCAACCAATACATCCGAGCACATTTAAACCCATCTCGATAGAAAATATCAATAGTACAACTCACTCAGCTGTAACTTCAGCTGTAGGAATTTATCAGTAAAGTCTGCCATACAATGATCCTCTGTGATAATAATTAAGGGAGACAGTCATTCAAAACTTGTTCAATGAAACGAAATGGATTGCCATCAATATAAATTAACGTCATTGTTCGATAGGTACAATATATTTCAGTCTGTATTGTAAATGTAACGTATACACATTTCCAAAACTGTTTTACTATACTTATTTTTGTTTTAATTACTAGACATTGAATATAACATTGCGCTTTGTTTTAAACGATCAATAGTAATTATTTGTTTGAATATATATAGGCTAAGTAAAACCGGAAGTCATTTTGTACTATTTCTCAAATGTAAAATTTTCGATGTTGGATAAAAATATGCTTTCTGGCAACAACAATTTGGAACCATTTGGAACCATCTTTAAAGCCTATTTCAATGATATACATTATTTAAACATTATTTAATTATGAACTAACAATATCATTTAGCCTCAACGTGGTGACTTATCTATGTAGAGTTTGATACGGACTTAGCCAATTATAATATAAGCTGCCTATTCTACACCTTCTCCACACACGAACACCGTAACTGACGTGTATGTTATTGTATACACATAATTATATGTTATTATTAGTTATATCGTGCAGGAAATGATAGCCGACTATTGTTATAGTACAGGGGTCGGCAACCTGCGGCTCGCGAGCCGCATGCGGCTCTTTTGTTGTACAATGCGGCTCTCCAGCACCTTGCACAAATATTAATAGTTATATTATTTAATTTGCAAAACTCATAACAAGAATTATACTGTAAAGATACACACGTTTAAACAGGATAAAAACACTCAGCCCTGTGACAACAATTACATGCTTGCCACTGCCCAAGTGCTGACTTGTTCGAATATCGTTAATTGGAGAATGTTAATTTAGAATGCATTTCCTTATCCGTCAGTAATCATTAAGTTGACGTGAGTGACGTAGTTATTATTAGCTTCCTACTGTTGAGCCGGTACAGGTCGGTGGGGTACGAGTTTACCATGTGTTCAGTGGGGTGGAAGATAAGCCTGGTGTGAACTGAATGACAAAAGTGACTGATACACGGTAATCAAACCGATACCCAAGCCAGTTAGCCAGTTGCCGTGTTGGGCCTGCCTGGCTATGGGAGACACCATATTTTTTTTTTTTTTTTAATTAACAGCTTCTAAAGTGGATTGGGATAGTCCTATATTTTTATTTTTTGATTACTAATTTAATTATTCTGGCAAAACAAGTGTATGTTTTATATGAATAAATATTATTTCATATTTAAAGCTATTTATTATAAATAACAAATCAAATTTGTTTACCCAATCCTAACCAAATAATAAAATATTGAAATTAAAATGTCAGTGGCTCTTTAAAAAACTGGGAAATTGTCAAAATTGCAACTTTTGGCTATTACGTCTCAAAAGGTTGCCGACCCCTGGACCTATGGCCAAGTAAAAGACAATTATTTTATTAATAAGTAACAATAGATTAGGAGAAGCGTATTGAAGCAAAAGATTTCGCTTATGAGTAATTTGGATAAAACAAATCATAAAGCTTTTATGGCATTTAATTTCAAAAAAATATAAACGTTTTTGGGTTAAAATAGAGGATTGAGAATAAAATGTATTGCAGTGTTTTTAATGATATATGAAAAATGAAATGTAAAATTGTTATCCTGTTTATCTCTATGCAAAAAAAATGAAATTTGCTAATCTTGAACAATTTTAAGGACTAACAGTAAGTTGTCTCCCTTAGTTTTTATAAAGTACGCATCGGTAGAAATTAAACTACTAATATTAGATTTTAGAATTCTAGATTTGTTCAACACTGTTGTAGAATGCCTATTATGTTTAATAGTGTTACCTTCAAATACTATTTTAATTCCTTCTGTAGCATTGCCCGTACATCAAATTGCTCGTATATCAAAGCGATTTTCCTCATTGAAAAAATCAATTAAAATGCCAAATATCCGCTGTGTCTCCAAATGCAACCCCGATTGTTTTGTTACGTATTTTAAAAAGAATAATTGTGTATCTATAAATCAAAATTTGTGTTTAATAAAACATCAAATGATCATTTAATTATATAATCTGAAAATATATAATATACAACATGAAAATGATTAAAAAAAACTTAATTTGATATGATTTTAGTTTTTTTTTTAAATGTTGATTGTCTAGAATAAAGAGGGACCGATAAAAGTTTTGCCACTGAGCAAACTGGTAAAACTCAAGCTCCTGGTCCATCAGAGTCTGAACAAAATCCAACCACCTCTACAAGTGAGTCTTGACCATCAGGTTCATAAACAAAAAAAGGAAAACAAGATGTGGATGATTCTCTAAAAAAAAGGAAAACAAGATTGGATGATTCTCTAAAAAAAGAAAACAAGATGTGGATGATTCTCAAAAAAAGAAAACAAGATGTGGATGATTCTCTAAAAAAACGACCAGTGAGGGAGCAACTCCACTGTTGATGGTGTAAATCTTGTATTAATACCGCTTTACACCATATACAATTAAAACTAATTGTGAAGCACACAAGCTACACAAAGATGTTATTATATTGCAATTGTTGGAAGAAAATGCAGTTGCACTCAAACAAAAACGAAATACACGAGGTTGGGGGAGGGGTGGGGTATAATGTCCCAGATAGTTGTTTATATAGTTGTCGAGCCACATCGTCTTGTGCGCCATTCATCTGGTTTCCTGTCTCTGGACATCAACACATGCTATACACATAAAATAATCCAGGACCAACATGTTCCTAAACTTTATACAATAATGGTTAATTTATAAATAACACTGCCAAGCATTTATTCCATCTGAAAATGACAGAAAATGTTATCAATATTATACCTTATAACATAGATATACCTTTAAAAAACACATTATGTAATACACAAATCAATACACCTTGATCATATATCATGCAACTTCATCAATCCTTAAGCCTAATAATAACCACCTGATGTACCATTGAAAAAAATACCAGCACTCAATATTTAAGGATCCCATAGCCAATCGATACAATACATTAAAACAATGAAAACTAAATCAGAACTATCAACACTTCCATTAAAGTCCTTATCAGAATAAACAATTAGCCGATACAGTAGATGTTTTCCAACGAGTATTAATATATTTTATTTTTTTATATTTTGTTTTTATTTTTTAACTGGCGTCTATTCCTTAAGCCTTCAAATAAAAAATAAAATAAAATAAAATTTAAATTGGACTACATCCCCAGTCTCGACAACAACATAATCAACAATCTAGTGATGAAGAAACCGACCAACCTCATTGACCGGGTCACAACATCAATTATCTCGAAAAAAAAAAACCATTAAAATATATTTGAAAAAATATGCATTTAATCCTAAGCTGAAGAACCACAGGCAAACATGGGTAGAGATAAAAGACCAGTGAAGTTGAAACAATATTAGAAACAGTCATCATAATCTGGTAAGTGCATATGCTTACATAGAATAGAGGGTCAGTCCGCTGATGTTGTTTATGAAACAGAGACGTAAAAACACTGTCTTCAAAAAATTACTCACAGTACACACCATTCCTCTAATTAACCACCAACAAGTGAAGACAGTTGGGGGTTTAGTCATTGGAGAGAAAGGACATGTTGTATATTTTTTAGTGTATACCTAGTATTAGTGATTGATAATTAAAGTTCTAGTTATATTTCGATGTTCGGACTTGTTGGTATTAATAGTGTCGTCGGAAATAAGAGTGTTCCCGTCCGCATCACATGTCTATAGTTGGAATGTTAGTAATAGAAGTAGTCATCATATATAGCGCATTCATCCCTAACACCACGACACCCAAGTTTAACGCTTTAAAAAAAACACGAAAATCTAGCGGTAGAGAGCTTGATTGCCAACCCGTAGGTCTCGAGTTCGAATCGGTGTTCAAGTCAATAGACCGTCCTGAGTCCACCCAACTCTGATGGGTACCTAACTTACGTTAGGGAAAGTAAAGGCGGCTGGGCGTATTGCTGACCTCACTATGATGTATGTATTGAGATTTATGTAATTGTTATGTAGAATTACCATGTTATTATAATGTAAACATACATTGTTCAAAAACAAAATTCTTTACATTCTTTTAGTTTAAGTTACTTCAAATTAGCTTTTTGAAAAGAAGATTTAGGGAAACAACTTAAAATTTTGATTTAAATTATGTGGAAAGTATTTGTTATATAACTCAATATTATATTTAATGTTTGATATAAAGTAAGAGTGAACTTAATATTGCTATTATAAAAAGTCTGTCAAAAGTATATGTTTCATGGAGATTAGATTTAACAAATGACAAAACTTGACTTAGACAACTGCTAGCGTAATTAAATAATATATTTCAATACACTAAAACACTTCTAATTAGTAGTGTTGCCTGACGGTTCTCTACTCTTGCCTGCTTAAATATACTCATTTTTGTATTCACTTAAAAAATTGTACATACTGAATTGTAAAAACAACAGCATTCAGTGGACAAGTGAAAATTAAACAAAATTCCGTAAATTACATATCTGAGCCTAAGACACGTCTAAGATATGGTGCTTTAAAACTAGCTAGTTGCACAAGTAAATAAAATATGACGTCACAGGCTCTAAACCTTTCGTGCACAATCTATATACTACTAAAAGTCAAGTTTGTTTACATGTTTGAATATTTATTTTTTTGTTTGTTTTTTTGTTTGTTTGTTTGTTTGCCTGATCAAGTATCCTGATATGTTCGGCTCTATCTGGAGAGCTGTAAAATAGTATGTAGGTAGAGAATAATTTTTTAATGCAGACAGACTGTTAATCACACATTTATTTAAAGACGTTAATTAATTTATTGATTTATTCATTGTTAAATTAACCGTATTTTTTTAAAAATGTTAATACTTTGAATAAACTTTGTGGGGATAGTGACGTCCCTTGATAGTGACGTCAGAGTTTTTTGTTGACTCTTTAGTACAATAAAATGGCGGCGTCTATCGAAGAAAATTGTGTTCCCATTCCAAAGTTTAACGCGTTCTAAATCTAATTTTCTGTCGGTCATAACTTTAACAATACGTCCGTTTGCTGTATTTATTACGTTCCAACACTTATATCAATTTTCAACTGTCTTTTTTCATTTAGTTTTACAATAAATTTCTCTAGATCTAAAGATCAGCTGTCGAAGGAAATTTATGAATCTAGCCTAGATCTAGATCACTAAACTCAATGTAAATTCTAAATCTAGACTTTATGTAAATTCTACATCTAGAATCTATTTCAGGCCTTAATACATCTAGAATCTATTTCAGGCCTTAATTATTTTATATAAATCTTTGTTTGGCTAATTTAAGATAAAATTTAATTTGAAAGTTACTACTTCTAGACTAGACGCTCGAAATCAAGTTGCATCAAAGTATAGTATAAAAATTCATTTGTGACGTCACGAGTAAATAGCTAAGTTTGTAGCGTAGTCCGCTCTCATGCGAGTGGTACAGGTTCTAGACCAATATGTCAATGATATTTTTTTTCAATTTTTTTTTTTTTAGATGTTAATGATAAAGTTGCCTATCTGAACTTGGCAGGATACAGGGCAGGTGAAGTAGAGTTCATCTGTTTCTTTGTCCTAAGCATATGAAAGGATAGTGTGGTCAGAGACATGCTCGGCTGGAATCGTTTTTTAAACGATAAAAACATGTTGTCTGAGACTTGGCGGGACACTGGGCAGGTGAAGTAGAGTTGAGTAGGTCACATGTGACGTCAGTATATGAAGGGATAGTCCGAAATCGGTGTTTTCGGTGTTTTTAAAAGATAAGAAACATATTTTTGAATGTGGGCTCTGTTTTTGTGACGATAAGTGACACTGCAGTAGCGTAGCAAGGAGGGGGGGGGGGGCGGGTGGGGAGGCGGGGGGGGGGGAGGGGAGGCGGGGGGGGGGGGGGGGGAAAGGAGGCGGGGGGGGGAGGGGAGGCGGGGGGGGGGAAGGGGAGGCGGGGGGGAGGTGAAGGGGGGGGGGGCGGGGGGACGTATGTTGGGGCGCCAAAATGGTTTGGAAAAATAAATTGAAAGGTTGAGGGGGGTTCAAATCGAAAGTTTGAGTGGGGGGGGGGGGGAGGGGGTGCACATCAAAAGTTTGAGGGGGGGGGTTGAAAATCGAAATCTTGGGGGGGGGGGGGGGTTAAAATCGAAAAGTTTGTCCCCGGGCGCCGGGAAGGCTCGCTATGCCTCTGAGTGACAGACGTGATGTTTTTTGATGGATGACCCCCGAAACCCACAGTTATCCAAGGGATGACGGGTATTCTAGTAAAATCTAATTCTTAATCACATAGCGTCTACATTTTCGACATAATTAAATACTAAGTCAAATACATACATAAAAAAAAATGTATTCTAAAGTATATTGCTACTAACATCGAGTATGCAGTAAATCATTCTAAATTAAAACGTCATGTTTCAATCAACAAACAATTTTAAACTGTTGGCTGTTCCTGGTACTGACCATAGCTAGACAATGAATTCAACTCAGTATTAGATCTAGCTAAATGTTTGAAAAAAAAATAGCATAACATTATTAGTTCTAGCTAAATGTTTGAAATATAGATTTAGCATAACATTATTAGTTCTAGCTAAATGTTTGAAATAAAGATTTAGCATAACGTTATTAGTTCTAGCTAAATGTTTGAAATAAAGATGTAGCATACCGTTATTAGTTCTAGCTAAATGTTTGAAATAAAGATTTAGCATAACGTTATTAGTTCTAGCTAAATGTTTGAAAAAAATTGCATTACGTTATTGGTATGTTTACTAATAAAACATGTTAGATGCTCAATAACAAAATTTGGTCTCAAGTGGGATAATAAATATTACCCGTCGAATCTTCTCTCATTTCGAAAATGGCATTCACTTAAAAATGTTATTAATATAACAGCAAACTAGACAGTTGACACTTTATTAAACACATAATTAGCGACAATTAACATACAGTTAAGTAACATTTATGCTATAAAATGGCCTTAAATATGAACGACTTTTATTTAGCTTATGGTTCTGTTCAGCCAAATACAATTAGAAAGTGCTGCTAATTGCCTGAAGACATAATCAATATATCAATTGAGATTTAATTAGTACATGTTGCTTATCGTAAGGACATACACATGTATTACGCATTTAACAATTTTTTAAACATTATTTTAAAATTGCACGTTTTATATTAAGTATACACATCTAGAAACGTATTCTTCAATTGGCTATTGTTATATAATATATGTCCTAAGTCCGGGCAATAATGTCTATAGTTATGCTGCTTATTAAACACACAAGTCACTGTTTTTTTTACATACGTTTTCCATTACGCCAAGAGCAGGGCCTATTGTAACGTCAAGAAGTGGCCATACACCGTTTCTTCCAGGCTAAGCCCACCCCCCCCCCTAAACAATTATACCGCCCCACCCCTACCCCCGAAATGAAGTTTATATAATTTATAAAAAAAAAATTTATATATAAAATATATACTTTTAACAGTGTCCGCCCACCCCCCCACCCCCCCCACCCCCCACCCCCCGAAGAAAGTCTACCAACCCCCCCCCCCCCCCCCGAAAATTTCAAGTGCACCCCCGGAAAAAAAGTCTGGAATAAACACTGTGACCATACAATTAGGTTTCCTTATCTAATAAAATGTTTACATTTTTTTTAAATATCACAAACATTCTTTGCGTTTCGTTCATTTCGGGAAGTCACATACAATTCATTTCTTACAACATACATGGAGTTAACAGCATCAGTTAGTTTTATTTATCTGTTAGCTTTAATATTTCAGTGTTTATCATTGACTTATTAGCACGGATAGAGATTCACAAAGTTAAAACTTGTTTCTTACATGTAATTGGGCTCGTAAATAATTAAACTAAATGTAAATTTTAAAATTGACAGAAAACTCTAATTAAACTTTACTAGAAAAATATCGAAGCAAGGAAAATGTAAAAAATAAATACGTGTATACAAGAAAGGAGAAACTGAACTCAAGGAGACAACTCTGGCATCTTGCTTTATTTCAGATTTATTTGTTTATTTCCCTTTGAATTTGTTTGCATGAGCTGACAAAAGAGGAAATATTGTTGATAATATAAAATAACTGGTGACACAATGAATGCCAACAATGATGAGGCATTTGTAAATGACAGCAGACACCAACTGACAAAAATATCGTACGTCTGTCGAAAATTAAACCCATCACATAATTTATACTTGAAGTTTCAGCTTGAAATATCGTACAGTATTCTTTAAGAGATTTCTTAAGTCATTTAACTTTTACTAAAGCAGATAGCCAACTAACTTTAAGCATGTAGAATGTGGCCTTGATCAGCTAGCGCTCGCCAGATATGACATGTCTGTGAATGTAGTGCTCTTACTTTACACCACTTTAATTGACTGGGTCAATCACACATCAGTGGATAAAAACAATACAAACCTGGAGCACAGTTTAAAAAACAACAGGTTGTTTGTCTGGAACTGTAGACTGTTGCTTAAATTGTTGTCTCCGTTTGGTTATTTGACTATTGTTTTATTTATAAACAGCTTACAAACAAACATTGTAAAGTCATCATTTGTCTCTATTTTACTATTATCATAATTATATGTACGGTACTTTGGTCCCCAACGTACAAAATGAGCCCAATGACCCCTACACCCTTAGTATTCATTTTATTATCCCCACATTATTACCTACTGTTGTTTTGTTAACTTTAATAACTCTTTTATGAGTACACTGTTAACCAATTTTTTACCTTTAAAACTCCATTGTACCCCCATCCCCCGGGATAGCTACAAGCCTACCCACCCCTGACCTGTTGAACCTAAACATTCAAATAAACATAAACACCGACTAGAACATACCAAACTTTCACCCTCCCGTTAAATCGCTCACACAGCAATCTGTTCATCAACCCCCCCCCCACAACACACACTATAAATAGTAACACATCAGCAGTTAGATCACACAACACATATGTTGACGTTTGGCTTGTATTAACAACACACACAGACACTCTCTACATGGGTTGGATATTTGATGCACTATCACCTGAAAATGCCGTCCCATTACGAGATAATCTGATTTAACCCGCTTGCAAAATCGATATCGGTTTTTAAAATGAATAACACATAATATTCATACGAAGAATAATATAGAAATTATTTCATCATTCAATCATCTGTCTGGTATACATGTTTAAGGAAACAATCAAAGGCGTTTAGTCCAGATAATATTGATGGGATTTAGATTGTGGTAATCAGATGGGATTTAGATTGTGGTAATCAGATGGGATTTAGATTGTGGTAATCAGATGGGATTTAGATTGTGGTAATCAGATGGGATTTAGATTGTGGTAATCAGTTGATCGTCAGAACGTATATCGTTCATATGTTAAAAGAAATTCATATGGAATACATTATTCTCGCACTATGTGAGCACATACTGTTTTCATATGTAATTACAACATATTGAAGATTATGTGTTGTAACTTTTAAAAATAAGTTGGATGGTAGATAAAGAAATGATTGACACATATCACGTTTGGGTAAGAAAAGGCGGCTGTGCAAAGTGCTGAACACACCTTTTCTGTATAAGTCGATGTCAAGAAACATATGAACTCTACTTCATCTACCAGATAGATCGTTGTAGAAATGATTCTTTAATTGTTTAATTACTACATTGTAGCGGCTAAATATGTCATCTTTCTTTAACTCCCTACTAGTAGTGATTGAACATGGTCGGTTAGTAGGTCTAGACGTGCTTGGTTGGTCTGAATGGCTGAGGTTGGTTGTTGGCTCACAATAAACTTTTCAAGTTTACAAAGTGTCAATCAAAACTTGTAAATCTAGAGATACTATCTAAATAATTTAATTTATTTTTATCACGGCAGTCTTAGCCACGGTCGTTTCTTTCAGATTTATTGTAGACATATTTTTATGAAATCACTTATCTTATTTTAACTGTTGAACAAATTGTGTTGAACATGAGGTCATACCTGCCTCTGTTGAAAATAGTTGTCTGTATGTCTGTGGTTAAACGGAAAATCAAATAATCTGATTGGTTTTATAATTACAATTTTATAAACTTAAAATTTGTATTTTAAGCATTTAGTTTTTCTGTAGCTATCAAAGTCTATAAAGTTATATGGTAGTTACTATCTCGTGTACATATATAGGTCTATTGAGAGAAGAAAATATGTGATTGAATTCAATGAAGGTCATTGATTTCAAATATTTCTTTTAAATTTGAAATTCTAGAAAATAGCTAACATATATAGACATACACACCTTTATAAGAAAAACAAAATTATATATTTAAAATTATTTATTGAATTATTTTCCAAAAAAAAAAATCGATACAATTATTTACATTAGTTACAAAAATAAAGTTTAGATAGAATTTTAATGTAGAAAGCACAATTTTTTTAAAAATAAAATACAAAATGGTATTGTAAAAGCATTACTTATTTTTTTTATCCTATTTCACATTCAATAATATTTGCCTTTTGAAAAAAAGTTGCAAGCATGTTAAATTACATGGAATAATAAAAAAAAACTAAATTTATACTGAAATTATGAAAATCATGTTATACATATTACTGGCATATAATAAATCACAAAATATAAAATTCAGTCTCAAACACAAGCATTGCATCTGGGGTGTAAACAGTGCACCGTTCTACTAAATTTACAGACTTCAGATTTTCGTGTGGTCGGTTGGTCAGATCGAGCTGATCCGCATCACAGAGGTCTTGATGGACGAGTTTTGGGACGGTCAGTTGCTGGACTTTCTCTCGTCTAGCCGGCATAGGTCCAAGACACTGGACAACGGCCTGCTTGGACAATGAAAATAAACTTCTGGGTCGCGAGATGAACCGCTGGATGTGGTTTACCTTCTCCATAATCGGGTAGTTTTCTGATGCAGCTTTCAGGGTTTCTGGGGTGTAGGTCAGGGACATGTAGTCGTTAAATCCTCGGGTGGCATTTCCCAGATCTGATTCAAAGATGGCGTCCAAGAGATCTTGTGGCTTTGGTAAGAAAAATAACGTCGAGAAGATTCTCAAATAACTGAACCTGGAAAGAATTTTTAAAATATCTTAGTAAAAAGTTTTTAAATAACTGAACGTGGAAAATAATTTTATAAATATAGGAATTAAATAAACATAATTGTTTTAAAATTGTACAAACAATTACATGTTAGTGCCAACGTTAACCCCTTTACCGTGTGTCACGAGTTAACTCGTCATATAAAATCTTGGGCTTAACCGTACATCACGAGTTAACTCGTCTTCAGATAAAAAAGTCGTCTGTGTGCCGTGCGTCGCGAGTTAACTCGTTTTGATACGAAAATATGAAAATAGCATTGGAAATCAATAACAATGTAGAGGGAGGCTAATCTAACAGCCAATTCAACAGCGTACGATAAAAATAGGTCATTACGTGATGTTGGTACTGTGCTTTTGCATTACCTTCTTTATATATACCTCATAAATTTTAAATGTCAACTCATTTTCACTCAAAATGATGTTTTATTTTGTCAGGACAACATAACAAATCAAATAATGAAAAAAAAATACACAGTTTCCAAAAAAAAATATTGTATTCCACGGTAAAGGGGTTAATAGTTAATCACAAATTTGAAGCTATGTTGACCTACCTATTGCAGCCTTTGAGTGCCCCATAGTTGATGACCATTCTTACAACATCAGGACCTAAGGTCAAGGCCAGACAGATCACAGTTTCAAAGTATTGGTCACTTGGTCCAGTGGGGTCGACCCCAGCGTCCAACAACTGCTTGACCAAGTCCCGTTCCCCCTCTACTAGAGCCATGACCAGAGTGTAGTACATGTTTTCTTCTCGAATGTTCACCATGTAATCGTTACACGGGGATAATTTTCGTCTTTTTCCACTCTGGGCTTGGCCCTGAAGAATTTCGCTGTGAAAGAAATATGCCAACGTTTAAATCTTGCTTAATACATATTAGCTTTATAAATGAATTAAAGAAAAAGGAGGTCATTTCTATGAGCAAATTTTGCATTAGATAAGTTTTTTTTTTTTTTGCACACATTGTTTAAATAAAGGATTTTTTCGTAGAGTATGTTAGTATTACTTAGATACATTTGGTGTCTACTTTACATAATATGTGAATAGTAGACGTATACCTAAACCGTTATAGTAAAAAAATTAGTGCTGGTAAGTTAATGAATACGACGTTATCTTTTCGAAGCGCTAAATACACATTTTAAACTATACGTTCAAGTAACGAATACTTAATAGTCAATATATATTATTTAATGCATTAAACTATCTATTAAAATGTATATGCATTATAAAATGTATTATTCAAAATATGTGTATAATTGTTAAACAATTAACACAAAAAAAATAATAGATAGTTAATGACCTATCTCTTAACAAAAAATCTCATTTACCGTTCTTCATTGATCTCACTATGACTTTTCTCAGAGTCAGGTAATGGCATGGCGATTAAGTAACTAGAGAACCTCTCGACATTTTCGTAAGTTACCAGAAGGTGGTGGGCGAAGTTGCTGTTCATTTTTGGGGCCTGCAGATCAAAGGTTGAAATTAATCTAAACAGAACCAAAATGTTTTATTATAGTTGTATTAGTTTAAATTAAATAAATTAGTTGTTATTAATAATTGCAACACTTGACGAACTGTGCCTAAACGACAAACTATCCGAAGTTAAATAATCAAAGAAAAAGTCAAAGTTGATTCTATATTTACATACCTGAAGTCAAGTAACTCAGTAATCAAAGCTGGTAAATCAAGGAGACTGCTGGGATAAAAGTTTTCCAAACTTCTGCTAGTACTCAGAGAGTTCGAATGATGAGTTCCCTGTTGCTTGGACTTTTATAAGACATGTACCTTCTGCTTTTAGTGTTAGCACGCTTCATTCTGATTGGTCGTCCAGTTTTCGTTTGTTTGTAGTTGTGTTTATTGTGTTTGTTTACACTGGCGGCGAGGAAAGAAAAACAAAAGTGGCTGACCAACAAGTGACCCAATTGGGTAGTCTCAACAAATGACGTCATCCGATCGGGTAGACGCATGCTCCGTGACGTTATTTTCTTTACCGTATTGACGTCAGTCGTCCGCTGAATGTAACGTGTGTAGCGTGACGTCACTGAATACACATTTCTCACCTTTTCCACCTATTGTTGACACGTGGTTAGTTAGCCTTATTCAAAAATAATTGTTGCAAATCATTTGACGCATTGTGATCAAACACCAGTTGATAGACCACCTGTGATCAAAGACCCTCTGCTGAGAAAACACATGTGGTCAAACCCCCTATGATCAAACCCCCTATGGTCAAAGCACCGCTATGGTCAAAGCCCCGCTGTGGTCAAACACCCTCTGGTCAAAGCCCCTATGGTCAAAGCTCCGCTGTGGTCAAACCCCCTATGGTCAAACCCCCTATGGTCAAAGCACCTGTGGTCAAAGGTCCGCGCACCGAATTATTATTGGACCCTACAACCTTTCATACGATACAAATTAAAATTATCCTATTTTCATTTTTACCTTATATGTACTTCAATGTTATTTTCATAACGGTTTTAAGAGCCAAGTTGTTAAACCTCAGATATGTCTCGTGGTATCTGCCGTCAGATCTCAACCGTCTCAATCAACTCAACTAGAAAGGTAACAGTTAACAATGCACCAAGGGATTACGATAAATGATGAGGTAGGCCTATTTGCAGACGGTTGAGACCTGACGGCATACACTTTAATGTTATTTTCCTTTCTTGTTATTAGATCTAATTAGGATATTTTTTTTCTATGGATTATCTTTTTTTTTTATACTTTCATTTTTAAACTATTCGATAGTCCTGGTCTTTTCATAAGCCCTTATTATTTTTCTATGAAAAATAGAGTTACATTTCTTACTCAGTAATTGATTCAATTTTAGATCACTTACTTTATAAATAAGTTTATTGTATATTTATCAAATGAAAAAAAACTACTAGATCTAGATGTAAGCCACAGCAATAAGCCTCATGGACACAGTGTAAACCAAACTAAAAATATTGTAAATTACTGTAAAAAAAAAAGTAATTTACAAGAAAAAAAAGGTTAATAAAAAACAGTGTAGTCACTGCATTGACATTTTAATTTGTATTCATTTCTCAATAGGCGCTTAAAACATATTGCGTTTGACGAAAAACAGTACTCTTCTTTAAATACTAGACCCAGAGATTGTTAAATGGTCAGCTTCCAAAACAGCATTAATTTCATGCTAAATCTGTCAACTGCATTTCATAACTTTAAAACCACTACGGAAAGAAAAAAAGCAAGTTAAATCATAGTTGTAGGAATACGCTCTTATGAGACATCTAACGTCAGTTTTTTCGAAAGAAGTTTTACTTTTATTCCATCAGTTTCAATATAATAACATTTTGTATAATGTGTGCCCGTCCCTAAGAGTTATGATGTTGGATTCTTGTACAATTAAAATACCAATATGGTGTATCTGTATAATGTTTTTTTATTTAATGTGTTTTTTTTTTCTAACATAAAACAAATTAATAATTTCTCTATTTAGAATCACGTGCCTTTGAATTTGAATTATTCACATGTATTATAATTACCTAAGTTGTTAAAAATATATTTATTTTACTTCGAATATTATAATGTTGTCTACTTCCGACGTTTAGTTTCTAGAAGACAAGGGAAATAACTTACACGTTTTATATTTGAAGTCATGATCAGTTTGAGAAATGTATTCGTCACATAAAAATTATTAGTATTTATTTTGCATTTTAAATTAAAATTACGATGGTAATTGTTTTTCTTACATAAAAAATGTATAAACATATGTTTGTAATTGGACATTTTCATGTTTTCAAAGATATTATGCGTTAGTCTACTTATATTTGATTTTTAAAGATATATGAACTTTTCCAGTTAACATACGTTATACCACTGCCATCAGTTTGGTTGGAATTTAATATACTTTATTTAATTATTTTTTTTTTAAAAATCCTCTAAAAGCAATAATAATCAACGCCATTAAAGGTGTAGCTTTCAATTTTTATTATTACTCTTATGAAATAACTAATATGTAGAACATCTTTAGTGTACTAGTTTAGTGTAAGTAATGGTCCCAACCTTTACAGGATCTTCAGCTTTAACCCAAACTACCTAGAACTACACGTAAACATTTGTCCCGACACATTTTCAAAACCAACAGCCACGCCCACAATTCAAGTTTTCATCACCACTTTCTATATATTAGAGTGTTTAATTTTAATATATGCTTCTTGTATAACCGGAAAACGAATATTTTTAATAGAAACATTTTCAAACAGTTGCCTACAGTTCATTTGATTCAATAGTTAAGTTTTCGTTTCTCTTGTTTATTATAATACTCATTAAGAAAACAAGTTAATTAAAAAAGTCTAGTGACATTTATGCGCAATTTCCTTATGTTATCTAAAAATAGCTCTGACGTATAATGCTGGGATGCGTTCAAGCTAGAAGAACAATCGGTTTGTAGGTGTTTTTGTAATTTTAAAATTTGTGACCAAACGAGAGGATATTTTTGAAAACTTTCTTCGGCAATATTGCTCTAAATTATGGCAGGAATCGATTGGTACATGTTTCAAGTCGCTAAGTGGTCTGGTTGACGAGATATGGGCCAAAAACTGCTTTTTTTCGAGGTTTTTTGGCTTTTCCGGGAAATACATGAAAGAAACCCGGAATTTTTATGGCCTATGCTCATTCTTGTAACTTGCTTAACATAATTGCTTTTGGAACTAGTCATCGATATTGCTTCGTTGAGGAGGAGATACGACTTAAAGCCCGGACACACATTCATCCATACATTCATCCATCCATCCATCCATCCAGAAATGACGCGTTAATAAACGCAATTCTCCAGAATGGAAATTGCGCTAAAAATAGTGCAAATATGTATTGGACCTTACGGTCAGAGGCTTAACTACCGTAAAGCTAGCGTAAGCAAGGCATAGGGGCCCTTTTCCCTCTTTAAATTTTTAAAAACTTTATTAATTACACTATCGGCATTGTTGCATTGTCGGGCAAGACGTTGAGAGAATTAGCATATAAATAAACTTGAACTTTAACTCGTTTGTATGATTGGCATCCGGCACCAGCCAAGAAACATTGGGAAGTCGTTTAGAATAATTCAGACAAACCTCTACTGACTGTAAAGTTTCCTACCACAACCCCTCACATGAGGAGCAGTGCCTCTCACTAGAAGAAACTCTGACTCCTGCATTTTTATTTTATTTCGTTTGGAGAGCGGCTCATTGACAGTATGGCGGTTCGGTTTGTAACCCAGAGTTTCCCATCGGCTTTCTTAAATGCCTGGGGTCAGTTAATTGGGTGTCCAGCACAATGGGTTAGGGTTACTGCTAAATTCAACAGTCAAACTGCACAGTTGCATCAGCCGGCGCCCCGGGCTCCTCCCGTGAGCACTACGGAGCTTATACTTGTTTTAATAGGCGCCATGCCCTAGCGATACAGAGGGTTACTATAATCAATGGCTAAAGAAAATAAGGGGTGTCTTTCAGCCGCCTCGGCAGTAGTATACAGTTAGGCGCCATAAGTCTCTCCATTATGATGATATGAGACACGTTGTATATATGCCATTTTCGTCAGTAGCGTTGCTGTCCTAAGTTTCGAACATACAGAAGCAGCTCAAATGGACTTCAAGGAACATATTAATCACTTTGAAAACGTATTAGAAAGAAAAAAAAAACAAGTCTAAATAAATAATGAGAGGCTTTTAAAAAATTGTATTTGGTTAGTGGTTTCACAAGTCTATATATCACTTGGTGCGTTTTGTGAGTGTCAACCCCACTCCGTCTAACAATTTTGCATTTCCGGTGGAGTGTTACCCCATCTCCTTAATATGTTATTATTTTAACCGAATAAAACATAGTTTTGACAATAAATCTTACGAGTTTTCGTCATGGTGCAACGTCTATATTGTGAGGCCACCGCCTCATAAAGCTACTTTGTTAGTTTACTTAAGGTTACAGGCTTACATCTTATTTGTTTTTTTTTTTTGCTTAAAAGTGATATAAAATCGATGGTATTTTACGCTATGTTGTACTACATAATAATAGTGTATAAATACGCAACTATGGACATATACAATACACAATTTACAAATCAAGGTAGGGGCCCAATATAATTTTTGTATAGGGGCCCGAAAATCACAGCTACGCCACTGCTTACGATCCGATGATGAAAAGTGTAATAATAAATCAAACAAAACTGAGGCTACAAACATGTCCCCATTACCTGCAGTCGATATAATAAGACCACTTGTCTCCCCCCCCCCCCCTTACCCCCGTACCTTCATAAACTAAAACATAATCTTTTCAACACTCAGACATGTGTGAGAAGTGTGTAACTGTTAGATAAATAGCGATTCGTTCTGATATGAAAACGCCCATAGGTTGTATCTTACAATTGTTATTTATATAACACCAAACTAAATCTACTGTTATTACATTATTAAGCACGGAATTAGCCACCATTACTATAAAACTAAATAATATTCATGTTATAAAAAATATATTTTAAAAAATCTGGCTTAGCTACACATTTTTCTCTAACACCTACATATTTTGCTTATGGTTCTGTTCAGCAACATGAAATGTGAAACCGCTGCTGATATAGTAAGACAATATCTATGAGCATTTAGTCTACACAGTTAGCCTATTGGAAAGACAGAAGCCTGTAACACGCAATTTAACGCGATTGGTTTTTTTTTTTTTTTTTTTTTTTTTTTTTTAAACACACATGTCCCGGTTTTTTTTACATATATGTTTACTTAAAGGTCAGTGCATGGTCTTAACTGTCAGTTAATGATACAACTTTAAGAGAGTGTCCGCAAAAGGCTATTACTGTAATAGCCGAGGTAGAAAACAATATATTATACATTACAGTACACGGCACCAAGTGGCAATACAGTTTTGTTGTAATAAAAGTTCACGAACCTCTCTAAGTAAACTAACATGCGCTTCGTTCTTTTCGGCAGTTATCGTTGCCATGGTTACAGTTTGAAAACAAAGAGGGCGACACCTTATATATAACAACATACATGAAAGTAACATTATCAGTTCGTATAGTCTTACTGCTAGCTTTAGTATTTCAGTGTTTATCAGTCTTGTGAGGACGGATAGAGATTCACAAGGGTAAAACCTTTTACAGGCAAGTAATTGGGTTTGTAAATAGTAAAACCAAATGTGAATTTTAAAATCAAAAGAAAATTCAAGTTAAACTTTACTAGATATTTGATTGCACATGAATCATTTTGAAAAAAAATGTTACAAATTTATTCAAAGAAGAAAGTAGTGTATGAATGGTAAATCATTATAGTCCCGAAATTAGGATGCATATGCTAGTTATATAGTACATAAAGGTGCATTTTTAATTAAACTGCTGAAGGGGGTGGGGAGGGGGTGGGGGAGGGTAACGTTGAATACGGTATAGTGTGGACTGGGTAGAGGGGATGTCTAAAATCCGAAATGTGTGTGGACGTCACATGTGGATGACCACATCCCCAGTAAACCCATCAAACCACATTTTATCGAATTAAACTACAGAGACAAAACATTAGACATCATATCTATTTCAGCCAGAAAACAAGTTTGCCAACATAAGCAAATATTCCACATATTATTGGACTAACCCTTGAAACAAAAGCCATACACTTTTTTTTTTACTCTTTTGCTTCAATTATGCTCGGTGAATGATCAGTTTAGGGATACAGTGCAGCGATAATAGTAAATTGGGTAAATGAATCAAATTGATGATAGAGTTAAGTATTAAGAGTGTGTAAAGGAACCAAGTCAAGTTCCGCCGTCTATCTCGTTGAACACACAGGGCCTACACATCAACCAGCATCTTCTGTGAGCTCAAGTAAGCGGATTTTCAATGTAAATACACTTTATAAACACTTTATAAAATGGTACCAGCTCATCACTTAGTTTAAAAAAAAAGGTTACGTGTCCAAATAGAGCTCTCCACTGACGTCAAGTTTGTTGTACAATTATCATCACAAAAATACCAACATTTCAACCTTTTTTCAAGCGTGCTATTATCATGTTAATACAATGACATAGTGTATAATATTTTCAAAAAAAAAACACAAATATATATATTTAAAAAGATGCATTTTTGTTTAATTCGCACAAGTTACACTTTTAGTTACTTCCTAGTGTTTTTGTTTAATATGTTTATAATTATTTTTCCTAGTGTACATATATAGATTCAGCTTTGAAAATAATACCCAGCATTTAAACTTACTTTTTAGAATTGTTGACCAAAGAGGCGTAGCGAGCGGAGGGGATGGGGGGTGAGGAGCGCACCGGGTGACACCATTTAGGGGGGTGACACCAAGGCGAACAATAGTAAAATATATAGAGAAAAAATTGAGAGGGGGTGTAAATCGAAAATTTGAAAGTTGGTCCCAGGGAAGGGTGGCTACGCCTCTTGGGGGTGACATCATTAAATGCCGAACCGGGTGACACCCGACCTCATTACGCCACTGGTTGACCATATATATATATATATATATATATATATATATATATATATATATATATATATATATATATATATATATATATATATATATACATATATATAAAATATATATATATATATATATATATATATATATATATATATATATATATATATATATATATATACATATATATAAAATATATATATATATATATATATATATATATATATATATATGTATATATATATATATATATATATATATATATATATATTAAAGTAATAAATTAAGAAATGTTAGGTTTCTGAAAAGCGAATATCAATCATACTGTGGGCTGAAAAGAAATAAGGGAGACAACATATCTCTATATACCCAACGAGTATTGATATGTTGTGAGATTAAAATGTTGCTTACTTTGTTTATAGAAATGACACATGATTCTAATTTTTAGAAATCAATGCATGCAATATTATTGAGAGTTGCTCTCTTTGACATCCAAAATATTATATCGCTTTTGTACTTAAAATTTTTGCAAACTTTACTATTTTGTACAAACAAATTCGGAGACATTCAAACGCTTATGATTAACTACATTGTTTGGACATTTTGTACTTCTCTTATTAAAACAATATTTTTGTTCATACATTAAATCCTAAGCTAAAAAACAAAGACAACATTGATAGAGACATAAGACCCGTACCATTTATCAGAATCTGCTAACTACATTTGCTGCTTACATGGACTGGAGTCTCAGGCCGTTTATGTTGTTAATGAAACAAGGAGGGGCCGACTCTATGACTAAAATGACTCTATGAGTAAAATGAATTCCTCAAAGGCTCTTGGACACTTCAGTGACAAATAAATCACAGTACACAATATTCCTCTAAGTCTAAACAACCCACATATAGCTCAATAACCTGTAAAACCATCATACATCACCCATTACAACTGAATAAAGCTGTATAGACAATGCAATGGACATCATCTTCGCTATTCCAGGCAGACAACAAGTTTGTCAACATGCATCATTAACACATCAATGGGCCTACCAATACAGTTTGTCAACATGCATCATTAACAAATCATTGGGCCTACCAATACAGTCGACCACATTTAAACCCATCTCAATAGGAAATCTCAATATTACAACTCACTCTGACAGCAACAACAGAGGACGTAGAAATACAACTACCCAGGGGCGTAGCGAGGGGGGGGGGGGGCGGGGGTTGCGGAACGCACCGGGTGACACCATTTAGGGGGGTAACACCAAGGCAAACAATAGCAAAATATATAGAGAAAAACTTGAGGGGGGGGTGTGCAAATCGAAAGTTTATTATAGCAAGAAAACTCTTAAGGACATCCGACCGCAGACGGCTATTAGAACAGACAAAGGCAACAAAACAGAAGAAAGATGACAGCAAAGCCACACAATATAAAAGAAAAACATAATTATTCAAAACAATAGTAGACGCTACTGCAACAACTACACCGTCGACACCAACTAAAACACAAATTCTGCCTCTACATTATCTGCATCATTATACCAGACCAAGCATTCGTTTGCGTTGACGACATAATCAAAACATCAACAGATAGAGAAATATGTCCATTGCATTTCCTAACTTTAAAACCAAATCGCATTTGGTTGTCTGTCACTTTCATTTATGTATTTGATTGTATGTATTGCATGTGTTTTAAAATGCAACGAATAGCTTAAATTAAACGATTATGTTGTATAAATAATTTAGTTCAATGAAATATAAGGAAAACAATAGTGTTTGCTATTGCTGGGCTTAACATCAACATTGATTTAGTTAGCCACTGCATTGACAGTCCCAATATGCACCATATAAGTAACACATCAAAACATAGGAAAAAAAAAATTCCAACGGCATGAAAACATGAACATAAAGATTAGAATAATTGGAAAAGTATCTTGGGTGATGTTTCCTTATAATTGATACATTTTAATTTTGTCTTAATTTCTTCAGTATGCACTTACAACATGTTATATTTGAAAAGAAAAAAGTACGCTTCTTTAATTACTAGACCCATCAATTGTTAAATGGCCAGCTCACAAAACAACAGTAATTGCCTGCGAAATCGATCCATTGCATTTTCAAACTTTAAAACCACTACAGAAAGAAAACAAGCAAGTTCAATCATAGTTGTTGGAATACACTTTTAATGGACATCCAACGTCTGCTCTTTCGAAAACAATTTCACGTTTATTCCATCAGTTGCAATATAATAACATATTCTATAATGTGTGCCATTCCCCTACAGTTCTAATGTTAAATTCCTGTAAAATTAAACTACCAATATGGTGTAATTGTATAGTGCTGTTTATTCAATGTGTTTTGTATCTAACATAAAACAAATTAATGATTTCTGTATTTAGAATTACGTGCCTTTGATGTTGAATTATACACATTTATTGTAATTGCCAAAATTGTTTAAAACATATTTATTTTACTTCTAGTATTTTAATGTTGGCTACTTCCGACGTTTAGTTTCTAGTAGACAAAGGAAATAACTTACAAGTTTTTTATCAAAGTCATAAACAAGTCGGTAGAACGTCCCTGAGTCCACCCAACTCTGATGGGTACCTAACTTACGTTAGGAAAAGTAAAGGCGGCTGGGCATATTGCTGATTTCACTATGATGTATGCATCTAGATTTCTGTAATTGTTATGTAGAATTACCATGTTATTATGATGTAAACATACATTGTTCAAAAATAACATTCTTTACCTTCTTTAAGTTACTTCCCATTAGCTTTTTAAAATGAAGATAAGGGAAACAACTTAAAAATTTAATTTAAAATTATGCGGAAAGTATTTGTTATATAACTCAATATTACATTTAATGTTTGATAAGACAGAAAGAGTTAGATTAAAATTACATATATAAGACGTCTGTCAAAAGTATATGTTTCATGGAGATTAGATTTAACAAATGTCTCAACTTGGCTTAGAAAACTGCTTGCGTAATTAAATGATATATTACAAGACACTTGAACACTACAATTTTATAGTGCTTGGTGGTGACATTCGACTTTCGCCTGCTTGAATATATTCATTAGTCTTATGCCATTTTATTTTCTCTCTTTGATTATTATATATGCAATCGATGTTCATATCTTTGATGCTATGTGAAACTATCAAACAAATTACTATTACTGATTTAAATGTTTAAAACAATTGATTAAAAAAAAATGTTTGAGGACTGTAGAGATATAGATGTTTGAAAGAGAAGAATGTTTGCTTTGATGTGTCTCGTTGTAATAACATAACTTTTCCGATTGCTTAAAAATTGTATCATTTTAATTCTCTGTAATCACATATTTATTTCAGCTCTACTTAAAAACCCAAATTCTACACCGCCCCCCCCCCCCCGCCCCCTCACCCACCTCGCCGAGGGAAAAAAATCCCTTGAATCATCATTTAATTACACATTTGCATTTTCATGTTGTTTTTTATTTATTTTAAATTTTTTTTTTATATTTAGACGTTTTGTATTAGATCTATATTTAACTAAACCATCTTAAATGAATAAAAGCATGCTACAAGTAAGAAAGAAATATTACTACTGTAAATCTGTATCAGTCCTCACAATCCGATGATGAAAACTGTAATACTAAAGCGAACACACAACTGACGCTGTAAATTACATGTCTGAGGCCAAAAAAGAAAAAAAGAAAAAAAAGTATTCACTTAAATAAAATGTACATACTGAATTGTAACAACAACAGCATTCAGTGGACAAGTAAAAAACAAACACATTTCGTAAATTACATGTCTGAGCCTAAGAGACGTCTTAGATATGGTGCTTTAACACGTACACCGTATACTTGAGTCTGCTACAGGTCTAGTAGATATAAATCCAGATCAAGGCCAAATTTGACTCTTTTATTAGGGCTTTATTATGCTTTATTATTTCGTTATTACCAAACTAGTGCTCTACCAGCAAGGGTAGGAGTTGGTTGTGTCACTTGTAGATGAGGGAGGTTGGCAAAGTTAAGAACCTTCAACATCTCCTATGTAACTGAATCAGTCTCAAGTATTTCAAGTTCCAGGGCTGATATCTCAGGTACATAGTTATCTCTTCTCTATTTCTTATTCTTGAAGTTTAATAGAGATGTTGCGAACTGGGCCTTTCTGGATCCTCTTGATCAAATGTGTAACAAACCCAGCAATCTTGTTCCTGAGCTTGTTGCTTGGTACAATGGCTATTTCTTCACATACTCTCTTGTTGCTTGGTACAATGGCTATTTCTTCACATACTCTCTTGTTGCTTGGTACAATGGCTATTTCTTCACATACTCTCTTGTTGCTTGGTATAATGGCTATTTCTTCACATACTCTCTTGTTGCTGGGTACAATGGCTATTTCTTCACATACTCTCTTGTTGCTTGGTATAATGGCTATTTCTTCACATACTCTATTGTTGCTTGGTACAATGGCTATTTCTTCACATACTCTCTTGTTGCTTGGTACAATGGCTATTTCTTCACATACTCTCTTGTTGCTTGGTACAATGGCTATTTCTTCACATACTCTCTTGTTGCTTGGTACAATGGCTATTTCTTCACATACTCTCTTGTTACTTGGTACAATGGCTATTTCTTCACATACTCTCTTGTTGCTTGGTACAATGGCTATTTCTTCACATACTCTCTTGTTGCTTGGTACAATGGCTATTTCTTCACATACTCTCTTGTTGCTTGGTACAATGGCTATTTCTTCACATACTCTCTTGTTGCTTGGTACAATGGCTATTTCTTCACATACTCTCTTGTTGCTAGGTACAATGGCTATTTCTTCACATACTCTCTTGTTGCTTGGTACAATGGCTATTTCTTCACATACTCTCTTGTTGCTTGGTACAATGGCTATTTCTTCACATACTCTCTTGTTGCTTGGTACAATGGCTATTTCTTCACATACTCTATTGTTGCTTGGTACAATTGCTATTTCTTCACATACTCTCTTGTTGTTTGGTACAATGGCTATTTCTTCACATACTCTCTTGTTGCTAGGTACAATGGCTATTTCTTCACATACTCTCTTGTTGCTTGGTACAATGGCTATTTCTTCACATACTCTCTTGTTGCTTGGTACAATGACTATTTCTTCACATACTCTCTTGGTGTGAAAGTCAGCTGTGAGTCTTGTGTAATATTTGTCAATAAACACTCTGGAAGCCTTTTTCACTGTTTTGGTCCTCACACGAGCCATTTTGGTTGTTCGAAAATGAAAGAGTTTTAAATAAATTTAGCTTCTGGCCAAGTTAGCCGAACACTATAAAAAAATAAAGTATTAGGTTGTCGTTAAATTTGTAATTAATTTGGTTGTTAGTTTTACTTATAATATATTTCTACTGTAAAATAAGTAATGCTACGTAATAACGACAATTTGCAACTAGGTGTTATAAGAGACCATTTGTGTTGTATTATTGTAAAATAAACATACCAACCCTGTTTTTATAACTGTGGAACAATTGAATTTCTTTGCCTTTTAAATTTATTGGTTACACAATATATAAGTTGTTTCCCTTGCATAATATTAATGGGAAGAAATCATACAATTTGTGTAGACGGTTTAGTTTAACAAGCCGATTTTATATTAAATCACTTTCTTTATATTAGTCATTTGTTAAAATTGCTAATTGCTGTATTTTTTTTTATTTAAAAATGCAGTGTAGAAAATAATTATTGGCAAAAGAAAAAAGGTTGAAGAGCCGTTTAATGTTTTACTAAGTTTTACAAGTTTTTTCATATAACAATATTACAATAGGCAACAAAAGTAAATCAAAACAAACTTTGTAGAAATCATTGTAAAATACAATTAAATCGATGAAAATGACCATAAATACTGATGCTATTTTACCGTGAGATATTTTGCTGTGATGTATTTCGTCTGAGATTATGTGTCTTGAGTTCATGTTTGTTCTTACGAAAAAAAAATAAAACAAAACAGTGCATGCTTGTTTTTTCCGATTACACATACTTTTTTATTTACAGTACTCTACTATTCAAACATATTATAATGACATGTTTTGTATTGTATAGTGTGTACATATAAAAATGACTTGGTTTAAATAGAAAACGTTTACATTACTTAAGTTATCGTGGCCGTTGTTGGGTGTCGTTCGAAAGATATTATTTAAATTGCATTGGTGGTTGGATATAATTGTCGCCTGTATAGATTTATTTTTTACTTCCTAGTTTAAGTCTAGTCATTTTAGACTGCGTTGTTTTCTGGCTCGTGGAATGGATGCCAGCTTTTAAGTTGTGTTTTTAGCGATGTATTTGTTGTAAAGAAAGAGTCTGGGGCTTCATAATTTAAACACTGTTATTTGGGTGTTTTGTTGCAAATTGTTCTAGCATCTTTATCTTTATTGATATTTTACAGATGCATGGCTTACTTTCACATTAGTTTTCTTAATCACATAGCGTCTACATTTTCGATATGATTAAATGCTAATTCAAATACATACAAACTTTAATCGAAAGTATAATGCTACTAACATTGAGTATTCAGTTAATCATTCTACAATAAAAACCCAGGTTTCCATAAACAAACATGTTTAAACTATTGGCTGTGCCTGCTACTGATCTTAGCTGGGCAATGAATTGAACTCATTATTAGTTCTAGCTAAATGTTTGAAAAATAGATTTAGCATAACGTTATTAGTTCTAGCTAAATGTTTGAAATAAAGATTTAGCATAACGTTATTAGCTCTAGCTAAATGTTTGAAATAAAGATTTAGCATAACGTTATTAGTTCTAGCTAAATGTTTGAAATAAAGATTTAGCATAACGTTATTAGTTCTAGCTAAATGTTTGAAATAAAGTTTTAGCATAATGTTATTGGTGTGTTTACTGATAAAACATGCTAGATGCTCAATAAAACAATTTGGTCTCAAGTGGGTATAAACAATATAACCAGTCGAATCTTCTCTCATTTCGAAAAGGGCATTCACTTTCATTGGTTCAACATTATGCAGTAATATTAATGATTATGTCCACTTTTTATCGGCCTAAAAAAGACACCTGTACAAAGGGAAATAAACGAGTAAATCTGAAATCATGTTGGATACCAGTGTTCTAGTTCCTTTATTTAAGTTTCTAACTTATTTGTATTAACTGATTTATACATCGCTTTTTTTTCTAGTAATGATTAACTGGAATTTTCTGTTCATTTTAATAATCAAATTAGTTTCGAAACAAAAAATGCTCATCTGACTAGTATTAAAACGATAAATTGGTGACCTACTCAATTAAATGTCTGAAATAAATTTTACTCTTGTGAATCTCTATCCGTGCCCTCAAGTCAATTATAAACACTGAGACACTAAAGCTAACAGATAGACAACACAATCTGACGGTGTTAATTACTATTATGCAATTAGAAAAAATGAATATGGTCTTTTATTTTGGCCTACTTGAATTACATCGACATATGGTCAGAGGCGTGGGAACCCCCCCCCCCCTCAAACTTTCGATTTGCACCCCCTCCCTCAAGCTTTCAATTTATTTTTCCAACCCATTTTGGCGCCCCCTAATTTCGGCGCCCGGAGACATATGTTCCCCCCCCCCTTCGCTACGCCTATGCATATGGTAATAATGGCAACGAGGTGAACAAAACGCATGCTAGTTTACAAAGAGAGGTCCAAAAGGTATTATAATAAACCAGAAGATGAAATGCAACAGAAACAACTGTTTATAATATTAACCACTTTGGCATTTAAAAAGTGCGGAATAACAATGCCGCAAAATGCCTTAAAAACATTAAGAAATAACTAAACACAAGTTAACGTTCTTTATAGCTATTTAATTGTTAAATGTTGCTAAATTAAAACAATTTTGAAAATAAAAGTTGAGTTGTTTCAATCAACTTTATTGTAATGCGAATATTGGACAAATCTATTACACTAATGACATGCTTATCAATATAATATCATTGGTATTTTTTTTAAAAGAAAACCTGAATTATTCACTTTTTGTGTTTTTGTTGTTACTTCGTTGTTTTCTTCGGTCTTTAAATTCTTCTTATGTGTGTTGTCAGACCCCGTCAGGCCTCACGCATGTGTCAACTATATCAGTAAAATACAGTCCTGATAAGGTTTGGCTAGACAGAACATGCGCTAAAGGAAATTGTTGTGCATATGAAGGAAGCACAAACTGCTGACTAACTAAATATAGAACTGTGTAGCTTGCAACCTTTCACCATTCACAAAATAAATGTGTTGGATTGTATAACTAAAGATTAGGGCATACTTGTTTGTTACTGAGATAAAATAAACTATACGAGAATATGTGTCTAAATGAGCTTAGTATTATTAAGTATTCAATAATATACACATGACTATGTATTTATATAAAGTGTTTAAATCATAAATAATCATTAGCTATGGGGTAGTTTATTTTGTGTCCCTAAAATCTTAGTCAAACACTAAACCTATGTTTTCATAGAAACGCATTTTTTTTAGAGTATTGTCAATGTAATAGTTATAGAGTTGTGTGTTGCTCCTTTTTAAATGAACAATACCTGGTTGTGATCTTACAAATAATGTATATTGCTAATACCAACTCACTCCTTTCTAAATGAACGATAATGGTTGAGTTCATGTCGGCGGTCATCGCTACTAAGTTGATCGTTGTAAAGTTTAGCCCAAGACACCCTATGTAGTATTTCATCTAGGACGTTAAGAACTACCGTAGTAAACAAATTTCTTAGGCTCACACATTTGATTTACAGAGTTATTTTGTCTTGCCACTCTGTCCACTAAATACTGTGGTTGTTACATTTCAGGATGTATAATTTTTTTAAGTGAATACACAAATTAATAAATTCCACCGAGTAAAACAACAAAGTAGTACTTAAAAATCGAAGTGTTCTTGTGTCTTGTAATATATAAGTTAAATACGCTTTCAGTTTTCTCAGTCAAGTTATGTAATTTGTTAAATCTAATCTCCATGAAACGTATACTATTGACAAACTTTCATATATGTAATTTAAAACCTACTTTTACTGTTATATCAAACATTTAATGTCATATGAAGTTTTATAACAAATAATTCCCACATAATTTTAAATCAAAATTTAGGTTGTTTCCCTTAAGTTAAATTTAAAAGTTAATAAGATGTAACTATAACTAAAATAAAGTAAAATAAATGTGGGTTGAACAACATATGATTGCACCATAAAAACATGGCAATTCTACATAACAATTACGGGGTTCTAGATACATACGTCATAGTGTGGTCAATACTCAGGGACGGTCTACTGACTTGCACCCAGATTCTAACTCGAGACTTACGGGTTTGCAGTCCAGTTCTCTACCGCTAGACCACTCCGTCCCCGCTTTTCTCGTATTTTTTTAAAGCGGTTAACTTGAGTGGGGGGGGGGGAGATTTTTGCATTATAAATCTATTACTAACACTCCAAATATAAACATGTGAAGCGAATGTAAACACTCTTATTTCCGACGACACTATTTTCATTAAAAGACTATTGTTTGGGTGAATGAAATCAAGATGTCTTAATGCATATAAACAAAAAATCTACAGATGAATTTTAGACGTCAGTTTGGGTGACATGTATCAAGATAGAAGAAGCAAGTATAAACACATCAAGAGGCCAGTGAGTAGAAAACTTGCACACAAGGTTCATGACTGCGTGGTTACGCATCATTAAAGAGAAGATACACGATGATTATGTCGATCAATTGAGACACTTTAAAACACGAACTATTTGACGAAGTAAATCGAAACTTGACCCCACCCCCCATCCCCACCCCAAGTGTTTCGTGTTCCACCTCTAGTTTTGATGTTTATGGTATCTTGTATTTGTGGTTTATTTATAGCTCTTTTTCAGATGCTCTTTGTTCTTTACATAAACAACTTCAATGATGCATGCATCTAGAGTCCCCTTCTTTTTTTTATAGACAGTATGTTGTTAAAAAATACAAATATTTTACTCCATGTTAGTTTTACTTACCTTCTACTTAAACTGTTGTTTTAATACCAAGGGTAATAACCAAAAATATTTGATTCTATAGTAGGTGGAAATTATTTGTCATAAAACAGAATCAGACATTCAATGCTTTAAAAAACAATGATTAACTTTTTAAAATGTATTCATAAAATGTGTCAAAATTGTATTTTGTTTTGAAAATTAATTTATCTATTGACACAATTTATAATATGAAAACTGAAAGCGTAACTATAATATGTATTACAAGACATCTGAGCATTTCTATTTAATAGTAGTTTATATCTATTTTTGTTGGAAACATATGTCTGTATTCACTTTTTTTTTAAATGCTAAATACTGGACCTAGACAACAACATTAATCATTATTTGATTTCGACTAAATGTAATGTAGAATTCTAAAAATAAGCATGTAGCATACAATAAACCTATCACATAACTATGATGGCGACAGAAATGAAAGAACAACAACAGGATTTGATCGGCATAACTTGATAGCTAAGCCTAATTAAACAACCTAATCATGAGACACTTAAACTTAAACGGGCGTTGTATGATAATATATACAGTTCCAGGTACACAATCATTTCGAAAATGTAAACCCCCCCCTAAGAAAGTCTACCCCCCCCCCCCCCGAACGAAATGAAATTTATATAGACAATACATACTTTTAACAGTGTCCGCCCACCCCCCCTCCCCCAAAGTCTACCGCCCCCCCCCCCCCGAAAATTTCAAGTGCCCCCCCGGAGAAAAAAGTCTGGAAGAAACACTGCTATGGGGGGATTATGACCCCCCCTAACCCCCCCCCCCCCCCCGCTGCCTACGCCACTGAAAGGGTTAACATTGGTCAACTTGATGGTTAGTGAATTATTGTACATAGCGGTCACTGTAAGACCATACATACGTATTCTAGAGTGTATTTACTGGTGTAAAATATCCATGGTAATAGATCAGTATTGTAGTTTGTTTTATTTTTTTTTTAGTATTTTTTAATTTTTATTTTTTTATATTTAGGCAATTACTATAAATGTGTATAATTCAACTTCAAAATCAAGTGACTCTGGATTTATACATTATTTATTTGTTGTATATTAGATACAGAACACAGTAATAACCATCATACTGCAAAGACACCATATTGGTATATTACTTTTGCAGGAATCTAACATTACACTTAATTAGGTAAGGCACAGTTTTTCTTCCAGACAATTATGTTTCCGGAGGAGGGGGGGGTGGAGGGGCACATTATATTTTGGTTAGGGACACTAGTAAAAGTTTTCTATATTCATACTATTTCGTTTGGGGTGGGGGGCGGGGGGGGTACCAACTTGACGATTAGTGATTTACTGTCATTTACGGGCGTTGTATGATGATATATACAGTTCCAGGTACACAATCATTTTGAAAATGTAATCCTTAATGTAAAAATAAGTAGCCATGGTAACTTATCAGTATTGTGTTTTTTTTTTTTTGTTTAAAGATAAAACAACATTAGACGCAACATTGAGTGAAAGACCACGAAAGTTTTTAGATCAACGAAATGGTGTGATAGTTGTTTTTTTTCGGTCTCCAGCTACAGATAGTAACTAAAAGTGACATAACTGTTGTTTTATTTTATTTTTTGCCGTAATGAAATATCTACAAATACTTGCTACAGTAGAGATAGCCTACATGTTTACAGTTAAGCTTGAATCAGGTTACAATAGTAAAGAAAAAAAACAAAGTAGAGATAACTTTGAGTGTAGTATAATTAACAGTGTTTTATTTTATTTGCTAAATTATATACAATTAACACTTGTTTATGCAATTGTTAATTTTCAAGTTACTATATTAAAACCATTTTAAGAACAACATTACTATGATGGCATCAAATGGTAAGTAACAAAATTCTTATTATCAATACACACAAAAGATCAACTTTTTCCCAACAATTTAATATACTGATTACAACAACATAACAACACTGTTAAATATGTAACGGATGTGATTATTTGAACACATTTTTCTTTAGACATCTTTAAATTCAACCTTATCGGTTTGAAATGATTGGTTTGTTTTAATTAGTTAATTATTTTACATATAATGCAGAAAAATGTTGCCAAAACTTTAATGGTATATTATATAACATGGGTGTATTTTCGATAGCTTGCCTATAATCACTACAGTCTTATCATATGGCCGCGTTGGTTGCTGATAAGTTGTCTTATTATATGGCAGCTGAGACTTTAGATGTGACGAAAACTTGTAATGTGGGCGTGGCTGTTAGTTTTGAAAATGTGTCGGTAGCTGGGGTTAAATCTGAAGATCCTGCATATGTTTGGACCATTACTTATATTAAAATTCTATACTAAAGCAGCTCTACATATTAGCTCTCTCATTAGAATAATAAAAAAATGAAATCAAAGCTTCTAATGCCTTTGATTATTATTGCTTTAGAATTTTTTTTTTAATAATAAAATTAAGTATATTATTTTTTTTTCCGTGGACAAAAAAATATCCGCGGGCCGGATGAGAGGACTTTGTTTGGAGACCCCTGCTGTAGAGCAATCGCTGCTGTAACAGATCGTTTTAATGTTGTTTTTTTTTTCTTAAAAAAAAACGTGTCTTATAAAAATAACGAAACAAACAACAATATTTTAAAGTTTTTAGTCGGACTTTGATAGAGGAAACACGATTAACAGTTAGACAATAATGTGTGTGATATATCATGGTTTTCTGTCTATCATTTAAAAAATATAAACATGTGCAAAGAGTATGCAGTGTAAAAGAGTTTGAAAGTCTGGATGTCAAATTTATATCGACTCCTGTATCTGAATAATTAAAATAATTATTGTAATTAGAAACGTTTCGAATTATTTTCTTTTTTTTATTACTCTGTTCTTGGTTCTTGTTTTATATTTTTTATTACATATTGAAACCTTGATTGTTTGGTATGATACAACAATAACAACAATTTTGTTCCTATCATATCTCACATTTATTATTTTAATTATGCCGTTGTATTTGTAAATTTTGTTTTTGTTTTCATTGTTGCATTATAAGCTAATGTATGATGGGTCATGGTTGACTGTTTCAATTTATTAATTAAATAATATGATGTTGCAAGTTTAATTAGTCTCATGATGTGGTTTATTTAGAACAATGCATTATATATTTTAATTACCTATTAATAATTGCTGTTGTATCACAGTTGATAACTTAAGATTTTTTTATAAGTGAATACAAAAGTAAATATATTTTGGCAATCCAATTGACAGTTCCCCACATTGCAATTAATTATAAGTATTCCTATGTCTTGTAATCCTTTATTTAATTATACCTTCAGTTTCAGCATTCAATATGTGTCTGATCATAAAGCTTATCTCCAACTAACATATAGTGTTTATACATTTTCATATATCTTAATTTAATTTCACTTGTAATTTCACAATTCACATTGAATGTCACATACTGTTATGTGACAAATTATTTCCACACATTAAGTAAGCGAATATACATGATTTTTTTCCCTTAGCCTTTTTATAAGTTTACATGGGAAGTAACTGAAACTAACACGAAGTTATATGCATGTATTTTTTAACAATATACTTTATATCAGCTCAGCTCATGAAATCTAATCCACTTTGTTATATAAACAAAAACAACGGTCTGATCATTCAGTCTAGTTAAGTAGATGAAGTGAGTAGATGACTGGTTCTGATATTGTTTATGTTTAAGTCACATTAACTTAAGAAACATCATCCGAAAATGTAAGACCTGGAACATTTATTTTGAATTTATCACATGCAGTAACCTCGGGGACAACATTTTCTTAGAGTAGTTAATAGGTAATTAAATGAAAATTCAAATAATGCTTGTTTTAATTATTTTTATCAATAAAGCAAATAACATCAACAAGTGTATGTGTAATCTAACATGTGAGTGAAATCTAAATTAAATTTAAAATATGGATGTACGCGAAATCAAAAGACTTATTAGTATTCATGCATTTATGTTATCATGAATAGAGAGGAAATCAGTGAGGGATAAATAATAATAATGGAATGTAATATATTAAGAGAAATAAGGAAGTAAGGAAATTTACGGGTACGGTGCGACATGCGGGGTGGTGGTGGCGGTCATGGTAACGGGCGATCATAAGATAGGGGAGGGTTGAGATGAGACTACAGGGGCAGTGATGCGTGTCCTGAGTGGTTCGGTGTTATGTTTTGTAAGATGTGAGTTACTTTTGTTGGATGTAAGTTAGGGGAGGGGAGACAAACGTGAAGAGGTCCGTGAGATTCACAGAGTTATTTTTTTCCACTTGCATCTATGTTTTACGTGTAGACATTATTTGTTTATGTCAGAATTTGAAGGGAGTTATAAAAGTAAATATATAGGCCTAAATGACTGGTAAGAGAGAAGAATAAAATTCGATACAAAGCGGGGATTGGTGGATTCAAATAATTGTAATTAGAAAAACTTTGTTAGCCTTGATATAAGCAGTAATGTAAAACATGATTGATTTCCAGTCTTTAAATGTGTGTATATAATAAAACTATTAGTTTTTATATTAACTGTGTCGAAAGATAATATTCACTAAGTAAAATAAAAGCTGTCTTTTTTATTTAAATATATATATATATATATATATATATATATATATATATATATATATATATATATATATATATATATATATATATATATATATATATATATATATATATATATATATATATATATATATATATATATATATATATATATATATATATATTTGGCCCCGGACATGTAATTGTTGGCTTCACTTGTTCGCTTTAGTATTACAGTTTTCATCATCAGCTTGTGAGAAATAATACAGACTCACAATATTATTACTTCTTTTTGACATCTAGCCTACTTTCATTCATTTAAGACGATTTATTCCTATATAGAATAGAAAACGCCTAATTACAATTTTATTTTTAAACCTGAAAATGCAAATGTTTAATAACTAAATTATGAGAATGATATGTTGAGTCCAATGAGACACATCAAATCAAACATTCTTCCCTTGCTAACATATCTATAGCAGTCATACCTCAGTTTTAATACATGTATGCATTTAACATAAAATATAGTGTATTGTGTAGTTTTATACAATTTCAAAAACATGAACATAAATTGTATAAAAGTAATTAAGTGGATAAAGTAATTAGCCATAATAACCAGATTACCTAGGGTACGCTACTCTGTTTATTTTGACTTCTTTGTTTACCAAAGCAACATTTTCAGCTGTGATGACATAAGTTGATATTGTGGCTACCCACGGATAAGTACATTTTTCTTAGTATTATTTATTACTTTTTATTACTTTGAAGAGTGGTTCAAGGTTGAAAAAAAATTGTATTGGGACAAGAATGCAGTTGGCGAAAAAAAAGAATAAAAAAAACATAACAATTTTAAATAAAATGTGAATTACCCGGTTTGATGTAAAGTTTTTTTTTTTTTTTTTTTTTTTTTTACTGCTGGAAGGGGAAGGTCAGTGTGGACCGGTCTGTGCAATGGTGCGTGTCTTGATGATCGTGTAGTTTGACTTTGTTCTGTGTAGTTACTGTAATGGGGGCGGGGGAGGGGGCAATGCTGCTAGGTAGTCAAGAGTCTGACACCGTTGTTTGATATGTGGTGGGTATGACATGAGAATTCGTATAATTTTCTAGGTTTAAACGTGAATTTAAGGATACGTGATTCATACGGGGTGTTTGTAGTGCACATATCAATCGTATGATTAAGATTTATCTTTATTTATTTTCGTAATACATTATCATCAGTTCAGTATATAATGTAGTATTTCAACACAGGGGTGGGGTAATGGGTAATTAGGATGTGCAGTTATAGGGACACTAGTATTTCAACACTGGGGTGGGGTAATGGGTAATTAGGATGTGCAGTTATAGGGACACTAGTATTTCAACGACGGGGTGGGGTAATGGGTAATTATGATGTGCAGTTATAGGGACACTAGTATTTCAACACTGGGGTGGGGTAATGGGTAATTATGATGTGCAGTTATAGGGACAATATGATATTGGGATCCTGGAGTAGGGGCGGGACATGTTTGATGAAAGGGGATGTGTTGGTTAGGGTGGGGAGGGAAATGTTTGATAAAAGGGGATGTGTTGGTTAGGATGGGGCGGGAAATGATTGATGAAAGGGGATGTGTTAGGATGGGGCGGGCCAGGCGACCAAAGCAGTGCCACATGTTCTTTACCTTGTGGTGTTGTTAATTATGGTGTATGTGTTTAAAATCTAGATCTAGTATATGTCCAGTGAACTGTACCTTGCTAAGTGTTGCTCTTATTCTACTGTTCCAAATAGTCTGTCTACAGATAGCTTTTTGCACTATACCGTCAAGTATGTTTGTTTAGGGATTTTGTTTAGAGTTATGTCGATATTGAAGGTGTCGTTTCTTGTTGTTATGTTTCTTCTAGCGTCTTTTTCATATCGTGTATAGTGGGTCATTCTAAATAGATGTGTATTTAGGTTTCTACTGTGTTTTGTCTGCATAGTGGGTTAAAGAGTTTCTGTATTTTGCAAGCTTTAATTTTTTTTTTTTTTAAATCGCATAATACTTTACTGAAACTTTAGCTATAAACTTGACCACGACGTGAACAGTATTAATGTCATCGGTTAAAGAAGTGTTAAAGATTTCTGTTCTATGATATGTGTTCAGCTAATTGTGGCAATTTTTTTATTGCAACTAAAACATCAGTAAATGTGACACGTATAGTAAAACAAATCATATTATTAAAGCAAAACTGTTTTTCAAATTGTGTATCATATATTTGTTGCTACACTATATTGTTTAACATGCATATAACTCATTAATACTAAAAGGTATACAAATAATAAATACATAAAACGTTTATAATTACAAGCTTTTATAAATGCACTAAAAAGAAGAAAACAATAAAATGTTATTAAATATATATTTTTTAATATAATAAATCTGCGGTTACTTTAAATATATATAAAAAAATACTTTCTTTAAATATATTAATGCGCTACTATTTTTATCACTGTAAGAAAAGCGTGGGTCGCTATAATAATAAGTATTTAAATAAGCGGCCCACGCTTTTAATTATAGTGATATAAATATTAGTGCGTTTATATATTTAGAGAGAGTATTTGCTTATAATTAAAGTAACCGCTGATATATTATATTTTTAGAAAGTATAAAACTGTTCCGAAAAGATGGGATAGTATGAAGATGTGGTTGATATAAAGATTGCGCTAGTCTTTAAATGTGTATATTACATGTCGTACGGTTTCTAACCAAAATAATATAAAATATAATTTTAAAGTTTATAGAATACACATAAGTCATAGCATTGCCATGCTGTAACTTATATACTAAAACTAAACAATAAAGTTGTTAACATGTTTATGGCGATGTAAATTTAAAATTTTCAAAACATAATCGTATTTAATAATAACAATTAGTTGTTTCCCTTGTTTGTTTAAAAGAACAAACTACACACTCGAAGAAATGAAACTATTAATATTATAATTTTAGATTGTTAGCATTTATTCAACACTGTTGTAGAATGACTAGTACGTAACATATGTATATGATTTATAACTGAGTTAGGCAAGTGCCATTAAATAGCTCCGATACACAATCAATTGCAAACTCTAGAGATGTTTCTTTTCTACAAACCGTTAAAACCGCTACTCCGGTTACTCGTATCTCAAATGTTGCTCAATCGATAGCCTGTTTATGAAAGGTCTCGTATGTTGGGGCACTCGTATGTCAAAATACTACTGTATCTGTATATCGAGTGTGTTTATTTTTTTAACGAGAAAAATGGCCCGTTGAGGATGCATACAACAGGCGCTAGGTTTATACTGCTGTCTATCTTCTATAAACTTAAACAATAACAAAACTCACCACCTATGTTCAATTTAACCGGAAACGAAAAATGTAAATGAAAACGGAATTTTATCCCGAATCGGCACTTTAATCGGATTTAAGCTTAATCTCCACGTAGTTACTGCCCATTGATACTAAATATAGCTGTAGCCATACCCATAAACCTTGCAACTAATCTCAACCACGACAAAAGTCGCATTTAGAGATTATTTTAGGTGACTCTACTTGCCCCCCCCCCCCCCCCCCACACACACACACCTCAAAGCACATCTACTGTGTCTTTTAAAGAAATATAATATAGATAGAAAATATACTTCACCACTGTGCGCCCCCTGCCAGAAAGATTAGTGTATGATAGAAACACTGATCGTAATTGTTGATCATACAGACTATAAAGTAGAGTTTATAATTTAGACCTCGTTTCCTACTTTTAGTTGATAAACCTCACTCTCGCAGAAAGTGTTTCCTTCAGATATTTTTCTGGGGGTGGGGCACTTGAATTTTTGCAAAGGCGAATAAAGTTATCCGGGGTGGGAGAGCCCGACACTGGTAAAAGTATAATATATGTTCTATATAAATTGTATCACATTATTAGACCTTCTATGGGGGGGGGGGGGGGGGGGGTAAATGGGCTTCGCCCCTACCCCTAAGAGTAAAAACACTCTTCAAGCAGACAACTTTTTAGATTAGACACATGAATTAGGCGGTAATTTTATTATAGAGTAACGATGACGACATTTCTTTTAAGTTGGGGGGGGGGGGACCTTATTCGTTCTTACTCGAAGGTGGGACTTCACGTGGGCAGCTATAATAATACCTATTTCAACAAGCGGCCCACGCTTTTATTTATAGTGATATAAATAGTTGCGCATTAATATATTTATAGAAAGTTTTTTTTTTATATTTTAAATAACTGCAGATTTATTATAGTTTTAAAAATTATTTTATATTTAATAAAAAGTGTATTATCTTCTTCTTTTTAATGCATTCATAAAAGCGTGTAATTATAAACGTTTTTTGTGTATTTATTATTTTTAAAGTGCATTCACCTTGAGAATCAGTTTACTTGAGCTCATTGTAGATGCTGGTTGAGGTGAAGGTCATGTGTAGGGTGAAGGAAATAGATGGAATGACTTAATTGTATTTTTACGCTCAATTTTATTGTTAACGCTCTAATTTACTTAGTAGTTACACTCTTAACGCTACACTTTATCCCTAAATTTAACTAAACCTAACCATCACCTAATATAATTGAACTATGTGTGTTAACACTGTTTATTTCTTTCGCCCAATCGGTTGAACCAGCGATTTGTGGATGAGACGTGTTGATAATTGTTATGATGACGTCTATTGTTTTGTCTCTGAAGTTTACTTCGATAAAACTTGGCTTGTCGTTCTGATGCCATGAATGCAGCAACACTGTCAAAAGACATATTCTCTGTGATATTCTTAGTTTTAATGCTATCGTCTTGGTTTGTTATGAATACATATCCATCCAGTTGTTCTGTCCATCCATATTTGCTAACTCAGACACTTGAATTAACATCTGATATATTACCAAGAAGCTGGCGTAATTTGTCTTTCCTGATTGTTTGGTATGTAGATGCAACAACATGGCAAACACATTCGCGAATTGAGTTCTCAAGCTCTACGATCCCAATTAGAAGGCTTGGATCATACTCCAAGGTCGACCAACATTCCTGTACATTTGCTGTTTTTAAAAAGGTTGCCAATTTCAATACTTTAGCTACTGGTTCTGCCAATAACCTTCCAGTTTCAATGAGACATTTACACAGTATAAAGTCTGAATGTTGCAGGTTGGTTAGCGCCTTTAGGAGAATAATGGCTGTCACACCAGCCTGATGCATGTGAGGGTTAAACTGATACAGCTTTAAAATAGCCACATATGCTCCAATGTAATAAGTATTTTCATTTGCTAGCATATCAACATATCGCTCAAGCGTTTGGAGATTTTCAGGATTATATCCGTCAATTCTTTTTAGTAAGCTGGCCACGGTTGCTCTCGTAGCTTTAGCCATATTGAAATTTTCTCTTATACAAAACTAAGTAGCCATCATCAAATTCATTTGGCCTGACGAATAATAATATTTTCAAGAATTCAAGTTTCTTGTAATATATCATTTAATTACTTTTCCATCTTTTTCATTTAATTGTGTCAATTATTAAACTTAATATCAATCAAACATTCGATTTTAACACACATTTATATATCAAACTTAAAATTGTACTTGTATGTTGTACAAAATATTGAATGTCATATACAGTTTTATAACAATGTATTTTCACATAATGTAAAAAAAAAAATAAATTCAGTTGTATTCCCTTGGCTCTATTAAAATAGTAAATGGGAGGTATTTAAAACTTAAAGAAAGAAAAATACATGTTTTTTTCAACATTATATGTGTACATTATAATGACATGATAATTCTACATTAAAATGAGGGGACATTAGGTATATGCATTGCCACATAAAATGCATTAGTAAAATTAAAACTAGAGATAAGGCACATAAACTAGACAAAAGCCGTTATTTTATATACATATTGCTGTAATAAATGAACAACTGCACTCAAACTTAAGACAAAACACACAAGGGAGGGGGACATTTGAACGCCCCATTATGTTTAGTTACCATAAGTGTTATATAATTGTTTTTCTATCTTACATTTGTAGAATTACATGCTGAGTGAATTTTATGCCAGTCAACATTGTTTATTTGGTTTGTAGCTCATACCATAAACTGCTTCTTTATGTTTATTTCACATATTTTGTAGATTTATGTAATCTAGCCGGTTAAATAAAATTATTGTATATGCAGTAATTCTATTAACAACCACAACCCCCCCCCCCCCTCTTTTCTTTTTTATTATAATGCACTAAAATTGATAGGGAAAATAAACGAGTAAATCTTAATTAAATAAAGCAGGATATCCTAGTTGTTTCCTTTATTTTAATTTCTCCCTTCTTTGATACACTAAGCTGAGCTAAAATTGTACGCTAATTTTAATATTCTCATTCCGTTTGAAATTTTAAAAAAATGCCATTTGGCAAGTATGAAAACGACAAGTTGATGACATATTTACAAGACCAATTAAATGTCAGAAATAAGTTTTACTCTTGTGAATCTCTATCCGTGCTCACAAGCCAATGACAAACACTGAAATTTAAGCTAACAGTGAGGCAATACAATCTGACACTGTGTTTAATATGGTACTTCTTTACATGGTCGTTGTCCAGTGTTTTAAACCTGTAATCATGGTAACTATGTCTCCCGAAATGAAGAAAACGAAATTAAGTTTGCTTAGAGAGGTGCGTGAAGTTTGAACAAAAAAATGTTTATTATGAAAGGAAACCTAACAGTATGATCACTTCATGTCGTGTACAATAATGTATCTATTGGTGCCTGCCTCTGCTATTATAGTAATATCCACTTGAATATACTGTCTTGAATGTGACTTGTGTATTTAATAAACAGCTAGCAACCAGCATCGGCTATTATAGTAATAGCCACTTGAATATTTTTTTTTTAATTTTAAGGTAATCGTCGCTAATTCTGTGTTTAATAAAGTATCTGCTGTTGCCTTAGTTTAGTGTTACATTAATAACAATTGTAAGATACAACCTATAAGGTTTATAAAAGAGCTTTCATATCAGAACCAGTCACTCTTTATCGAACAGTGACAAACTTCCCACACATGTCTGAGTGTTGAAAAGATTATGTTTTAGTTTCTGAAGGTATGGGGGGGGGGGGCGGAAGGTCTGATTCTACCGACTGCAGGTGATGGGGACATGTTTTTAGCCTCAGATATGTACTTTACAGCGTCAGTTTGTTCAATTAAGTATTACACTTTTCTGCATCGGCTCGTGAGGAACACACCTGCAGTGCAGAATAATTCTTTTTGATATGCATTTTCTTGTATTAAAAATTATTATTAATCGTAAGGAGAACGTCAGCTCAAATACTTTATACACTGTGAATGTATATATCGTTCGCAAAATTCCCTTGTATAATTGTTGTGTAATTATTTCATTGTTTTCCTTCTAAGTATTTTTTATTACGCCTTTATTTTCTTCTTATGTGTGTTGTTAGACCCCGTCAGGCCTCACACATGTGTCAACTATGTCGGTAACATACACGTGACGGACAGTCCTGATAAGGTTATGCTTGGCAGGACATACGCTAAAGGAAGTTGTAGATTTTATGAAGGAAACACAAACTGCTGACTAACTAAATATAGAGCTGTGTATAGTATGCAACCTTTCACCATTCACCAACTACATTTAACGGATTGTATAACTACAGATTAGTGCACACATTGTTACTTAGAGATTCAATAAATCTTACTAAAAAAGGTTCATAAATGAGATTAGTATTATTAAGTATTCAATACTGTACGCATCTATGAAATGTGTATCAATCATAAATATTTATTAGCTATTGGGATTGTTTATTTTGTCGCTAAAATCTTAGTCAAACACTAAACATAACTTCATAGATATGCATTGTTAGAGCATTGTCAAGATAATATGAAGATGAACATTTATAATATCAACACACTCTATTCTAAATGAACAATACCTGGTTAAGATCTTACAAAGAATGTATATTGCTAATACCAACTCTAAATGAACAAAAATGGTTTAGTTCATGTCGGCGGTCATCGCTACAAAGTTGATCGTTGTAAAATGTAGCCCAAGGCACCCTGTGTAGTATTTAACTATGCTAGGCCGTTAGGAACAACCGTAGTAAACAAACACATTTCTTAGGCTCAGACATGTAATTTACATAGTTAGTTTGTCTTGCCACCTTGTCCACTGAATGCTGTTGTCACAATTCAGTATGTGCATTTTTTTTTAAGTAAATACAATTTTTTTTTCTTTTTTTTTTTTTTTTTTCATTTTTTTTAATACTTTTATTTGCAATTAAAACAAGTAGGCCTACATCATCATCAAATTGAACAAAAATACGCATTCAAGCAGCCGAAAAGTGAGCAAAGTTACTAACACTCTTCCATCGAAGTGTTCAAGTCTCTTGTAATTACGCTTTCAGTTTTCTCAGTCAAGTTTTGTAACTTGTTAAATCTTATCTATATGAAAGTTATAGACATCAGTTTGTGTGACATTTATCAAGTTAGAAGAAGCAAGTATACACACATCAAGAGGCCAGTGAGTAAAAAACTTGCACACAAGGTTCATGAGCTTACATTTTTTTCTACGGTAAACAAAACCAGTTCAGTCAACTAACAGTTTCATTACAGTTTCTAACATTGAGAGAGTTAAGCACAAGTAGAATATTAACTTCTAACGAAAGACCCAATACATTATATAATCAACTTCATCTAAGTAAACAAAACAGAATGCTTACAGCCTATTCTAATGTGCAATTAAAAAAAAATCTTGTGAAATACATACAACTCTAATTGATTATGTTGCTCATTTTTTCTTACTTTTTTTTTTTAATATGGTTCCTTTCTTGCTACTTGCCCACTCAAGCAAGGGTAGACAGTAAAGAGCAGGTATACATGAACATACATACATACACATTTATGCACATGTATGCACATTATTCTGTGCTTTCGAAATTGCCCTTGCCCTTCTTACTTCTTGTACATTTGTTTACACTTCCGGTTTCTTGGTTTTCTTTTTCATGTTAATATATGATCACTTCTCGTAGTTCTTTGGCATTGAATCTTGCGATTATTACAATCTTGGTTTGGTGGTGATTGGTTACTATTTGGTAGTATCAAATCTTGTAGAGTTGTTGTAGATTATAGCTTGAGAGAGAGTGAGGTTGTATAGAAGGACAGGGGTCGGCAACCTTTTGAGGCGGAAGAGCCAAAAATTACAATTTTCAAAATTTCCTTGGTTTTAAAGAGCCACTAACATTTTTTTTTATTTCAAATATTTTATTTTTTTATTAAGATTATTAGTAATTGTTCAAGGAGCTGGAGAGCCGCATCTTGATATCAAAAAAGCCGCATGCGGCTCGCGAGCCGCAGGTTGCCGACCCCTGTCGTAAAATATTCTAAAGTAGTTGAAATGGGCGAAATATAACAGTTAAAGAGTGTTTATATCACGAGTAGTTAGTTGTCGTAAATGTGTTGATTAATGTACGAATATAATTGTTTTAATAACGGAAGTAAAAAACAGCATGGGAATGTGAGTATTAGTAATTGTTTGAATGTCTCCAATTTGATTGTACAAAATTGTAAAGGTTGCATTTATTTTAAGTACAACAATGATATAATGTTTATGGATAACAAAGAGAGCAACATTTAATAATATTACATAAAATAAATTATCAAACTTAAAATAAATTGTCAGTTATATTAAAATTATGAAACATTTTAATCTCGCTACATCGCAAAACTGTTTGGGGATATAAAGATAAGTTATCTCCCATATTATGTTTTCAATTCATACAGATTGATTTTCCATATTTAGAAATCTAATGAGTTTGAACATTATTCTTAATATTTTTTTAATAAATACAATAAATATTGCTACATAATAATTAACAATATTATAAATTGTAAAACCGTCTAACTTAGACGAATAATTGCATTTTTTATCCAAAACTTAACATAATTATTTTGTTACAACAGGTTGGCCATACCATGGTAGAGAATTATAACAAAAAAAAGTTCAAATGGTGGGTATTTTTTTTTTTAAAGTTGTTTCCATACATATTGACGGATTCTAATAATTATTATAAAAAAAAAAAAACACTAACAAATAACTAAAGATGTGTCTAATGTAAATTAAACAATCATGCATTTTATTTAAATGTGCAAATAGTATACACTCGAAACAAGATAATAGTGCGAATGTAATCAGGTGGAATGTTGATATTTGTTTTGATGATAATTGTATTACAAACTTGACGTCAGTGAAGTGCTCTATTCGGACACAGAATCTTTAGTTAAAACACGTGTTAAGCTGGTACGGTTTTACATTTACAGAATGTCTTCTGAAATGTGTCGTTTATAATGTAGTGTTTATAGTCCACTTTTTTTGCAAAACACATTATTTTTTATTCTTTTGTATGTATCCACAACCGGTCTATTGAACCTAGGTGTATCGATCGTTTTCAGACTATAAGGTGATTTTGTTATGTAGATCAGCTATTTTATCGTCCTACATCCATATAGTGTACTGTTACCTCAGTGAGTCTAGTCCCTTATGTTGTCTGATGTTTCCTTTGTTATACACCCCCACCCCCCGACCGACATTGCGCCTTGCAGGATTTTTTTTTAAAATCTGCAAAGTCTTATATGTTCAGTCATGACAAAAGTACGTAAATTTTTTATCATGTTTATGAACCTTACATGTTCTTTTGTTATATGATCCATTTAAGATATTCACAAGTACAGACATCTCATTTATAGGAATCTAATCCGTCTCTGGAGGTCTGTATTGTGTATCCCAATTTCACACGCTATTATTGTAGAGAGATATGGTACTTCAAATACATGTTACGTTATATTTTTCATATTTCGCCATTTTGATCAGTTTAACAAAACTCAACTATGTGTTTTGTAATTAAGACTGGAATCAAAATGTATTTTACTGATAACGTTGAGAAGACCAGAATACTGTTGGCTGAATTAGGTCTAGCAGGTTACAGTAAAGGAATAAATAGTGCTGTTGTTGCATGCCGAACTTTTATGTTGAGGTTCGATACGTTGTCAACGGCTGACTAGGTTGCTGACGCTGACTCTGGCACTAGCAAATAAAGCTGTCCTTGTCTAGGGGTATGTAATCATGGTCCCTAAGCAGCCATAGTAAAATAATACAAAGGTGGTATGATACTTGTTTTTAGTTGGTGTCCTTTATTGGTCAAATAAACATCCGTTCTGCCGAGCAAGGATTTACTCTGACCGCTTGTAAGTCGAGAGAGATGGATAGAGAGAGAAAACCATAGACCTAACTGCAGAGGCGTAGCGACCCTTCCCTGCGCCCGGGAACTAACATTTCGATTTGTACCCCCTCAAGATTTCGATTTGCACCCCCCTCAACCTTTCAATTTATTTTTCCAACCCATTTTTGCGCCCCCTAAGGTCGGCGCCCGGGGACAAATGTCCCCCCCCCCCCCTCCTCGCTACGCTACTGCCTACCTGTAGTTATACCTTCGTCATATTCCCTAGCTATTCCATCTTAATAATGAGACCAAATCTTATGGACTAACACAGGGGTCTCCAAACTTTTCATCCCGAGGGCCGCATTAACTATCAAATATCAGTTCGGGGGCCAGAGTCTCTTTGGGGTGGCGGTGTCCCCGTGCCCCCCCCCCCCCCCAACGAATTATAATTTATATAGAAATATATACATATTTTAAATTCATCCCCAGGAGAACAAGTCTGAAAGAAACATTGTCGGGGGCCGACAACACACTCGTGGTCCAAGTTTTTTCTCCTTGGGCAAACACAAAAACCCACCCGCCATTTTTTTAAACTTGTCTCTAAGGAAGTCATTTCTTGCAATTCAATGCCCTCAATCTGCAGTTCATCTGGGCAACTGGTTACATTTGCTTCAAATGGGTTTTGAAACAGTCTCACTTCTTCTGCATTTGAATCCTAGTCAGAAAACCTTTACTGAAACTGCAGCTGGAGGTCCTTGATGATCTCGCAAGCAAAATGATATAAGGAACTCAGCTATTGCTTCGGTCATGAAGACCTTGCACTGCTGAAAGTGCGTCAAGCTGTTGCACTGTACTTGTTCCAAAAACATGCTATCCAGCTACTCATCCATTGCAATTGAAAAATTGCGAAACTTGTTAGCAGTTTTCACTGTTGTTTTCATCAATGTCTGCAACGTGGAGGGTATTGGTATTTGCACCCAAAGCTATATTTTCAAATTGTTTTGTATTTTCTGGGCAAAGTTCCTCAGCCACTTCTAACAAACATTTTTTTTCCGTGAACAAAATGATTTCCGCGGGCCGGATGAGAAGACCTCGCGGGCCGCATCCGGCCCGCGGGCCGTAGTTTGGAGACCCCTGGACTAACACATCACCCCCATCCAACAATCCCCGTCCTGCCGCTAACTACTCTTGGCTCTGGTCAGCATTAAGGCTACTATTGTCTTGTCTAACTTGTCTGTCTGTTTGAACCGATCACCTATTTGTCCGCCCACTGTGGTCTACTCTGTTGTTATATGTAAAAAGGTCTTTTGACGTTTCCAAGAAATAACATGTGGAATTGATGTTAATAAACAAAGCACAACAATCGGGACATTTGTTTAGCTTGTTAAGTGATTATCTATATATATAATTCTCTTCTTCGAGCCGTTAGAAAACAAGCTGCAAACGCTCTCCCTACCTCCCCACCCCTACATGGTTTTAGTGAGCTGTGTTCACTCTAAATGTTTACAAGCAGAGCCAACGATTTTAAACGTAGGGGGGGGGGGGAGGGGGGTAGGAAGGAAGGGGGGGGGGTTATGGTCCTTAACGAGCTACTTATAGTGTTTTAAAGAAATATTTTCAGTGTCAGCGTTGGTACTGTCGAATTCACAAATTATGAATTATTGAAAATTAGAAACAACTAAATAGCGGCGTATGTTATGCCGCGGGCCGGCTCGTTTAAGATAAAACTTTAAACTGTCAACATTCTTTAGTGCTGATTAGAGAAATGTCAGCTACAAACATGTGGCTTTTGACTCTCCTTGTAATATTTTGTTTTAATTCATGAGTGTAGATGAAGATGATTTTATGATACATTAATTCTCTTTAAGGGACTATTTTGTATGCTTACTGTATAACGTATTTATTTTAATACTTTAACTTTCCTTTAATACAGTTTATCTTTGTATTTTGTAGTTGTGGTGTTGTCAATATTATGTTATAGTTTCTTATATGAGAGGACATGTAGGCTCAATATATCGGGGTTAATAGATGGACACAGACTTTTTATTAGCGTTATTAATGTCATGGAATCTGACCGACGTTAATCGCAAACAAAATTAACGGCCTGTTTCCTCAGCCTATGTAAACATATGCACGTAGGCAGACGACTTGTTCTAATAAAATGTTCTGGACACTATCCACATATGTTTTGTGCGAAAACATGTGTATGTTTTTATATGGATAAATAGTATTTTATACTTAAACGCATTTATTTTAAATCCATTTACCTAATCTTAATCAAATACCAAAATGTTGAAACTTAAATATTGTTAGGCGCTCTTAAAAACTGGGGAATATTGTAAAGTTTTATTTTTTGCTCTTCCCCTTAAAAGGTTCGCGAGCCGCAGGTTAACGACCATTGTTTTAAGGGAATAAAAAATAAGTATATTCTAGTACCCTTACCAATACGTGATAAGTGAATGATAATAAAAAGAAGTGTCCAAGCGTCTTGTAATAGATCATTTGATTTCGCATTCAGTTTTCCAAATCAATACATGTCACTTCTTAAATGTTATTTCCAACATACGTATATTATTCACAAGCTTTCTTAAATAAAATTAAATATAATGTTTTGTGTCATATTAATTATTTAATGTCGTATACAGTTGTATAACAAATACTTTCCTCATTATTTTAAATTTAATATGTAGGTTATTTCCCTTATACATGTTTTAAAAAATTAATGGGAAGTAACTAAAACTAAAAGAAAGTAAAAGCAATGCATTTTTGAACAACAGGCCTAAATGTCTACATTATAAAAGCATGATATTTTTACATTAAAATCACGGGACTCTAGATACTTGTATCATTAATTTGTTTATTAAAACAACAAAGCACATCAGAAAAGAGTTATAATGTAACATTATATCTAGAGATGAAGCACAGAAACTAGACAAAATATTTTATTCTATTAAACCTGCTGAAGACAAAACACACAGACAGGGTGGTAATTGTACGTCCTATTGTGTTGAGTTCCGATAAGTTAAGTGTTCTTTAACTTTCTTTCAATCTTGTATTTGTGGTTTTGAAAAAAAAAAAATTAACAATCGGCATAAATATCTGGTATTGTATCGCTATCGATATGTCAGCATATATATATATATATATATATATATATATATATATATATATATATATATATATATATATATATATATTTACATAGATTGGAAGACATGCGAGGCGCGGATACAGCAATTACCATCCCGGCTAAAACAATTACAATCATGGCAGGTATTATATTACTTCTAACAGTTCAAGGCGTGATATATTTGAATTCTCCCCAACCAATTATCATGTTGTAGTTATGTTGCAAGTCAGATACTATTACATAACACTTATGTATGTTATACAGCTTTTACTGATTTCAATTGTATGATGCTTCGCTTGCAAAGTTTTAAAACTTTTACAGACTAACTTAACTGTTAACGAGTTTATTCTGCTAATAAAAATCAACAAGAAGAGGAGAATAAAGTCTTTATCGGCTACTGTTTTAATAACACTATGTTAGTCGTGATTAATGACAAATATCGGAAAAGAATAAAATAAATGTTTACAAGCTTTTAACACTTATTTAATCACTTTTAATCACCTATTTTCCAATTCATCAAATAAGAAATCTAATTTTTACCACATTAACGTAATGTAAAGTCTTCGCAACAAAGTAATTTAGTAAGTAATTAGTAATTATGAGCATTTTTTTCTTTCAGCTAAATACATTGTAAAATCACATTTAGCTACAGAGGCTGATTCAGCTGATAATTTTTTTTTTTTTTATAATTTAAGTTAGAATTAATCTGTGAAAAGATATATGTTTAAAACATATTTTAAAATAATCACCTCCACGGTGATCAGAAAATCGACAGTCTTTCAAAAGTGAAATGGAACTCAAGTTTCCTCAATTTGACTTTGTAAGGGAGATTATTCTAAAGGGGTGCTACACTACAATGAACATTACCAAAAAATAGACGCCCCTGACAAAAGATCAAATGTATGCATTCAAGAGAAACATTCCTCTTGGTCATCAACAGACTGACACAATGCTACAAAGTGCAGATGTCCATCTGACACATTCTGAATTATCTTTCTTTTCTTCAAAATCTACTTCTCGCACCGTTTGGACTGAATCGGACTTACCGCCCCTAACCACCCACACTCTCACTTACCGCCCCTAACCACCCTTACTCTCACTTATCGCCCATAACCACCCATACTCTCACTTACCGCCCCTAACCACCCACACTCTCACTTACCTCCCCTAGCCACCCACACTCTCACTTACCGCCCCTAATCACCCACACTCTCACTTACTGCGTACCTGGCCAGACTCAGAACTTACCGCCCCTAACCACCCACACTCTCACTTACTACCCCTAACCACCCACACTCTCACTTACCGTCCCTAACCACCCACACTCTCACTTACTGCGTACCTGGCCAGACTCAGAACTTATCGCCCCTAACCACCCACACTCTCACTTACCGCCCCTAACCACCTACACTCTCACTTACCTCCCCTAGCCACCCACACTCTCACTTACCGCCCCTAATCACCCACACTCTCACTTACTGCGTACCTGGCCAGACTCAGAACTTACCGCCCCTAACCACCCACACTCTCACTTACTACCCCTAACCACCCACACTCTCACTTACCGTCCCTAACCACCCACACTCTCACTTACTGCGTACCTGGCCAGACTCAGAACTTACCGCCCCTAACCACCCAGACTCTCACTTACCGCCCCTAACCACCCACACTCTCACTTACCGCCCCTAACCACCCACACTCTCACTTACCGCCCCTAACCACCCACACTCTCACTTACCGCCCCTAACCACCCACACTCTCACTTACCGCCCCTAACCACCCACACTCTCACTTACCGCCCCTAACCACCCACACTCTCACTTACCGCCCCTAACCACCCACACTCTCACTTACCGCCCCTAACCACCCACACTCTCACTTACTGGGTACCTGGCCAGACTCAGAACTGTGAAGCCCAATTTGGCCAACGCAAAAGATGTATCTGAGGCTCCACCCACCTACACCCACATTGATGAAGCTACTATCCAATATTACGAGCCAAAGTTATCGGCAGACAAGTTGTCGGCTATATAGGTGGTATACCGCTAAATACAACAAACCCCATTCCTAGTTTCCACAAGTCACTTATCATAACTTAGACAAGGAATTAAATTAGCTCAATGTCAGACATTCATTATCCAGTTAACCAATAGTGAAGCTAGTTTATGACTTAATTAGATATTACTTTAATACACATATGTGACTGTTTTAGAAGTTTTGATACATTCATTGGCATTTTTATATTGCTTATACAATGTTAAATTATATCATGCTGAAAAGTAGTAATGGTGTCAAAAAATTGAAAAGAAGAACCTCACTGTTACAGTTATTTGCAACAGCCTTGTGTATGAAAGGTGTGTGTGTGGGACGGATCATTGCGCCTGAGTTTGTACACCGTGGTATTGTAGCGCGGGGCGGTATGTGTTGACAAGTATGTTGTACTGAGTGAACGAGGGCAACAAGGGAAGCGACTGGTCGAGTGACTGGTGTGTTGGAAGCGAGAGGACGGAGCTCTATAGCGGTTAATTTGGATGGCAGTTCGAGGTCAAGTTTGGACATGACAGGTAGCTTGGTTGTGACTAGGAACAGGTAAATAGATCAGATTAAACTGAACTGAACTCAAGCGTTTTATGTTTGGTGTGTCTAAATTGGTGCTACAAAGTTCCACAACCACTCTCGCGAACGCTCTCACACTACCCGTGTTTTAGCGTACAGGGCAGTTGAATAGTCGAATACTTATATGACTTAAACTAATCCTGACTGTGACTTAGTTAAATAGTCGAATACTTATATGACTTAACTAATCCTGACTATGACGCAGTTGAATGGTCGAATACTTATATGACTTAAACTAATCCTGACTGTGACGTAGTTCAATAGTCGAATACTTATATGACTAAAACTAATCCTGACTGTGACGTAGTTGAATAGTGGAATACGTATATGACTTAAACTAATACTGACTGTGACGTAGTTGAATAATCGAATACTTATATGACTTTAACTTATCCTGACTGTGACGTAGTTGAGTAGTGGAATACTTATATGACTTAAACTAATCCTGAATGTGACGTAGTTGAATAGTGGAATACGTATATGACTTAAACTAATACTGACTGTGACGTAGTTGAATAATCGAATACTTATATGACTTTAACTTATCCTGACTGTGACGTAGTTGAGTAGTGGAATACTTATATGACTTAAACTAATCCTGAATGTGACGTAGTTAAATAGTGGAATACTTATATGACTTAAACTAATCCTTACCGTGACGTAGTTAAATAGTCGAATACTTATATGACTTAAACTAATCCTTACCGTGACGTAGTTAAATAGTCGAATACTTATATGACTTAAACTAATCCTTACCGTGACGTAGTTAAATAGTCGAATACTTATATGACTTAAACTAATCCTTACCGTGACGTAGTTAAATAGTCGAATACTTATATGACTTAAACTAATCCTGACTATGACGTTGTTCCAAGTGACAGTTGAGTGAACATAACAGTTACCTGCTATATAACTTTGTCCTGTCGTGACTTAGCTCACCTGGCGTTAGACGTTCCCCATTGATATAATCTTTCATCATCCACGGTAAAATTAAATATATATTATTGTATACTACATATTTTTTTCTTTACCGGTCGTAAACCTATGTCAGAATCAAGTAAAAATCATTATTATTTTAACAGGCTGTAAACTGCGCACACATAGTTGTAGCGTAGTCAGCTTGTTACTATTAAGTTTACTCAATGCTCATACTGTTTTAGCTACTACAATCTTATTGCTAACCAGACTGCCCCTCCTTCCTGTAAGTTTACTCAATGCTCATACTGTTTTAGCTACTACAATCTTATTGCTAACCAGAGTGCTTCTCCTTCCTGGAAGTTTACTCAATGCTCCTACTGTTTTAGCTACTGCAATCTTATTGCTAACCAGACTTCCCCCCCTTCCTGTAAGTTTACTCAATGCTTATACTGTTTTAGCTACTACAATCTTATTGCTAACCAGACTGCTCCTCCTTCCTGTAAGTTTACTCAATGCTCCTACTGTTTTAGCTACTACAATCTTATTGCTAACCAGACTGCCCCTCCTTCCTGTAAGTTTACTCAATGCTCCTACTGTTTTAGCTACTACAATCTTATTGCTAACCAGAGTGGGCCTCCTTCCTGTAAATTTACTCAATGCTCCTACTGTTTTAGCTACTACAATCTTATTGCTAACCAGACTGCTCCTCCTTCCTGTAAGTTTACTCAATGCTCCTACTGTTTTAGCTACTACAATCTTATTGCTAACCAGACTGCCCCTCCTTCCTGTAAGTTTACTCAATGCTCCTACTGTTTTAGCTACTACAATCTTATTGCTAACCAGAGTGGGCCTCCTTCCTGTAAATTTACTCAATGCTCCTACTGTTTTAGCTACTACAATCTTATTGCTAACCAGACTGCTCCTCCTTCCTGTGCCTCAGCTCACGTGACAGTCGATTATTTATACTTTACTATACATGTATATAGTCTCGCTACAGGCGGCTATAACTCATGAGTTATATTATTTTTATTTACTAAATATCAGTTATTATACGGGACGGAGTGGTCCAGCGGTAGAGAGCTGGACTGCTAACCCGAAAGTCTCGAGTTCGAATCCGGGTTCAAGTCAGTAGACCGTCCCTGAGTCCACCCAACTCTGATGGGTACCTAACTCTCGTTAGGGAAAGTAAAGGCGGCTGGGCATAGTGCTGACCACACTATCTCTTCATATGCCGAGGTCACAGAAACAAGTGAACTCTACTTCACTTGCCCCATAGACCGTCAGGTTTGAAAGGGAAACTTTACATTTTTTTATCAGTTATTATGGTATAATTATAATTTTTCCCTTTACATAAAAATTCTTACGATATTTACCCTGGTAACAGTTTAAAAAAACAACAGAAACACAAAAAAATAAAGTGGTACGGATGTGTCAGAAGGGCGACCTAATTACAAGCCCAATTAAATGTCAGAAAGATGTTTTACTCTTGTGAATCTCTATCCGTGCTCACAAGCCAATGATTAACACGAAATACTAACGCTAACAGTGAGGCAATTAATTACATGATGTTATTAGAAAAATACATTATATGTTTAATATGGTAGTTCTTTACGGCCTAGCTGAAATAAAACGACATAATATGGTGTCGCTAGTCCTATGTTTTACAAATGTAACCATGGCAACGTTGTTTGTCGAAATGAACGAAACACACTGTGATTTATTTTTTAGAGAAGTTTGTGTTTTAGTAAAAAAAAGTGATTTTTTATTAGATGTGGAACCCTAACAGCTTCATGTCGTGTACACTAATTTATCGACTCGTGCCTGCCTATCACAGTAACGGCCACTTGATTACACTGTCTTGAAGGTTTATACTGTAAAGGTCCGTGACTTGTGTGTTTAATAAGCAGCATGCATCCGGCATTGCCCGAATTTAGGAAATATACTACGTTTCCAATTTAAATGCCATTTTGCAAATACCCTCGCCTATTATAGTAATAGCCACGTTAAGATACTCTATTAAACGTTTATACTTAATAGACAACATGCATTATTTAAAACACAAAAGCTACTCATGTAAAATCACGGGTAGGCCTACATTTTTTAAAATGTATTTGACATGCTGCGCGCATTGACTAAATCTTAATAGACATTGTCTCTTGGCTTATTACATCAGCAGCACTTTCAAAATTTAGTTCAACAGAACCATACGCAAATTGCAGGAGGCGTGGTATAAAAAGGTGTACATATGTCATATTTAATATTTTAAATGTCATTTGTATAAAATAAATAGTATATAACTTTAAGGTAATTGTCGTTAATTCTATTTTTAATATTTGTCTGTTGTTTAGTTTAGTGTTATATTAATAACAATTGTAAAATACAACCTATAAGGTTTATACAAGAGCTCTCATATCAGAACCAGGTGCTCTTTATTGAACATTGACAAACTTCCCACACCTGTTCCCTCTAAGGGAAAAAATTAGTGTGCAACGTGTATTTTGTGTGCGCGGTGTTCTAAAAGGCTTATACAAGGATATATGTATTTTACAAAATCACTGCGCGGCAGCTCAAAACTACTTCGCGGCCGCGCAACCGCGCAGCTTAGAGGGAACATTGTGTCTGAGTATTAAAAAGATTGTTTTTAGTTTCTGAAGGTACGGGGGGGGGGATTAGGTCTGATTCTATCGACTAATGGGGACTTGTTTGTAGCCTGTTATTTACAGTGTCATTTTTGATGATTTTTATTTCTGCATTGGCTCGTGAGGAGCACTAGATCTACATCTTTGTAATAAAGACATTTCTTTCTTACATGTAGATCTAGTTCCTTTTATTAAAAGGTATCAAAATTAATCCCCCATCAGATAGACCAGCCGATCACTGTTTACACGGAACTGTTAGCTAGTGTTTGAAAATATATCAATTAAATAGATTAGTTTATGTGTATATACGAGGCAAAAAATAATATTAAAAACCATTACGTATATAAAGTACAGAATAACACTAATACAAAATGACTTAAAAGACAATACAGTAAAGCAAAATAATAATAAACTTTTTTTTGTAACTATTTGATAAATGAATTTTTCTAAATATAAATAATTTTTAAGATAAAATGTGAGTTATTTCAATTTATTTAATTATAATGTATATATGGGAAGTTACTCATATGCTTATTTACTTAATAGGCTTATATCATTCGCAAAATTATTTTTTAAAAATGAAACTTAAATTTTTCCTTTTTTTAAATGTTTTTGTATTTTTTTAGTTATTTTCCTTGTAAGTAAATTTCAATCTGTGTTTAGTTTATTCTTATGTGTGTTGTCCAACCCACGGCAGGCCTCACGCATGTGTCAACTATGTTAGTAAAATACACTACACAGAAATCACAAATAAGGTTTGGCTTGTCAGAACATGCGCTAAAGGCAGTTGAGCTTTTATAGAAGAGGATGTTATTAGCAAATAAAACTACAGACTAGCTAAGCAGATAACTGTTTATAGTATGCAACCTTTCACCAACTGGGTTTGTTGAATTGTATAGCTACGGAACAGTACGCATCGTTTGCTACTTTGAGATCGAATACATTTATAAGAAATTGTGGCTAAAGGAATAGTATTTATTTTATTCATTAATTTGCACATAAGAATGTATCTATGAACATTGTTAAAATAATAAATAATCAATGTATGTGGGATAGTTTTGTTTCAGTCGCTAAAATCTTAGTCAACACCAAACGCATGTTTTTACAGAGAGGCATCGTTAGAGAATTTACACGATGATATTTATACAGATGAATATTGCTAATACCAATGTCTTGATCTAAATATTGAAATTGTGTATTGATTATAAACGTGTTTTCGGTTGATCTTTTTTTTTCTCTTTATATTCCAAACCATTGATCTAAAGATGGCCGCCGCCATTTTAATATGACCGTAAATGTTCTGTTATAGTCTAGCTAATATCGTTGAGAGACACATTTTTGGTGTAGGTGCTGTTTTGTTTTTACTACATATTTTCATTTCCATTTTGCTCTAATGAATTAAATTGTCTAAAAGCATATTAAAAAAATGTTGCTTGTATTTTATGTTGTGTCTGCAGTGTAGCTATTGTAAATCTAACATAAGCAAGGCATGTGGACCCAAGATACATGGAGGCCCTTTTCTCTCTTTGAAAAAAAACAACAAACACTTTTACATTGGAATTTTAATATTTATTTAAATTTTATAATTTAAAATAGAAAATGGAAATTAACTTTCTTTTCTTCAGTAACATTATACATGTTATAATAGCTAGTTGCACAAGTACATACAATATGAAGTCACAGGCTCTAAACCTTTTGTTAACAGAACAAAAAATATTCGTTCGCATTGCTATGTTAACCATTTAAAAACGATATAACGTGATTATGATTCGAATTATATATGCCCTCTTTATTAACAGCGGATATTGACCGATAGTACAGAAGATTTTTGTGAACGTTATAAGTAGAAGACACCTATGTTTATTTTTATTTTTATTTAATCAATACTAAATTACTGATTAAATACTAAGAGGCAGTATAATCAATTTGTTCTCAATGTGTGCATAGATAGCACCATTTATTAATACCGCTTTACATCATCAACAGTGGAGTTGCTCCCTCTCATGTTAACTGTAAGGCGAGAGCCAGTTAGAGGAGCCACTTAAGCCACGGCTTAAATGTCTAAATGAAATCATGGGCCCAAACCTTTTCAGATACAACAAACTCAACCATCTCACAAGACCTGCAATGTTGAATGAGGCGTAACGTCTTTTTATACCTGTGTGGGTGAGGAGGGGGATGTCAGACTTTTTGTGAAAATATATGGCTGTTGGGAGAATAAAGGGGAAGGATGGATGATAAAATATGGTTGTTGGGAGAATAAAGGGGAAGGATGGATGATAAAATATGGTTCTTGGGAGAATAAAGGGGAAGGATGGATGATAAAATATCGTTGTTGGGAGAATAAAGGGGAAGGATGGATGATAAAATATGGTTGTTTGGAGAATAAAGGGGAAGGATGGATGATAAAATATGGTTGTTGGGAGAATAAAGGGGAAGGATGGATGATAAAATACCCAAATAAGAGTTTCACGGGACAACGACAACATAACATAAACCCCATAGTGGCCGCGTGTTGATAGAGACAACACATTTGACAGTGTCAGAAGAACGTTTGTGATATATCCTGATTTTATGTCTGGATTTTGAAAACAAATACACTTGAGTCAAAAGTATGTAATGTAACAAGGTTTGAACTTGTGGATGCCATAATTATAGCGAGGACTGTATATGTTAAATTAAAAAAGCGGTATTGATATAAACTTATTTTAGCTTCTTCAGTGCTACTTTTTAGACGGCTATTAGACTAATTAGTGCAAGTTGTAATATTTTAATATTTTTTTGTCTTAATTACACAGCTCTTGTTGTTGTTTTTTTTCTTTATATGACACAGAAAAGACATTATTGTTCGGTATACTTTAAAAAAAATCAATACATATATACATTTCCCTATCCTATATATCATTATCCTTTTTTTTTATATTCTTGAGTTTTTTAGCTAATTGGCTGTTTTATCGATTAATTAAATAATGCAATGCGGTCTGTTTAAATAGTCTAATGATGTGGTTTTTTAATTAATCTAAGTTATCAAAATATGATGAGCAAAGTTTTTTTTCTTTCACTTTTGACAGAATAATAGGTATGTATGCAATACGTTTATTGTATGATATGTTCCATTTTGTATTTAAACATTCTGGTCGGAACCAATTACTGTCCTTGTCACATTTTAGTATGTAGCATTGTTTTAAATGAATACAACAAGTATATTTATGTTAACAGATAGCAAACTCCTATCAGTACTGGTAAATCGAAGTGTTGAAGTCTCTTGTAATATACAATTTAATTTCGCTCTAAGTTTTCTTAATCAATGTATGCCATTTAAACTAAAAAAACATACATTTTTGACACACTTTCTTATATGTCATTTAGATATAACTTTTCATTTTATACCTAGCATTGAATGTCGTATACATTTTTGCAACACATAATTACCATCTAATTTGAAATTACATTTTAAGGCTTTTTCCCTTATGTATATTTACATAGTTAATGGTAAGTAACTAAAACTAATAGAAAGTAAAAGAAATTAATTTTCTAACAATATGCCTATATGTCTACATTGTGCAGGGGTCTCTAAACTACGGGCCGGCGAGGTCATTTCATCCGGCCCGCGACGATCTTTTTGCCCACTGAATAAATGTTGTTAGAGGTGACTGAGGAACTTTGCACAGAAAATTCAAAACAATTTGAAAATGTAGCTTTGTGTGCAAATACCATTACCCGCTGTGTTGCAGACATTGTTGAAAACATTGTGACTCAAATTGCGAAATATGCAAGCAAGCTTCGCCATTTTTCAATTGCAGTGGATGAGTTGCTGGACAGTTGTTCCACTTCAACTTCTTGTGTTTATTAGAGTGGGTATAGACATTGGCCTTTGCTGCACACATAACTAGTCATTTAAATGTGTGAACCTAAGATGGCAAAAGAGGGAAATCTAGTTTCTTATCTATAAACCCATCTAAATGCCTTCAGATTCAAACTTGTCATGTATTTGTAACAAGTACAGGCCAACAACTTGACGCACTTTCAGCAGTGCAAGTTCTTTACGGCATTTCCCCGAATGGAAACTTACCCGAATGCGACAAACGCCCGAATTGAAATTTGTCCGAATGGGCATTTGTCGCATTCGGGCAAGTGTCCGTTTAGGCAAGTATCTATTCAGCAAATCGGCCTTCCGGCAAACGGCATTCGGGCAAATGCCAGTGAAAAAATTCAACAAAAATTTAAATACCAAAACATTAAAATAAAAAGTCTTTTTTTTTTACATTTTATGTATTAGCTTTAACGTTTTAAAATAATAATTTAATAATAATGTATATTGTTTTTAAAAAATAAGTATTATTATTATATTATAAATAAAATGTCAAACCTATAGCAGATTTGAATAATTGAATTTACTAATACTGAAATATAAAAACAAGTTAATAAAAAGTCCAGTGACAATTTAAGCGCAATTTCCTTATGTTCAAATAATAGTCTAAAAATAGATAGTGATCAAGTTTGTTTTTAAACTAGCTCCTCCTCCTTCGCTTGCGGCTCGCGGAGTTCGCTGCTAAGCCAACCAGGTCACATGATTTACCCTCGTCCTCCTTCGCCTTCCACTGCCGATTTTGCTATATAGTACTGTAATGTATTATGTATAATATAATTAAAAAACAATTGTGACCAAACGAAAGGATATTTTTGAAAACTTTCTTCGGCAGTATTGTTCTAAATTATGGCAGCAATCGATTGGTAAATATTTCAAGTCGCTAAGTGGTCTGGTTGCCGAGATATGGGCCAAAAACTGCATTTTTTCGAGGTTTTTTTGGCTTTTCCGGGAAATCCAGGAAGGAATTCCGGAATTTTTTTGGCCCACAATCATCCTCGGAACTTGCTTAACATATTTGCTTTGGAACTAGTCCTCGATATTGCTTCATTGAGGAGGAGATACGACTTAAAGCTCGGACATCCATCCATCATTGAGTCAATGATTCATTGACGAGTTAATAAACGCAATTCTCCAGAATGGCAATTGCGCTAAAAAGTATATTCAAGCATCCAGAGAACATGGGCGTTCAAACAGTAAAGTCACATCGAACTGTTCAAGTGTCTTGTTATATATTATTTAATTATGCTTTCAGTTTTCTCAGTGAAGTTGTGTACCTTATTAAATTTAATCTCCATGAAACATATACTTTAGACATATTTTCATATATGTAATTTAAACTTTATTCTAAAGTGCGATTTTTAGTCAAATATATAAAAAGCGAATTTTAAACAATAACATACTCTTCATTTTAATTACGAAACATTCAGTTGCGAACATTACTGCCCTTGTAACATGTTAAGTCATGCATGTAAATGAGAAAGATAATATGAGACAATAATTAACCTTGTGTAATAATTACTGTATAACCTCTTCTGTTTAATACAGACTAATACTTTGCTGCCAGTGAATAATACTTTAATACAGTGTATCTTTGCATTTTGTTGTTGTGGTGTTGAAAATAGTATATTTTAGTTTCTTACAAGAGATGAAATGTAGGCTCATTACATCGGGGTTAATAGATGGACACAGACTTTTTATTAGCGTTATTAATGTCATGGAATCAGGCCGACGTTAATAACAAACACAATCAACGGCCTGCCCCACCAGCCCATGTAAACATATACACGTAGGCAGACAGTGCCGGAGCCAGGTTGTTTAGCGCCCTATATATATATATATATATATATATATATATATATATATATATATATAAATATATATATATATATATATATATATATATATATATATGTATATATATATATATATACATATATATATATATATATATACATATATATATATATATATATACATATATATATATATATATATATATATATATATATATATATATATATATATATATATATACATATATATATATATATATTTATATATATATATATATATATATATATATATATATATATATATATACGTGTATGTATATATGTGTATTAGAAAACTGTCTCATTAAATTTTTAAATTAAACCATTTAACATTTATTATTGCAAAATAAATACACCATTAGACAACAAACCACACAGAGATAGGCTCAAACTCATTTCTGGCCTGAAATAATCGAATTTTAAAACGCCGTAATCACATTTATGCCCGCGTAGTTGTTTTTTTTTCTAGGCAACAGTGTGTGATAGTTACTGTAGAACAACCACTGCTTCGTCGGTATAGTAGTTCCTCCAATTTAATTAATTTCTTTTTATGAAAACTGTGCTCTCCACTAGCAACTTACACTGGACGTGTTAATAGTAAACTCAAAGAAATAACTACATTTGGTACATAATATTCCAATTTTAGTTGCACTATATAGAGAAGCACATCTGATGGTAACATATGCTTAGGAAGCTGTTACTTGAAGCTCAGTGCAAATAACATCATTATCAATATATGTATTAACCATATGTTTCAACATATTTGCAGTCAGTAAGTATATTCGCATGTGTCATTTGTTGACATTGTACATTTTATAAAGGATGCCAAATAGAATATAATGTTCTAATTGTTGGAATCTCTCTTCAATAGACTATATACCCATGTCCCATATCCAAGATAATGTAGTAGAATTCTTCGTTGAAATTATGTTTAAGATCCTGTGGTGCCAACAATTAATTTAGTTTGAAAATCGAAATCTTACCCTGGCCAACGAGACTTTTAATTAAAAGAGAGAGAAAACGAGACTTACAAGCCCAATTAAAAATCAAAATTGCACACGTTATCGGCGTCATGGAGTGATCACTAAATCAACATTAAAATTAGATAACCATCTGAAATGTTTAAATTAAAAGATGTAGATTAAATACAATAATTATCTCATTATATTACCCGAGGCAAAAATTTGGGGAGGGCAGGTGGGGCGGCCGCCAAACGTGGTAGATAATAATATAAAAAGCTCGTTACTGAATCATATACTGTCGAAATATTGAATCTTGAATGCTACTTGGCATTACGGACTTATTTGTTTTCTATATCAATTGTGGGACACCAAAATAAATAAACCGGGAGTGATCTCCCCTAAACTTTCTCGAATATTCTAATATAATACTACGTGGGATGTCAACTCGGAATATAGACATGATTTTTGTTTACTTAAACTTTTAAAAATAGAATAAAATCTAGTAGAAAAAAAAATTGCGCACCAAGCGAGCACCAAAACCAAATGTGCGTAATAGTGCTCAATATTATTAGTACTTTATAAATTTACATGCGTTTTTTGAAAAATCGGAAATAGCGTAAATTAGTACTTCCGGTCAACGGAAATTACTCAAAATTTGATAGAAGGTAGAGAATTAGATCTTTTACTTACATGTGAAATTTCATTTATCTATCTGAATTAGTACTCAAGTTATAGGCTTTTGAAAAATTCAATGTAGAAAACGTACCACTTCCGGTTATCGGAAATCGCTCAAAAGTTGATACGGATCTACGATTTTGATATAATACTTATATATGAAATTTCATCAACCTAGCTGTAACGGTACTCAAGTAATCGTGTTTACACACAGACACGCAGACACACAGACACACACACACACAGACATACGGACAAGATTGCAAAATTATGTTTTTCCGTATCAGTGAGGTGTAAAACGTCGAGATTTGTAAAAATCTCGATTTTTTTTTGCACGATTACAATACTTTCTCTATACTACGTATATACGAGAAAGTAAAAAGGCAAAGTGATTGGTAAAAAGCGCCCCCACCTGTACGAATGAGGGAAGGGGGGGGGAGGGAAATGCGTATTTTTATCAACACGAATAAATATTTATAGGCCTAATTTAAAGAGGGGGGGCCAAAATGATAGTTCGTCCTGGGGGTAAAATCACGATATAACGTCGGTTATTATTCCGGAATTGTACAGCAGTAAAAGACAGTAAAACCATGACGTAGTCTGCCGAGCCGTTCCGGAAACCACCAGAAATACTGTAAACCATGATTTATTTGCCGCCATTTTCAAAATATATACTGTTTAAAAAAGTAAAAAATGTGCATGGATTGATTTTAGTTGCATTTTAAATACTGCTTTGCTAAGTATTTTGTATTCTAATTATTTTAAGTGTATGTGCTAATTATTGCTGCTACTAAACATTGTTCTAGTTCTTCTTACTACTTTTAACTTTAGTAATTCTAATCTTCTTATTTTTACTTGATAAAAAAACGGCCTGAGCCTACAGTCCATGTAAGCAAATTCACGTAGCAGATTCGGATAAATGGTACTTGTCTTATGTCTCTATCAATGTTTGCCTTTGGTTTTTTAGCTTGCATTTTAAACAAAATGTATAAAAAAAAGTTTTTTAATACGAGAAAATTAAGAGTGATAGGCAATGTGGTTGAGCATCAGTGTTTGAAATTTTAGGAATTTATTTTTACCAAATAGTAAAGGTTGGAGTTATTTTAAATAAAACAATAATATAATATTTTCAGATAACAAAGAAAGCATCTTTTATAAATATTGCATATACTGAATTATCAAACTTAAAAATGTTGTCATTTCTATAAACAAAATATGCAACATTTTAATCTAACTATATATTAATACTCGTTGGGTTTATAGAGATACGTTATCTCCCTTTATTGTTTTCAGCCCACAGTATTATTGATATTTTCTGACCAGTCGTATTTCCCTATATAATCTGTGTATTTTGTGGGTCAAAACTGACCGGTCGTATTTCTCTATATAATCTTTGTATTTTATGTGAAAACAGAGGGTATTTTCAACAACGATTTTAGGTTGCTTAACCTCTGTACATCAGGCTATTTTTTGCAAGCTCACAGAAAAATGGTCTTTCCGTTTGACTCAATCAACAGCGTCAGATTGTGTAGCCTCATGTGTTTACCATAGCATTGTGAGTATGGATAGAGATTCACAAGAATAAACTTCTTTCTAAAATTTAATTGAGTAGGTTACAAATTTGTAGTTTTCATACTTGCAAGACGACCATTTTTTGTTAGTTTAAACAATTATTTGATTATTAAAAGGAACAGAAAATTCAAGTGAAGCATTACTTTAAAAAAGAGAAATAAGGACAATGTATACATTAATTTATAAAAGGAAGTGAGAATCGTAACTAAAGGAACACAAAATCTGGTATTAAAGATGATTCGTAACACAAAAAACCTTTAAACATCTTTATACAAATACAGTTGTATTTTGACATACGAGTGCCCTGACATACACGATCTTTCATACACATGCTATCGATTGAGTAACATTTGAAATACGAGTAATCGGAGTAGCGGTTTTAACGGTTTGTCGAAAAGAAACATTTCTAGAGAGTTTGCAAATGATTGTGTATCGGAGCTATTTAATGACACTTACCTAGCTCATTTCTAAATCATTCCTTAAATCGAGAAAATAAAACCTTATTGGACAAGTATATTTGTACATCATGTATGAAAAAGTTGGGATAGTGTGGAAAGCCTGGAGAAAATTGAAACGACCATCGAAGAGAAAACAATGACTAAAAATACGTGAAAGAAATAAAACAGTATATAGTAACATTTAGGTTTCATTATGCTGGGTGAAGTATAGGTATTTTATTTTATAGACCCCACCCCAAGAATGTCTACCTAATCTCTCCCCCCCCCCCCTCTCCAAGAAATGTAATTTATATAGAAATATATACAAATTTCAAGTGTCGTTGTCCAACCCCTCCCCCCGGAGAAAAAAGTCTGAAAGAAAGATGCTCGGGTTCAGACAACACACACCAGGTCCAAGTTTGTTCTCAAGTTGTTCTTCGCGTATTTCATTCTTGAAAATGTTTGTTCACACAGGTATATTGTTGCAAAATTTGAAAGGTACTTTGATGAAAAAGTTTTAGGAAAATCTTCCTTGGTCCTTCTTTGAACTAGTCTCTAAGGAGGTTATTAGCTTGCAATTCGGTGACCTCCAGCTGCAGTTCTTCTGAGCAACTGGCCACATTTGCTTCAAATGGGCTTTGAAACAGTCTCACTTCTTCTGCCTTTGAATCCAAGTCAGCCAACCGCTACTGAAACTGCGTCTGGAGGTCTTTGATGTGCGTCAAGTTGTTGGCTTGTACTTGTCCCGAAAACATGACAAGTGGGTGTATAGATCAGAAACTAGATTTCCCTCTCTTGTAGTTTTAGGTTCAGAAAATTAAAATGACGTGTAATGTTTGCAGCAGAGGCCAATTTCTATACTTTTCATCAGATATTAACGGCAGCGGCTTGCTTTGTTTTCCAGGAAGTCCTCTATTTCCTATCTTAACTTAAAATCCCCGTTCAGAACTTTCTCAAAACGTCGTCATTTTACTGGTAAATCTTGCGATTCTCTGGTTGTATCTTTCAACATGTCTCTGAACTATCTATGGTAGAGTCCATGTGACCTTATAAATTCACAATCTTCAACACAGGATTCACTACACTGCGTATGTCCACATATGTAGCACAAAAACTTGCTGATGAATAAATAATACAGTGCAGGAACATATGTTGTAGAATGTTTTTTCTCATTACACATCTGCACCGCTTGTCCAACCAAGCCTTTCTTTATGTCACTAATGTTCTCCCTCCGTCAACAGTTAGGTAACTGAGGTTAGTCCAGTCTAAGTTATATTCAACAAATGTTGTTTTTGTTAACTCATTGAATATATCCTCTCCGGTAACAGTGTCATAAAAACCAGTTTATTTGTTATGTTTATGTCTTCATCCACACCTCTAATAAACACAAGCAGTTGAGAGGTGGAACAACTGTCCAGCAACTCATCCATTGCAATTAAAAAATAGTAAAACGTTATTGCATTTTTCGCTATTTGAATCACAGTGTTTTCACCAATGTCTGCAACACGGTGAACAACGGTAGTTGCACCGAAAACTACATTTTCAAATTGTTTTGAATGTTCTGGGCAAACTTCCTCAGCCACCTCCAACAAACATTTTTTTTCCTTGGACAAAAAGATCTCCGCGGGCCGGATGAGAGGACCTCGCTGGCCGCATTCGGCCCGCGGGCCGTAGTTTTGGGAACCCTGCTGTACGGTATCGCTTAGATGTCAAACAGACAACACCTACAATTTACTTTCAAAGATTTGGAAGCCGTTGGATAAAGGTTAAATATTAGGTTGATGCATAATCAATGAATAACATTTGGTAGGTATCGTCTACTGTAGAAAGTAGGATAGTGAATAGTATATGTACGTATACATCTGTATATTTTAATATCGTAAAATTGTATGTACACGTCTAGGATTGGAAACGTTGCCGTAACACAATCAGTGAACCCTATCTTTAAGAATAACAATGCAACCTAGCAATAACAAGTCTACCAATACAACTTGTATTGTCGATAAGCTAAATATTTTATATTTCGGATTCGAGCTGAAACGCGATCAATGCTTGGTAAAAACATGAAAACGGATGTTTTACATAGCCAATTATTTGTTATAATTATTTACAGTCTATTTTGTAAAGTATTGCAAAAACAAGTACACCCCCTTGCGCCCCCTCCCTCACACACCTCACCAAACAAAAGCAGTCAAAAAAAGTCAAAAGTACTAGGGTACATATTTAACGCTTTTATGGTTACACTAAGTTTAAAAAAAAATATCTTGAGATGACAAAAATGCATTATTTCTCTAATGCTTTTCTATTAGATATGCTAACCTATAGCATCAGCCCTAACAACCAGACCAGCGCATAAAAAAAAAAAAAAAAAAAAAAAAAAAAAAAAAAAAAACTAGTTACGATACTAATTCGCATTGTTCTCCTATACAAAAAGTACTAAACATTTTGTGTGATGTATTGCAAGGCCATAAGGTTAATGTTAAATACAGGTGTGATGCCTAATAAATCGTTTGAAATGTGCGCTAGGTATAGTACTTTGGCTATATTACAAAGAGTAGCTGTTTTAATAAACGAATATTGTGACACCTCCCCAGCTAACATTACAATCATCATGTTTTCTTTTGTGTGACACATGGGTCAGCCACACAAAGCTCCCTCAACTTTTCTCATGACAGTCACTTTATTTAGAATCGATTAGATACCTTTACTAATATTTATGAAGGGACCGATGCTGTTCTTTATCTAATATATAAAGCTCAGTTCTGTATGTAAAAATACATGTTTGTCGTATTTACCGTGCTCACAGTCTAAATTTATGAGTTAAAAAATTACTGTTGAAAGTGTTGGGAAATAATTTTCATTTTTCAAACTGATAGTAATAATTGTCGGCATGTTCATTAAACACAAGTTTTAAAAAAATATCATATTTTACAAAAATTCTAATTATGTCTTTATTTAGTCCTATAGCACTTACTTCCCTTTGATAAATTAGGCAAAACACAATTACTTCCCTTTATAAAACCATTGCATTAGTTAAAAAGAATTTACTTTTTAATTACTTTGTTTTGGTGTTGGGAAACAAATAATTACATAATTAGCGGGGATTGATCAAGTGCAAATGTTGTAGGTATTTTACGGATAAGCTTGGAGTATTATAATTGTGCATTAAATTGAAACAGGCGCGTTCGTTTAAGTGAGTGCAAAAGACTATGAATAAGTTGGGGTACTATAGTCGTTCATTAAGCTAAAACAGGTGATTCCGCCCCGGGGCGTTTATGTTCGCGTTAGTGTTTTCTTTGTGTTTAGGTGGGTTTGCGTTAGTGGTTGCGTTTTGATTTGGTTCGTTTTTGTTCTTTCTTTTTTCGTTTTTGTTTGTGTTTGGGTTTGTATTTGTGTTTTTGGTTGGTTTTGCGTTTGGATTTGGTTTGTTTTCGTTTGCTTTTTCGTTGTTTTTTTGTGTTGGTATTGGTGTTTGTGGTTGTGGTTGGGTTTGTTGTTAGGTTTTTGTTTTCATTTGCTTTTTTGTTTGTTTTTTCTTTGTGTTTGTGTTGGTGTTTGTGGTTGTGGTTGGGTTTGTTGTTAGGTTTTTGTTTTCGTTTGTATTTGTAATTGTGTTAGCGTTATGTTTGCGTTTTGTTGTTTTGGGTTTGGTTGGTTGTGGTTTGGGTGGGCAATGCCGGGTTTATGATGATTACTAAACACACAGGTAATGGTCTTTAACAGAAAGGTTCTTCACAGAAGCCAGAGCAGGGCCTGGCCGGGACGGCTAGTAGTTATTTAAATAGTAGTGTATAATTTATTTGCTTCTTTTAGTGCATCATTACATAAAAGCTTGTTAATGAAACGCTTCTTAGAAAAATAATTTTCAGTACTTTTTTTTTTTAAATTAACCATAGAGTTGTATGAATAAAAGCCATTGCGCATCTAATGAACGTGAAAAGCGAATATGACAGTGCGGAATAGTTGGGTAAGACAGCTTATTAATTTAATCAAAACTTTAATTAATTCATAAAAAAATAATTAGGCGTTCAATGAAGTAAAATTTAAGGTCAGATTGCATTGTCTTCATGTCTTGTAATGGAACAAGAGATGTTTGATCTATTTGAAGAAAAAAAGGTATGAAGGTGGAGGGGAGGGATGTTACGTCCCTTACATGTCCCATGCGTGTGTGTGTGTGTGTGTGTGTGTGTGTGTGTGTGTGTGTGTGTGTGTATAATTGTATCCCTTGGTTGAGTGTGTTTACATGGAGCGAGATGTGTTCACGTGAGGTGTGTCAGGTGACGGGTGTGAGAGCGTGAGCTAGTGTGTGAAGCAGTTAGTTGTAGTGTGGATGTGGACGTGGCTGTGGTAGGAAGTGGCTGTGACTGGGGTCGTGTTAAGTATCATCATCTGTATTAAAGTATACGAGCCGACCCGCTGCGTATCATACGCCGCTATTTAGTTTTTTTTTTTTTTTTTTTTTTTTTTTCTACTTTTCAGTTATTTACAATTTGTGAATTCGACAGTACCAATGCTGCCACTGAAAATATTTGCTTAAAAACACTAACCCCCCCCCCCCCCCCCCCACGTGAAAGCAGCCTCCTCTTAGTTACCTCCTCTAAGTTTTAAAATTGTTTCAAACTAAATTATCTGCCCCTAATAGCCGTCACCAAACCCGTCTCTGTGATTGTAAAATGTAAACAGCGTGAACCACAGCTCACCAGAACATGTGAGGGGGTGGGGGTTGGGGGTGGTAGCGATAGAGAGGAAGAGAGGGGACTGTAAGGCGCGCTTGCAGCTTGTTTTCTAACTGATCCCAGAAGAGAATTATATATATAGATACGAGCCGACCCCCTGCGTATCATACGCCGCTATTTAGTTGTTTTTTTTCTACTTTTCAGTAATTCATAATTTGTAAATTCGACAGTACCAATGCTGCCACAGAAAATATTTGCTTAAAAATACTAACCCCCCCCCCCTCCCCCCCCCCCACGTGAAAGCAGCCTCCTCTTTGTTACCTCTTCTATGTTTAAAATCGTTTCAAACTTAATTATCTGCCCCTAATAGCTGTCACCAAACCCAGCTCTATGATTGTAAAATGTAAACAGCGTGAACCACAGCTCACCAGAACATGTGAGGGGGTGGGGGTTGGGGGTGGTAGCGATAGAGAGGAAGAGAGGGGACTGTAAGGCGCGCTTGCAGCTTGTTTTCTAACGGCTCCCAGAAGAGAATTATATATATAGATAGATATTATCTTTTATTGTTTCCATATTATTTATTCATATATATATATATATATATATATATATATATATATATATATATATATATATATATATATATATATATATATATATATATATATATATATATATATATATATATATATATATATATATATATATATATATATATATATATATATATATATATATATATATATATAAGTTATTATTATTGCTTAGTATTGTTATCCAGTGAATTAACTGTGTATGTTGTCAGTTGCTATAATATATCCCTAGACCATGGGTCGGCAACCTGCGGCTCGTGAGCCGCATGCGGCTCTTTTGATGTCAAGGTGCGGCTCTTCAGCTCCATGCACAAATATTAATAATTATTTAATTTTAATTTTAAAACTCATGAAAATATTAGTCTGCAACACTCGGTCATGAACTATATAATAATAAATATAAACAATAAACACTCGCAATTATATTAGAATATTTAATTACTCCATTTTACAATGTAGGCTACATTTAAATGTAAACAATGCCTGTGCTTGGATCATATTTATCGGGTCGCCTGCTTACCTACACTACCGCCCAGCAAGAAATAACGCTAGCTACATGCTATTCATATTTTAGTATGAATGGCATGTAGCTAGCGTTATTTCAGCTATTGAAAGCCATGATTAGAATATAGTTTGGACTCACATATCGAGTGCATAGAAGATACATGCAGTAAGTCCAAAAATACTGCTAAATATTTTGTTTAAACATTGTATTATTGACAATATATGTAGAAATGTACATGAATTTCACACAAAAAAATGTGGACATACTGCATTTGTCCTCAATACACTTGACAATTTGAGTATAAGTTTACTACCCCATACACAGTATAAAGCGAAACATAAAATAATTCTAAACATCTACAGAACGTAAAATACGCTTAAATTATATCAAGGCCGATAAATACAGATGATATTGCAAGCAATTAAAAAGAGACACTATTAGGAAACAATATGTAACAATCGTTTTAAAACATGTTTGGTATTAGAAAGTGCCCAGACACATATTTCCTTATGTCTAAAAATGCTTAATTACGTGCTAACCTTGTTTTAGTAATTCGTTATAGTCATTATTGATTTAAAAGATATACATAATTAAGCGAGAAAAAAGTGTTGCTTATTTTTCAGTACTACAGTTTTTAGCATGACACACGTATGCAAGTATAATAAAACAAAAGATAACATTAAAACAAGCGCGTGTTAGTGAAACAGAAGCCACATGCAGTGGATGCGAAACCAAGTTCGAAAGTGCTAACCTATAATCTACGAATGTGGGTAATGTGAACATAGCTTCCAAATATACGATGATCTTTGAATACTCAGAAATACACCACACTCATGAAACGGTCACTTGCAGATTGACCTAACACTGGATTCGGACAATATTCAAAAATCCAACCGTGAAAATAAAAAGCATCAATTACTTGACAGGGTAATAGGCCAAGTACATAGTATAATACACAAATGCTAAACGACACAGAATCAAATTGGTATTATATTCTGTTGTCATTTATGTGTTAAATTACAATCAAGACTATGCATAATCTTATACAATATACGCTTATAAAAGATAATATAAACACATGTAACACTATTGGTTTTGTGGTTTTGAATCGATAAAAACATGAAATCGGTATGAAAGTTCAAATAAAAACACTGCCACAATGCTCCTCTTTAAAGACGTGTGTTTAGAGTGTCACTAAGATTTTAGCAACTGAAAACAGACTATGTCATATATAATGATTATTTATGATTGAAACACATTGTATATATACATAGTCATGTCAACAGTATTGCATATTTAATAATAACTAGCTAATTTAGGAACATTTTCTTTTCGTATAATTTATTTGATCTCAAAGTAACAACGCGTTCACTAATTTAGTTGGTGAATGGTGAAAGATTGCAAGCTACACAGTTATATATTTAGTTAGTCAGCAGTTTTTGCTTCCTTCATATGCATTACATTTCCTTTAGCGCCTGTTCTTTCTAGCCAAACCTTATCAGTTATGTCCGTTTCATTTATTTTACTGATATAGTTGACACATGCGTGAGGCCTGACGGGGTCTGACAATACTCGTAAGAAGAAATTAAACACAGAATAAACAAATATTTAGCAAGAAAAGTTTGAAAAAAGACAAAAACACACACAACATGAATAGTTCAGTAATGTTGCGAGTGATATATTAGTTAAGTTAGCATGTTGTTAGAGTAAGAGTTATTTCCCATATACTTTCAACAATGGAATTATGTAGAGTAACTCAAATTTTAATTCTAAAATAATTTTAATTTAGCAAAATCCCATAATTTAATAAATAAGAATAATAATAATCTATCTGCTCTTTTTTTTTAAATTAAGAATTGACCAGTTTTTTTAACTGCACCTTTTAAAGTGGTAACTATTATTCTCATCATTAAATATACAGCTTAGACCATCTTTATTAACATATACATTTTTAAAGACTATCTAACCGTTGAATGCTGTTCCAATATGTAAGACTTCGGTTTCAGTTAAATACTTTTTATTGAACAATAGTATAAAAAATTAAATTGTTTTCCTTCATTGGTTCAATTGAAAGAATTATTTGAGAATAATGTATCAAATAAAAACCAAAAATTTTGTATTAACAGTTATTTTAATGTTAGATCTTAAATTTTAAAAAGAAGCATTTTTTAATATTATAAATTCTTATTTAGTACATTAATATAAATTGTAAGATGGTATCCCCTAGCACACAAAAAATAAAAATGTGGAACATAACCAGCAAAGAAAAAAAAAAATAAATAAAAAAAAAAATAAAAAAAATAAAAAAAAAAAAAAATAAATAAATATTAGTCATCACAAGCCGATGTTGGAAAGTTTAACACTTACTTAATTGAAGAGAAAGGGAGGTTGTATCTTACAAGTGTTTATTATAACACCAAACTAGAGCAACAGCAGTCACGCTATTTTACAAGGAATTAGCGAGTTCCGTTAAATTAAAAAAAAAAATTGTGTTATAAAAATGACATAAATAATATTAAATATGGCATATGTATACATTTTTATCTAACGCCTCGTGCATTTTGAGTTTGGTTCTGTTGAACAAAAATTTGAAAGTGCTCCTGCTGTAGTAAACCCAGAGACAAGATCAATAGAGATTTAGTCAATACGCGCAACATAGTACGTGATTAAAACAAAATATTTTTTTAAGAATACGATTATAATTGCTGTGGATACAGGTTTAAAGCTCTGGACAAGCGACACCATTTCAACTAGGCCGTAAACAATTAACACACCTTTTTTAATAACACATATGCAATTAACAGCTTCAGTTTTTTTTATAACACATATAATTAAACGCATCAGTTTGTATTGCCTCACTGTTAGCTTTAGTATTGCAGTGTTTATCATTGGCTTTTGAGCTCGGATAGAGATCCACAATAGTAACACTTATTTCTGATATTTAACTGACCTTGTAAGTAGGTCACCTTCTTGTTGTTTTCATACTAACCAGATGACATGTGTGTGGTTTCAAACGGAATGTGAATATTAAAATTAGTTCACCAAATTTGGTGTATCAAAGAATTGAGAAACTAGAATAAAGGAAACAACTATGATATCCTGCTTTAAGATTTACTCGTTTATTTCCCTTCTAAATTTAGTGCATTACAATAAAAAGAAAGGGGGGGGGGGGGGTGAGGGTTGGTAGATAACAGCATCACAGCGTAAATTTGAACCAAAGTTGGAAATGGCTGAAGATTCGACTGGTGATTTTAATTATATTCTACCCACTTGAGACGATAATATATTCTTATTGTGCATCTAATATGTATTATATTATTATAAGCAAATCAACACCATTATGTTAAAACTTGATTCAAACTTTTAGCTAGAACTATTAATGAGTTGAATTTATTGCCCAGCTTTGACGTTTTAATGTTGAATAACCAACTATGTATAATGTTATATTTTATTTTTCTCTCAATGTTTATGTTAATTGCTTCCCATTCCAAGATTAAAAAGAGAATTAAGGCAAACCATTCTTCATAATTAATCATACAATCAGATTGATATCGTTATAGTTTTTGCTCACACAACACTACTGTATGTTTTTCAATCGTATTATACTTTAGATTAAGCTGGAAGATGCTGGAACATTTTGCAACAAAACACGCAAATAACATAGTGTTGACATTGTGATGTCCAGACTCTTTCTATACAACAAATACATTGCGAAAGGCACACCTTAAAAACTGGCATCCATTCAACGAGCCAGCCCACAACGCTGTCTAAATAGACTAGACCTAAACTAGGAACTAAAAATACATTTATAAAGGCGACAATTACATCCAACACCCGATGGAATTAAACGGGAGCCGGATTTTTTCCCGTAAGACACTTCCCTGGATGCCGTTTGCCCGAAGGCCGATTTCCTGAATGGACACTTGGCCAAATGCGATAAAAGCCCGAATAGACACTAAAATGCATTAAAATAAACTCATCTGTATTATCACTTACTTACAGGTATAGCGCCCAAATAAGTATCACTGAAGTAGCAAATAATAAAACGTTAAAATAACATACCATGCATGGAAACATAGCACAGTGGCCTAGCTAGGATTTTCGGGACCTTATGCAAAAATTATCAGTGGGCCCCTTCGGAGTGTGAAGTCAAGATATCTACTACTACAGGGGTCGGCAACCTGCGGCTCGCGAGCCGCATGCGGCTCTTTTGATGTCAAGGTGCGGCTCTTCAGCTCCAAGCACAACTAGTAATTTTTATTTTATTTTATTTTTAAAACTCATAAAAATATTAGTCTGCAACACTCGGTAATAAACGATATAATAATAAATATAAACAATAAACACTCGCTATTCAATTAGAATATTTAGGTACTCCATTTTTCAAAGTACTTCCTTGTTTTCTAAAACTGAGTTATTTAAATGTAAACAAAGCCTGTGTTTGGATCATATTTACCGGTGCACGGCATTACCTACACTACGGCCCAGCGTGAAAGTTAATCACTCACCGTAATATCACCGTTAATCCCTCACCGCCTAAGTGTCGGGGACGGAGTGGCGCTCGTGTGAACCCGATTACAAAATCGCAGGGTCGCCACGTACAGCCTCTAGCTCAGTTTAATCGCCGAAAGTCGTGTGCCGCATTATCAATATTGTAGGATGCTCCTTAAAACTAACGTAGGCGCGTAGTGCTCGCGGGATAGCCCTGGGCGCCAAATTGCACCCTGCAGAGACGTTAGAGGATACGCCTGATTCAATTTAGTGAGCGACTATAGCAACCTATTGTATTGAAAACTAACGTAGGCGCCATAATGCTCGCAGGTGAGCCTGGGGCTCTTCGGGTCGCGCAATCGACGAGGGTCCGGCGTCTGCGACTGTTGCAGTTTTGCCGCTGAATATAGTAGTACCCCTTACCCGCTACGTATGACGCCAGATTACAGGATGCCAAGTGCTAACATACCTACTCTGGAACTCGTGTATTGACGAAAATCGCACCCTCGGGGCGCTGCCCATTAGATTTTTTTTTCGCAGAAATCTTCTCGGGAGTATTCTCATTTACTCTCCGAAATTTCATGACACTCGGATGAACGGTGTCGAACCGCACCAGGCTTTTATTTTTTATATACCGCACCCTCACAGGGCGCCGCACTTGCGATATTAAAAAAAAAACATTTTTTTAAACCTCACCTGGAGTGTTCTAATCAACTCTTCAACTTTCATGGCGACCGGATGAACTGTGTCAATCAGCAATCGACTTTTAATTTTACAAACCGAATCACTCCTTGCCGGGGCGCCACCCCTGCGAATTTGTTTTTTTTTTACAGATACCTCCTCAGGAGTATTCCCAACAACTTCCTAGATTTTCATGGCGATCGGATATATATATGTCTATGCATATATATATATATATATATATATATATATATATATATATATATATATATATATATATATATATATATATATATATATATATATATATACCTAATCAAAAATCATAATATTGAAATTAAAATGATAGTGGCTCTTTAAAAACTGGGAAATTTTGTAAATTGTAACTTTTGGCTCTTCTGTCTCAAAAGGTTGCCGACCCCTGTACTACTACATAATTATGAGGGAGATATTTTCAATAATTTAAATAATCTTCACATTTTGCATTTGTATACGCACTGATAGTAAATTTATTTTGTATTTTTATGTAGTATCCCGTAAAATAAGTGTTTTGATTTCACTTTTATGTAATTTTTAGGGATTTTAAAAATAATATGTTCATTGGCAGAAAAGAAAGTTAATTTCCATTTTCTATTTTAAATTATCAAAATTAAATAAATATTAAAATTCCAATGTAAAAGTATTTTTTTTTAAAGAGAGAAAAGGTCCTCTATGTACCTTGGGTCCATATGCCTTGCTTATGTTAGCTTTACAATAGCTACACTGCAGACACAACATACAATACAAGCAACATATTTTTTTTTTAAAATATGCATTTGCATAATTTAGTTCATTCAGAAAAATGGGAATGAAAAAATGTACATAAAACAAAACAGTCCCTACACCAAAAACTTTGTTACTTAACAAAATTAGCTAGACTAAAAAATTACATTTACCGTGATATTAAAATAGCGGCCATCTTTAGATTATTGGTTTGGAATTTAAAGAGAAAAAAAAAAGATCAACCGAAAATACGTTAATAATCAATACAAAATTTTAATATTTAGACCAAGACATTGGTATTAGCAATATTCTTCTGTAGAACTATCTTCGTGTTAATTCTCCAACGAGGCCTCTCTATGAAAACATGTGTTTAGTGTTGATTGAGATTTTAGCTACCCAAAATAAACTATCCCACAGCTATTCATTACTTATTATTTTAAAAAATTTCGTAGATTCATTCTAATGTGTGAATTATTGAATACATACATACAATTCCTTGAGCAACCTTTTCTTATACATTTATTTGATCTCAAAGTATCACAAGATGTGTGTACTGTTCCGTAGCTATACAAAGACATTCAGTTGGTGAGAGGCTGCATACTATACACAGTTTTCTACTTAGCTAGTCCAGGGGTCGGCAACCTGCGGCTCGCGAGCCGCATGCGGCTCTTTTGATGTCAAGATGCGGCTCTTCAGCTCCATGCACAAATATTAATAATTATTTTAATTTATTTTTAAAACTCATAAAAATATTAGTCTGCAATACTCGGTAATTAAAGATTTAGGTCTAATAACAATGTAAAGTTTCTAATTTCGAACAGAGCTTGCTAAACTACTTTAATATGTTTTGAGCGAAAAATGTGTATGTTTTTAGATCAATAAATATTATTTCATATTTTAAGCTATTTATTTTAAATGTATATATATATATATATATATATATATATATATATATATATATATATATATATATATATATATATATATATATATATATATATATATATAAAATATCATAATATTGAAATGAAAATATTTGTTGCTCTTTAAAAACTGTGAAATGTGGTAAATTGTAACTTTTGGCTCTTTGGTCCCAAAAGGTTGCCGACCCCTGAGCTAGTCTGTTGTTTTGGTTGCCAATAACATCCTCTTCTATAAAAGCTCTACTGCCTTTAAAGCATGTCTTGGCAAGCCAAACCTTATCTGTGATTTCTGTTTAGTGTATTTTACTAACATAGTTGACACATGCGTAAGGCCTGACGTGGTCTGGACAACACACATAAGGAGAAACTAAACACAGAATAACATTTTTTTTACGAGGAAAACAACGAAATAAATACACAACACATTAAAAAAGGAATAATTTAAGTTTCATTTTTAAAAATAATTTTGCGCATGATATATTAAGTTAATAAGCATTTGAGTTACTTCCCATATTAATATTTTAATGAAATAAATTGACATAACTTAAAGTTTATTTTCAGAATTATTTATATTTAGAAAAATGCAATGATTAAATAGTCATAAACACAGTTTATTATCAGTTTGTTCAGGCGTATTGTCTATTAAATCATTAGGTGTTTTTGTTATTCTGCACTTTTTATTTTTAAGCGTCTAAAATATTTTTTTTTACCTCAAAAATACACATAAACTAATCCATTTAATAGATATACTTTCAAACACTAGCTAACAGTTCCGTTTTAACACTGATGTGAGAGTTGACTTGAATGTGTGTACTTTGATATATATATATATATATATAAACAGATATCTTTTAATAAAATAAACGCAGCTAAGGATGGAGCACAGTAAATTAAGTAGTCAAGAGAAACCGATGTTGAACACCTTATTTTAGTCTAGTTTTTAGGCCATTTTGTTGTCTCCATTTAAAAAAAAAATTGAATAAATTTAAAATAGTAATAATAATAATAATAATAATAATAATAAAAACAACAAAAAAAAAAACAACGGAAGTCTGCTATAGATATAGATGTTATAACGAGAATAATGTTTGATTTGATGTAAACTATCGTTAATGAATGAAAATAGGCTACAAGTAAGAAAGACATATTACTATTGTAAATCTTTATCACAAGCCGATGATGAAAACTGTAACACTAAAGTAAACATGCAAGGCAAACTGTTGCTATAAATTACATGCCTGAGGTGGGAAAAAAAGCAAGAGAAAATTATAGTTAATAAAAGAAAATACATGTAAGAAAGAAATGTCTTTATTACATAGATGTAGTGCTCCTCACGAGCCAATGCAGAAAAGTGTAATACAAAATCGATCAAATTGACACTGTAGAGGACGGGTCAGAGACTACACACATGTCCCCATTACCTGTAGTCGATAGAATCAGACCACCTGCCCCCCCCCACCTGTAGTCGATAGAATCAGACCACCTGCCCCCCCCCCCTGTAGTCGATAGAATCGGACCACCTGCCCCCCCCCCCTGTAGCCGATAGAATCAGACCACCTGCCCCCCCCCCACCTGTAGTCGATATAATCAGACCAACTGCCCCCCCACCTCACATGTCCCCATTACCTGTAGTCGATAGAATCAGACCACCTGCCCCCCCCCCCCCCACCTGTAGTCGATAGAATCAGACCACCTGCCCCCCCCCCACCTGTAGTCGATAGAATCAGACCACCTGCCCCCCCCCCCCCCCACACACCTGTAGTCGATAGAATCAGACCACCTGCCCCCCCCCCCCCCTCCATTCCTTTAAAAACTAAAACATAATCTTTTCAATACTCAGACAAGTGTGGATAGTTTGTCAACGTTCGATAAAGAGCACCTGGTCCCGATATAAAAGATCTTGTATAATCCTAAAAGGTTACAAAGGTGTTATAACACTAAACTAAGAAAACAGTAGACACTTTATTAAAAACAGAATTAGCAATAATTACTTGAGAGTTAAATTATATTTATGTTATAAAAATGACATTAAAAATATTAAATATGACATATGTACAATGGCGTAGCTACCGTAACGCTATCGTACCGTAATTCGCTCAAAAGTTAATAGGGATCTACGATTTCAATATAATACTTATATATGAAATTTCATCAATCTAGCTGTAACGGTACTCAAGCTATTGTGTTTACAGACACACACACAGTACACACACACATAGACACATATCCACATATCCACACACTCATACACCCACAGACATACGGAAAAGATTGCAATCAGGGAGCTGTAAAACATCACGATTAACAATAAATATCGATTTTTTGGCACGATTACAAGACTTTCTCTATACTTCGTATATACGAGCAAGTAAAAAACAGAAATCTCTAGCAACTTTTAAAAATTGTGTTTGGTTATTAGCGTCACAAGGGCGGGTGTTACTTTGTGCGGGTGTTATTTTGGTGGGGCGTCACCCCTCTCTTCCAAATCTTTTATTATTTTAGCTGGATAAAACATAGTTTTGACAGTTAATTTTACAATGTTTCGTCATTGTTTCACGCCTAAATGATGTCATGAGATGCGGACTGCATCCTCCCCCCCCCCCCCGCCTTGTGACGCTACAGCGCTTGGTTACTTAAAGTTTACAGGCTTACAGTTAATTTGTTTTGTGCTTTAAATAAAACTACCGGGTAGAAGGTCTGTATAAAAACGTAGTATAACTACACAATCAGGACGTGTAAAATACAAACATGTATAGAATATTTATATTGTTTACCCCCCCCCCCCCCACCCTCTCCTGTCGTAGCTGCCGATTTCTTTGCTGCCCCAATTTAATTCCGTTGTAGTCTAACGTATGACGAAGAGCCCACTTATAATTCTTGCATAGGGGCCCGAAAATCCTAGCTACGCCACTGCGTGAACGCAGCTCACTTGTTATAAAAGATCATATAAAACGTTATGTAAATTCATACATTTAATTTTGTCCTTAGTTTTACCTTTTTTTAATTTCTTTAACAATGTTAAATGTAGGTATAAGTCTTGAAATAAAATAAAAATAAATACATAAATAATGTAACGTACAGTATGGTACAATTACCTACAGACGATGAGCTACAAGTTAATGTACCGATCTGATGATGACCCAAGTTATACAAACCAATGTACTTAGAGTTAGAATAAACAATATTAGAAGCAGTCATCAGAATCTGCTACATTCATATGTAGTTAGAAAACAAACTTGCCAACACTTATCATTAACACTGAATTGGTTCAACCAATGCATCCAAAGAGTTTTTTAACACATCTCAATAGGAAATCTCAATAGCACAACTCAGTCTTACAGTAACAACAGGGGACGCAATCACACCACAACCAGATACATCACGCTTCAAATGGAACATTAGAATAACAACTACAGCTGTTACAGCGACCACCAACACATTATAGCAAGCCCTCTCGATTCTTAAGGACACAAAGCCAAAGACGATCAAAGAGATAGACAAAAGCAACACAAAAGAAGAAAGACGACAGCACAGCCACACAACATACTATAAAAACAAAATTGTCAAAACAGTAGTAGACACTACTCCAACAAATACACCATCGACACCAACTAAAACATAACCTCTACATTATCTACATCATTATATCAGACCAAGCATTCGTTTTCGTTGACGACATGATAAAAACATCAACATATAGAGAAATATGTCCAAATTTGTTTGTCTTTCACTCACATTCATTTATTTGATTTTATTTATTGCATGTGTTTTAAAATGCAACGGATAGCTTAAATATAACGATTACGTTGTATGAATACTTTAGTTTGATGAAATAAAAGGAAAACAAATGTTTAATATTGCTGGGCTTAACATCTATATTGAAATATTTAGCTACTGCATTGGCAGTCCCAACATTCACCATTCAACTAACACATCAAAACATAGAAAAAAAATTAAACACAGCATGAAAACATGAAAATAAAAATTAAAATAATTGGGAATTTATCTTGGGTGATGTTTCCTTATAATTGATACATTTTAATTTTTTCTTCGTATCTTCAATAGGCACTCACAACGTGTTATATTTGACCAGAGGCGTAGCGATGGGGGGGGGTACATATGTCCCTAGGCGCCGACCTTAGGGGGCGCCAAAATGGATTGTAAAAACCAATAAAATGTCATTTTAGCTGCATTTTTGCAATATAAATAGTTTAAGGGAGGGGGGGGGGGTTGCAAATCGTATGATTGAGGGGGGGGGGGGTGCAATTCGAAAGTTTTAGGGGGGGGGGGGGTTGCAAATTGAAAATGTTGAGTGCCAAAATTGAATGTTTGTCACCGGGCGCCGGTAAGGGTCGCTACGTCTCTGTATTTGACCAGAAAAAAAAATAAGTTCGCTTCTTTAAATACTAGACCAACCGATTGTTAAGGTGTCAGCTTCCAAAACAAAATTAGTTTTATGCAAAATCGATCCATTGCATTTCATAACTTTAAAACCACTACGGAAAAAAAAACAAGCAAGTCCAATCATAGTTGTTGGAATACACTCTTATGGGACATCTAACGTCTTCCCTATCAAAAACAGTTTCACGTGTATTCCAACTGTTTCAATCATTGGCGTCGATAGGTTGGGTGTCACCCGGTGTGGAACCTCATGGTGTCACCCCCCCCCCCTTATTTTGAATATATTGCCCCCTCCCCCCCCCCCCCCCCCGGTACAATTTTAAAGTGCTCACATCTAATACCAATAATGTTTTATCTATAGTCGGCATGTTAATACAGCTGGGTGTAGAATTGTTTTCTCTATAGTTTGAATGTTAACGTCATGGTGTAACCCACCCCTCCCTCGTCAGGATAGTAATTATGTCCTTAAACTTTTAACTCAAATGTTTAACTCTAATGAACTATTCATTGAACTCGAAAAATATATATTCTTTCTACATCTTGCAATTTTTTTGTCTTGGTGTCACCCCCCCCCCTTTAATGTTGTCACCCGGTGGGGTTCACACCCCCCCACCCTCGTTTAACGACGGCTCTGGTTTCAGTATAATAACATTTTGTATAATGTGCGCACTTCCCCTAGAGTTCTAATGTTAGATACAAGTCAAATTAAAATACCAATATGGTGTATTTGAGTAAAGTTGTTTATTGAATGTGTTTTGTATCTAACTTAAAATAAATTCATGATTTATGTATCTAGAGTCATGTGACTATGATGTTGAATTATACTCATTTAATGTAATTGCCTAAATTGTTAATAAATGTATGTGTTACCTCGATATATTTTAATTTTGGCTTCTTCCGACGTTTAGTTTCTAGAAGAAAGGGAAATAGCTTACACGTTTTATTTTAAAGCAATTAACATTTCGAGAATTGTATTTGTCACAAAATAATTGTTAGTATTTATTTTGGATTTTAAATGAAAAAAACAGTGGTAATTGTTTTTCTCACATAAAAAATATCTATAAATTAGATTATAATTGTAGATTATTAAGCTTTCAAAGATATAATACATTAGTCCAGGGGTCTCCAAACTTTTCAGCCCGAGGGCCGCATTAACTATCAAATATCAGTTCGGGGGCCAGAGTTTCTTTAAGGCATCTTTTCAGCCCCTCACCCCCCCCCCTCCCTCGAAGAACGTCTACCGCCCACCCCCTCAACCCCCACGAAATATAATTTATATAGAAATATAAACAACTGTTAAATGTCCCCCCCCCCCCACCCCACCTGAGGTCCACGTTTGCTCTCAAATTGTTCCTCACGTATTTCATTCTTGAAAATGTTTGTTCACACGGGTATGTTGTTCCAAAATTTGAAAGGTACTTTGATGCAAAAGTTTTAATATTAGGAAAATCTTTTTTTTCAAAAACTTATAAAAACCCACCCGCCCTTCTTTGAACGTGTCTCTAAGGAAGTCATTTTCTTGCAATTCAATTACCTCCAGCTGCACTTCATATTTGCAACTGGCCACATTTGCTTCAAATGGGCTTTGAAACAGTCTCACTTCTTCTGCCTTTGAATCCAAGTCAGAAAACCGCTACTGAAACTGCAGCTGGAGGTCTTTAATGATCTCGTATGTAAATGACGTAGGGAACTTGGTACAGCCGTAAAGACCTTGCACTGCTGAAAGTGTGTCAAGTTGTTAGCCTGTACTTGTTCCAAAAACATGACACGTTTTTATCTAAAGGCTTTTAGGTGGGTGTATAGATCAGAAACTTGCCGTTTTAGGTTCAGAAAATTTAAATGACTAGTTATGTCCAGTGTTTCTTCAAGACTTTTTTCTCCGGGGGGGGGGGGGGAGGGGCGGTAGACTTTCTTTGGGGGGGGGGGGACACTATTAAAAGTATATATTTTCTATATAAATTACATAAATTTCATTTCGTTCGGGGGGGGGGGGCTAATGCCCCCCTGAAGAGATGCCTGGAAGAAACTCTGGTTATGTCTGCAGCAGAGGCCATTTTCTATACACACTATTCATCAGACAATAATGGCTGTGACTTGCCTTTCAGGAAGTCACCTATTTCACTTCTTAACTTAAATACTCTGCTTAGAACTGTCTCGCAAAATTAGCAATCTTACTGATGTGAAATATGGTAAATCTTGCGATTTTGTGTTTGTCTCTGAACTATCTATGGTTAGATATCCTCTTCGGTAACAGTGTCATACATTATATGTAGGGAAGCCAGCTCTTGTGTTATTTTCATGTCTTCACACCTCTACCGAACACAAGAAGTTGAGGTGGAACAACTGTCCAGCGACTCATCCGTTGCAATTGAAAAATGGCGAAGCTTGCTTGCATTTTCCACTATTAGAGTCACTATGTTTTAAAAAATGTCTGCAACAAGGCGAGTAATTGTATTTGCACACAAAGCTACATTTTGAAATTTTCTGTGCAAAGCTCCTTAGCCACCTCCAACAAACATTTTTTCAGTGGACAAAAAGATCGTCGCGGGCCGGATGAAATGACCTCGCGGGCCGCATCCGGCCCGCGGGCCGTAGTTTGGAGACCCCTGCATTAGTCAGTTTAAATTTGTTTTTTATATGTATCGAAAATTTTCCGATTTACATTCGTTCCAGTGTTACTGCTAAGTAGTCTGAAATTTAATATACTTGATTTAATAATTAAAAGAAGAACTGTATAATTAAAATTTAAAGAAAAAAAAAAATATATATATATATATATATATATATATATATATATATATATATATATATATATATACCTAGGCTACTCGCAGCGCCAAATGTGACCCTGCTCGCAGCGCCAATTGTAACCTTCCCCGAGTCTATCCTGCCCGACAACGCCAATTGTAACGAGTTGAACCACTCATGCTACACAACATCTACTACAGTAGAAAGACTCGAAGATGCAGGTTCGCTATTGATCCTTTTATTACATGAATCAAGAAATGCTTCAATATAACACAATGAATCAACAGGAATGTTTCACAATAATAGTCTGAATCAACTGACCCCTAACAGTCCTCACTAGGCTTCATATAACTGAATCCACATGTCTATTGTCCTTCTTAACACAATATAACCAACTTGATATGTCACACAGACTGACTGATCTAAAGCGAGCGATGAAGAGGGAAGAGCACGAGTTCTGCCGTCCCCTCCTATTTATCCCTTGTATTCGTACTCATCTTCGTACTTGTATTCCTCCGTAATCGATACTTGTACTCGATGTCTCCGACCACTAGTTGCGCAGTTCTAACGTACAGTCCGTGTCATAAACATCTGCATCCTATCAATCAAAGTTGACAGGCCGTCTGAATCCCCTCGTACCGTTTCCCAAAATAGCACGCGTTGGCTTTGAGATTGTTATCAGTCCGATCCAATAAGCCACCTGCTATCGGTTGCATCAGACTGTAATAACTGCGTCTCGGCTTATCGTTCGTTATCAGATTTGTAACTAGTCGCTAGGCCATCTCTCTCAACAACAACAAAAAGAAAAAAAAACAAACAAAACCAAAAAACAACAGAAACAACAACAAAAAATAACAAAAACAACAACACAACACAAAACAAACAACAAACAAAAACCAAACAAAAAAATAAGAGAGCTTATATGTAGAGCTACTTTAGTGTAAAAGTTTAATGTAAGTAATGGTCCAAACATTTGCAGGATCTTCAGCTTTAACCCCAGCTACCTAGAACTACACGTATACATTTGTCCCGACACATTTTCAAAAATAAAAGCCACGTCAACAATATAAGTTTTAGAGTCTCAACCGCCATATAATAAGACAACTTATCAACAACCAACGCGGCCATATAATAAGACAACTTATAAGCAACCAAGGCGGCCATATAATAAGACAACTTATCAACAACCAACGCGGCCATATAATAAGACAACTTATAAGCAACCAAGGCGGCCATATAATAAGACAACTTATCAGTAACCAATACGTTTTCCTTCTAAACTATTACACAGCTAACACCTGGTTCTTCTAAATGGATATTATTGACGCCACTACAATGCACAACACACACACTATATTATATTTGATGTCAGAATGGAAATATAAATCCATATGGCACTATATAGATTTAATGTGTTTGTTTTTATATTTGTCAAAACTGGAGATCACAAAATGTGCAATGTGAGTGGAAGTTAAAAATACTCAAAGATGTAGAAAACAAATTATAATGTTTAAAGTTAAGATATAATGAACAATATATTTAGAGACGTAAGCATAATTCAGATAAACATTATAATTTAGAAACACTCCTTTAATTATGCAAATTAAGTTCAATGACTAAACTTTGCACAATGTACGGAAGTGGTTCGCTTCGAATAAAAGTAGTCATCGAATGTTTCGATTGATGCCCATTCAACAATTTAATGCGATATAATGCATACATCGATATTGAGTTGTGTTGCGTAGTGCAGCCGATAGTCAGTTCCGTTCTGCTCGTCTGGTTGTAAGTAATGTATTGCTTTAAAATCGACATCTATACTGATCTATATAAATCGGTGCATATTTCGTGTCTTAAAGGTTCCATTAACAGTTCATTGGTTGACAACGTTGTGTGTTAAATATAGACATATCTAATACACACAAAAGTTTGACAGACAATATACATGATATAACGAAGTAGGTTTTAATATGTTTACGTTATATAAAAGTAATCTATACGCTATATTTTATATTATAAGCAATACTTTTAATTAACACTTAAAGCTTATACGCTTATCAGAGATGTTAGGGACACGTTAATTACTTAACTTTATGTTGCAAGTAATAAACCCTATTCAGCTAAAGAACGTTATCGAGTGTTCTATACGTGAAAAAAAAGGAAACACACTTTAGCTAGGAAGACCGATTGAAAATATGACTATACTAATAAGGCAAAGGACACACAGCCCAACATGTAAGACTGTAGTAACTCGAGGATAGTTAACACAAATACAACTTACTTATTTGTACACTTTAGTTTGGCAAAATTTTTCTACATTTTATATGAAAGACTTTATAAACTAAAACATATCAATACATTGAAACGACTGGGGCGGTTTTAAAGATGTCTAAAGAAAATTTGGGCAAACAATCACATTCGGTACATATTTAATTGTATTGATGTTTGTTGTAATCCGTGAATTTAATTATTAGAAAATAAGTTCATATTTGGTGTATAATGAACTGGTGTATTGAATATATTTTAGCAGAATAAGTTTTGACTAAACTGCATTACTTTTAATATGTACTTTATTTTCATCGCTATTATAATGGATTCAAGGTTAAAAATAAAACCTGTATATATATTAGACATCTTACTTGAACACGTGTTGACATAAACATTAAACGACAATATATGACCATTTACATTCACGTTTAAATCTCTAGTTTCAGTTTACAGAGAGCAATTTATTACGTCCAAACTAAAAAAAACAAGAGTTTCATCAACTTTTTAAAACTGTCAAAAAAAAAAAAAACTATAGCACAATTGTGTGCATCTAAACACATTCTTGATTATTTTTTGACACACTGCTGTCAATATGTTTTTATCCAAAAAAAAAAGCAATTACAATACTAATTTGTAACCATGTATACTTAGTTTTACACAAATTGATTATATACGTGGAATACAAATATAATATCTAACAACAGCAACTATGTGCAATAATTTACTAACCGTCAAGTTGGCCAATGCTAACCCTTTGATTTCTTTACATGTTATGAAATGTTAATCTGATAATAATCTGATAACAGAGTCAAGCAATGTTTGGGATCGGGATAAATTTTCTTTGTATGTGATGGTTTTCTGCATGACCAGACTGTAAGCATGAAAACCATACAACGATCTATCCTGAGTTACATAGGCACCACGGCTCTACTAAATATGTCTACACCAAACACACATCAGTGGTTTTAAATTACAGCGTAAACCTATCAGAAATTATCAAATATTAACATGCTTTTAAAACAAAATTATAAACGTTATAAAAATCCAAAAACAATGTATCAATCGAATGTAGGGTTATGAAAATATATCATATCTTACGTTAATTTATGATTGTACATATGTAACCTAGTTAAGTATGAACTAATGTTACACTATCACACATGTTACTAATACAACTATTTATATTGAGTATCTTTTACATACGTTTTAAATCGTGAAAGCAGCCCAATTGGTATATTTAGTTGCATGAAAACTGTGTATGTTTCTTTCATACATTTTCTTATACGTTGTGGTCATATTGCATATTATTCAATGTTGAGTCGGCTGCTTCCAGATAAGCTTCGTTCTCTGGCTTCTGATGCTTGTTGACTGTCAAAGCTGTTTTCTCAATTACTTCAGCGGCTTCGATCTCTACGCTTTTTTTTTTGTTAAGATGTCCTTACCTTGTAAACATGCCTTCTATTTCCATATGCAACGCGAGTGCCCTACAGTGTTATTTTCTACATATATGGGCATATCTTCTCTAAGCATGCATTCTCCAATTACAACGTCAATATTATAGATGTCTTAAAACTTTAAAACATCGCTACTTAGATGCTCCCGTATTTACTCCTTATTTTCAACATAATTTGGTTCAAATGTCATGTATTTTTCTTCGACTAAATAGTCGTTATCAAGGGCGCGTCTACATTTTTAAAGCTAACAGTTCTTAAGTAGGTGATTGTTTGTGGGAAAAGGGTAGTTGGTAAAACGCTTTAAAGAACCCACAATTCTATTTTATTAATTCTGTAGTGAGGATTCCATGAAAAGTTGTTCTTCTAAGAAAATCTCTAAAGTATTCGTTACATGTCCTACCAAACCGTAAGATTAGCCGTTTATTTTTTTTTCCTCCTCCTCCACCCCTCCAATTTTTGCAGCACACAAATGCATAAATAATAAAGAAACATGAAATCGCTCAGGGGAAGTTGTCGGTGTGGTCGAGTCGGTAAAGCTAGTGGTTGCAAAATCGAATCTTCGAGCAGATGTAGCTCTGCCGAAGAATGTCTACACCGAACCGCAACAGTTAGGTATGCAACAACAACACTATTCATACCTTTATTGTACACTGCTAGACCTAATTCAGCCAACAGTGTTGTGGTCTCCTCAACGTTATCAGTAAAGTACATTTTGATTCCAGTCGTAATTGCAAAACACATTATTGAGTTTTGTTAAAGTGATCAAAATGGCGAAATATGAAAAACTAACGTAGCATACATTTGAAATGTGTACCAGTGCCATAGCTCTCTAATAATAACATGTTAAGCAGGGATACACAATACTGACCTCCAGAGACGGATCAGACTCCTAGAAATGAGATGACTCATGTCTGTACGTGTGAATTGTGTACGCGGATCATATAACAAAAGAACAGGCCCATGTAAGGTTCGTAAACATGATAAAAAATGTACTTACTTTTGTCAGGACTGAACATGTAAGACTTTGCAGATTTTTTAAAAACAATCCTGCAAGGCACAATGTCGGTCGGAGGGTGGGGGTGTATAACAAAGGAAACATCAGACAACATCAGGGACTAGACTTAATGAGGCAACAGTGCACTATATGGATAGAGGACGATAAAATAGCTAATCTGCATAACACAATCACTTTAAAGTTTGAAAGCGTTTGATACACCTTGGTTCAATAGACCGGTTTTGGATACATACAAAAGAATAAAAATTAATGTGTTTTGCAAAGCCAGTGGACTATAGACATTACATTATAAACGACACATTCCAGAAGACATTCTGTAAATGTAAAACCGTACCAGCTTAACACGCGTTTTAACTGAAGATTCTGTGTCCGAATAGAGCACTTCACTGAAGTCAAGTTTGTAATACAATTATCATCACGACAAATATCAACATTCCACCTGATTACATTCGTACTATTGTCTTGTTTTTAGCATGCCATAGTGTATACTATTTGCACATTTTTAAAAAAATGCATGATTGTTTAATTTACATCAGACACATCTTTAGTTATTTCTTAGTGGTCTTTTTTATAATAATTATTATAATCCGTCAATATGTATGGAAACAACTTTTTAAAAAAAATACCCACCATGTGAACTTTTTTTGTTATAATTCTGTACCATGGTATGGCTAACCTGATTGAACAAAATACTTATGTTAAGTTTTGGTAAAAAATGCAATTATTCGTCTAAGTTAGATGGTTTTACAATATATAATATTGTTAATTATTATGTAGCAATATTTATTGTATTTGTTAAAAATAATTTATTAAGAATAATTTTCAAAATCATTAGATTTCTAAATATGGAAAATCATTCTGTATGAATTGAAAACATATATATGGGAGATAACTTATCTTTATATCCCCAAAAAGTTTTGCGATGTAGCGAGATTAAAATGTTTCATAATATTAATATAACTGACAAATTATTTTAAGTTTGATAATTTATGATATGTAATATTATTAAAAGTTGCTCTCTTTGTAATCCATAAACATTATATCATTGTTGTACTTAAAATAAATGCAACCTTTACAGTTTTGTACAATCAAATTGGAGAAATTCAAACACTTACTATTAACCACTTCTACGTGCTGTTTCTTCACTTCCGTTATTAAAACAATTTTATTCGTACATTAATTAAAAAAAAAATATTCGTACATTAATCAATACATTTACGACAACTAAATACTCGTGATATAAACACTCTTAAACTGTTATATTTCGCCCATTTCAACTACTTTAGAATATCCTACGATACCACATCACTCTCTCTCTCTCTCAAGCTATAATCTACAACAACTCGACAAGATTTGATACTACCAAATAGTAACCAATCAACACCCAACCAAGATTGTAATCGCAAGCAGTCAGGTCAAAGAACTACGAGAAGGGATCATGTACTAACATGAAAAAGAAAATGTACAGGAAGTAAGAAGGGCCAGGAAAATTCCAAGTGCACAGAATAATCTACATCCATTTGTATAAAATGTATGTATGCATGCTCGTGTAAACCTGCTCTTGTTGCCTACCCTACTACTATTGTTGTCAGAACCCACAGACAGATTATTGTCACCTAAGTTGTGAACATGTTTATTATCCATGTCTGATTTCATTCAACCATCACATGGTTGGATGAGTTCACATCACTGCTAAATTAGCAGTATCAATAGCATTGATTACTATTGTTAGTTTGTTCTGACACATGAGAAATAAAAATATAAATCGTTTAAATAGAAATCAGATGAAGTGGATTATACATTTTATCGGGGCTCTTATTAAAAGCTAATATTTTACGTGTGTATAGCATTTCACCTGTTTGACTCTCTCAATGTTAGAAACTGTAATGTAAACTGTTAGTTGACTGAACTTGTTTTGTTTACCGTAGAAAAAAATGTGAGCTCATGAGCTTTGTGTGCAAGTTTTTTACTCACTGGCCTCTTAATGTGTATATACTTGTTTCTTCTATCTTGATAAATGTCACCCAAACTGATGTCTATAATTGCATGTGCAGATTTGTTTAAGCTTGTATGCATTCAGACATAATGATTACATTCACTCAAACAATAGTCTTTTCATGACAATTATCATTTCTGCTTGGAGGGTATTTAAGTACTAATTATTATATTTTGAAGATAGCTCGTACATTGGTGCTAAAAAGACTTGTGCCACAACATTAGCATCAACTTAAAAAATCGAACTAGAACGTTTTACTCATTAAAATCATTAGCTTTAAAATATACTCAAGTTTATCAGGACAAACTAAAAAACTAGAGAGCTAAGATCAGAAATAGCATCTGGCAATAGACATCAACATTTTACTTTTATTATTTGTTTTTGACAAAAAGTTGACTAGCTAGGAATTTAATTTTAAAAAAAAAAGCAACATTAAATCCCAAGCTGAAAAAAACTACAGGCAAACATGGACAGAGACAAAATGCCCGTGAAGTGGAAACAATATTACAAGCAGTCATCAGAATCTGCTACGTGCATATGCTTACATAGACTGGAGGGTCAGGCCGTTGATGTTGTTTATAAAACAAAGAGGGACAGACTCTATGACTTAAATAAGTAAAAAGACTGTCTCCAAGGATCATGGACAATTCAGTGAAATAGAACCCACAGTACACAACATTCCTCTAATCAACCACCAAGAAGTGAAGCCAGTTGGGGGTTTAGCCATTGTAGAGAAAGGACGTGTTGTATATTTTGTAGTGTAGACCTAGTATTAGTGATTGATAATTAAAGTTCAAGTTGTATTTCGATGATCGGACTTGTTGGAATTATTAGGGTCGTCGGAAATAAGAGTGTTCCCGTCCGCTTCACATGTTTATAATTGGAGTGTTAGGAATATAAGTAGTCATTATATATAACGCATACATCCCTAACACCACCACACCCAAGTTTAACGCTTTTTTTTTTAAAACCGAAAGAGAATCTAGCGGTAGAGAGCTAGATTGCCAACCCGTAGGTCTCGAGTTCGAGCCCACCCAACTCTGATGGGTACCTAACTTACGTTAGGAAATGTAAAGGCAGCTGGGCATATTGCTGACCTCACTATGATATATGCATCTAGATTTCTGTAATTGTTATGTAGAATTACCATGTTATTATGATGTAAACATACATTGTTCAAAAATAAAATGATTTACATTATTTTAGTATGAGTTATTTCCCATTAGATTTTTAAAATGAATATAAGGGAAAAAACATAAAAGTTGATTTAATATTATTTGGAAATAATTTGTTATAAAATTCAATGTTACATTAAATGTTTGCTATAACAGTAACAATTAGTTTTAAATTACATATATAAAATGTATGTCAAAAGTATATGTATCATGGAGATTAGATTTAACAAATGACACAAATTAACTGAGAAAACTGAAAGCGTAATTAAATGATATATTGCAAGACACTTGAACGCTTTGATTTATTAGTGTTGTGATTAATGCATGCTTGAATATATTCATTTTTGTATTCACTTAAAAAAAATTGTACATACTGAATTGTAACAACTACAGCATTCAATGGACATGGAAAAAAAAACAAATTCCGTAAATTCCATGTCTGAGCCTATGAAATGTATTTGTTTTCTACGGTAGTTCCTAACGGCCTAGAAAATGAAATACTACACAGGGTGCCTTGGGCTATATTTTAAAACGTTCATCTTTGTAGCGATGACCGCCGACATGAACTCAACCATTATAGTTTATTTAGAAAGGAGTGAGTTGGTATTAGCAATATACATTCTTTGTAAGATCTCAACCAGGTATTGTTCATTTAGAATAGAGTGTGTTCGTATTAAAAATATACATATTCATATTATCTTGACAATACTCTAACTATGCGTATCTATGAAGTTATGTTGAGTGTATGCGTACACATGTTTAGAGTAATTAATGTTCAACATTTTAAAATATGTAAATACAAATATGGAAGTTCGTTATATTCCATTCAATCTACAAAAGCTACAAAGAAAAAGATAAGGGGAATAACTGTCAATTATTTTCACATATCGATACACATTCAGCAAAATTGCAAGATAACATTCAATGAACGTAATTAAATAATGATTATTTTTTTCTTACTTTTTACAACTGAACTTTCACATACTAATATGTGTCAGTTGTTGTGTGTATCCCAGAGTGATAATTATTATTTGAATTAACTTCTATTAAAAAACTAACAGCACTATTATATGCAAATTCAACACGAGCGATCACTCTTGTGGGATTCTTCATTAGTGTTTACAAAAAAAATAATTCTACTTAGTGCAGTTAATATAATTATTATTTAAGTTCGTCTCTCTGTATGACCAAAATTAACTAATAAGATAGACCAACGTGTTTTCTACATTCCTATACAATCAATGGTGCACATTTGGGATACTATAATTGATTATGTTTTCATATTATGTTTTTTGTTATTGTCATGAAATGTTATGCTAAGTAACTGACCTATACAACTAGGAATGTTGCTATATGTAAATTGTTCCAATAATCGGGCAAGCTTTGTAGCTAGTTAATACATAATTATATAGCATAAGTGTAAGACATTTACCATCTAATTGTGAAAACAATACATCTATTGATCAAAACGAAACACTCGTGAAGGCTCTATATGTAAATCCTGATTGCTTCTAAGAACTAGGATGTATCGTGATTGTTTCGATGCTGCACTGGTTCTAAAATTATAAATTACGTTAGGCATCATACGTAAGCGGTTGTTATTTTTTTAATTATATAATAAAACGTCTTCACTCTCTAAAAAGTATCATAGTCTACCGCTCTCGAATGTATAGCAACATATTATTATTGCATGCATTATTTTAATTAGCATGCCGATAATAAACGAGATAAACATTACCGAGGTGTTGATGTGTAAAACGACAAAGATGGCTGCTACTGCGTTGTAGATTAGTCCGAGGACAAAATTTGACCGGGAAATATCTTATGCACACATGTACAGTTAGAATGTATTATCTTGCAACAGTGGCGTAGGCAGGGGGGGGGGGGGGTAGGGGGGTCATAACCCCCCCCCCCCCATAGACCCCTCGGTATATATAAAAAGTATGAGGGGGGGGTGCAAATCGAAAGTTTGAGGGGGGGTGCAAATCGAAAGTTTGAGGGGGGGTGCAAATCGAAAGTTTGTCCCCGGGAAAGAATTGGAACCCCCCGCCTTGAGACGATCCTGGCTACGCCACTGTCTTGCAACGCATCATAATATGACCGAACTTTTTAGCAGCTCCATCCACAACTTACACAATATTACACATGGCATTACGCCGAGATTCACTGATTATTAACTATTTAGTTATTGTTGTTGTTCTTTGATGATATTGGATACAAAACAAAACTTTATGGTCTCCCTTTTTGTGATAATTGTAGTAATACACAATTTACAAAATCAACAAAACCGTTCAAAAATGGATTTTCATAGTGTTTAAGCTGATCATACTAATTTTTATTTTTCTTATACATTCTCAAACTTTACTTGCTAAATGTGTCGACGCTTAAGACAAAAACGTTTAATTATTCGTTTTTAAATCTTAATGAATAGGCTTAAATCGATTTGCATTTTCGTGAAATATTATTTTAAACGATAGAATTTCCTCTCAACTAAACGTGCTTTGAATTTTGCATCGATTATTTATGTAATTATTTCATTCCATTGGTTGCTTATTAGCCCAGATTGTTTGGTTATAGACCATTAATTATGGTGTTTTTAGTATGCATTTATGATATTTAGAAGTCAGATTTTTATACCATGAGTTTAAATGAAGTAAGAATAAGACACAAAAGTTAGAATTAGAACAATGTTTTTACTATTATCATTAAGCAGGGAGAGGACAAAGTATATTCGAGAAACTTGTATTACAGCTGACTATTAAGACGGTCATATTATTATTGCATGTTTTGATTAAGTTGTAGTAGTTATGTGGATTAGCCTATTGTAATGTACACGTGCTGATTATGTCAGTGTTGTTGTGAACTTGTAGATTCTTCATTTAGTTAAGTTTATGTAAAATATGCATCCATACAGCTAATGTATGTTAACCTTCCTGTTTTATCAAGTGTTTCACTTACGTTAAGCAGTTTACAAGTAGGACACTGAAATGTCGATAACGTTTAGATGGTGTCAAGATTATTTGAATGGCGTTTTTTTGTTTTACATTCAAGAATATTGGGCAGATGATGCTTAGCTGGACATATGTTCTTTAAAATAAAGTTTAAATGTTATTTTCTTTTATTGACGAACTAGGCTGAATGCATGTATTTTTAGATGTATTTCCCATTTTTTTCGAATACATATTTGCTAGTTCGAACCAAAAACGTAACTAAATATCGTATACCATATTAATATTGTATCAACATTTAGGACGATTTTTTGACGCTGTCATATAATTATATATGGATATGCTTGTATTTAACAAAAATAATGTATAAACTAATGTTAAAGGCTTTCAATATTGACTACTATCCGCTAGTTTAATGCCCAGTATTGTGAACACAATGGCATGCAGTTTAGGGCTATCAAGCTCTAGAGATATAGTTGGTAGCCCGAGTGTAGTTCAAAATGTGTTCTACATTCTTCCGAAACTATAACATAATGAATACAAATTTAAAAAGCTCAATAACTCTACAAATTTTCGCTATAATTGTACACTTCTACCACTTTTAGTTTTATCTTGCCATCACTTATTTGAAACAAAGACCGTTTGTAGAGAAATTAACATTATCACGGAGATGCGCACATCTAGCAACATATCCTACAGGCTACATCCTGTTCTTTTTTCTGCTTGTGATATTTTTTTTTTCATGTTCAAGAACGATCAAAGTAAGTGAGTGAACACACTTGTTTCAACTGCAGCTTTGAGTACAACAAACGTTGCATTTTGTGTAAGTACATAAATAATTATACATAATTTATATACATTTACTGATGCCTCCTGTTTAAGTCATACCGTATACTTTTACATACATTGAAATAGCGTCATTAATTTACGAATTTTTCGTTGTTGATAATCAATGAGAGACTCTAAGCAAAAGTGATATTTATTTAAGTCGGTATAAAAACTTTACAAGTATTTTCGTTTTCATAGTAATTAATTGAAAGATCAATAAGAAATTATTGCTTTAGAAAAAAACGATGTTATCAAAACATTATTTTTAAACACGTTCTAATCACAAAAATGTGAATTTCTAATTTTTATAAAATTATCAAATGAGTGTCATCATAGTATATTTTTGTATCATAATAGTTGTCATAATATATCACCCAGGAAACAGGAAATGCGACGAAGGTTGCAAGCGTTTATTTTCCTACTGTTTATGGCACATTTTGCCAGGATATCAGGTATTGTGTTAGGTCCTACATCAAAACGTAAAGTTATAATCCGTATTTTAATACATACATGTTGCCCTGTTAATCATAGTCCATCGCCTACATACACATCTTAAACAAATTTGCAAACAGCTTACTATACATATAACCATACCCATGTCACACCCACACCCACACCCACACCCACACCCACACCCACACCCACACCCACACTCAACACCCTCACCAGCACCGTTACCCTTAACCTTAACCACAGACATACGCACGATAACTAGTACTCGTCTAGTAAGAGCTAGAGTTTCTTCCCGGCATCTCTTAGAAAATATACACTTTTAACAGTGTCCGCCCCCCCCCCCCCCCGAAGAAAAGTCTACCGCCCCCCCCCCCCCCAAAAAAATAAAATTTCAAGAGTCCCCCGGAGAAAAAAGTCTGGAAGAAACACTGGTAGGAGCACACGTACAAGTACACGTACAGGTTCAAGTTAACGAATGTTTTTAGTATCATATTAACTGTGCCACATGTCGAGCTAATACGTCCTACCCTTGATTCAAACTTAAAATACAAATAATGTTTGTCGGTTGTAATCAGTAGCGTAGCGAGGGGGGGGGGGGCGGGGGGAGGGACATATTCCCCGGGCGCCGACCTTAGGGGGCGCCAAAATGGGTTGGAAAAATAAATCGAAAGTTTGAGGGGGGTGGGGTGCAAATCGAAAAGTTTGTCCCAGGGCTCCGGGAAGGGTCGCTACGCTTCTGGTTGTAATAGCATTTTTATTTCAACGATTCGAAGGGACAAGCTCAGCTAGTTGGTATATTAGCTGAACAGCGGCACATAAACTTTTATCTCAACCTGTCCACTCCGATTATTTTTCTTCACTTTTTCACAACGGAACTTCCAATCACTCACATCATTTCTAGGCAAAGTAGCGCGTATTATTAAAATCACTCGTAGGAAGTTCTTTCCCTTTACTAAGCGCGCACTCGACACAAAAATAGCTCATAACCAGTCTGATAACAAGCATTGTTTTAAGATAAACAATAATTGCATATACTTCATCTTTTCGTTCTCCAATTTGTATCAATTCAAACTGACCTAGACAACAAAAAAGCCAACGAAAAAAAGTTAAAAGACAAATAATGTTGATGCTGGTATATACATATTATAAACAAAAATAATTATTTGGACAAAAAAATGTATTCATCTTATCGCTACTCGTTTACTATGCAAAATATACGAGCGAATAAACTAGAAAAATTAGAAAAAAATAAAACCAAAATATATACTATATTAGTCAACACAACACCATATTAAATTCACACAATGATTAAGAGACTAAAATAATCCCTTTAAAAACCCGGATGTTCAATGTTATTTATGTTGTTTTTTAAGTCATTTATGGCCAATAAAATTGTGTACGTTTCATAGCGTACGTCGTGATAAGAGGATCTATAGATCAATATCAGATTTGAATGAAATAGTTTATTTCTTCATATTTTAAAATTGGAAGATGCCGCATTACTTTTGAGTATTTTTCGTAGTTTAAAAACATGTTACACGTGAAGTGAATGTTTTTTTGCGTTCGTGTCACAAAAATAAACCAGTGTTTCTTCCAGACTTTTTTCTCCGGGGGGGGGGCACTTAAAAGTTTCTGGGGGGTGGGGTGGTAGACTTTCTACGCCCCCCCCCCCCCCCCCCCCCCACGAAGCGATGCCTGGAAGAAACTCTGGAATAAACCCTTTTCGGGTTTCTACATTCGAATATGGCTTTATTTTTGTTTTCCTTCTTTAAGTAGAATTGTGTTCATACATTTAAATTATCCAACATAATATTGTCAACATAATATGTTTCCATATATCGCTGAACATAATAATCACATAGCCTGAAAACTGTGTTTCTTCCAGAATTTTTTCTCCGTGGTACACTTAAATTTTTCGGAGGGGGGGGGGGGTGGACTAAAATTTCCAAAGGGAGGGGAGTGGGGGCGGACGATTTTAAAAGTATATGTTCTATATTAATTTCATTTCGTTCGTGGGGGAGGGGCGGTAGATTTTCATTGGGAGGGGGGGGGGGGGGAAGGAGCTCGGGCTCGAAGAAACTCTAAGAGAGAGAGAAGTGCGAACATGTTTTTATATTAGGATATATATATATATATATATATATATATATATATATATATATATATATATATATATATATATATATATATATATATGTGTATACAAAGACTTTTCGGCTAGTGCTGTATCGGAATGAAATTTGAGCGTTCAAATAGAATTGTTAAGCTTTGATGTAGTGGGTTAATGTCCAGAAAGTAAATCAGCTGACTAGAAGTTACGTATTCTTTTTTTTTAGAATGTGGACATTGCGGAGATATGACAGATGTCTATTTGAATGGGCAACTTTCCTGTGTAAAATTTGTAGATTCTTATAAAACATTCAAGGAGGCTAATGAATATTGCAGCACTAACTTTAAAGGAGGAATAAACAATACTATATCAGGACGCCTTGTACAGATATTTAATAAAGAAGACAATGACGTCTTACTAGGTAAAGTTGCACGTGTATACTCTACTAGACCAAATTTTATCATTGTTTATACATATGAGAAAAACAAATAACGTCATGCTCCTTTGCCAAGCTTTATCTGCCACGCCCCCCTCCCCACTTTCACACTTAGTCAATAAAAGTCATACCCCTACATCTAAAATGACGTCATTCCTCAGCCAACACGTTTATGTTTTTTGAAAAAAAAATAATGACATCAGCTGTGCATAGTGCTGATCAGGCCATCGCTTCATATGTTGAGGTCACATACAAACTGTAACTCTTCTCCACCTACCTAGTGTCATACCAGTCAAAGAAAAATGCATCATTACCTTGTAACTTTGCAGTAGCGTAGCGAGGGGGGGGGCGGGGGGGGGGACATATGTCCCCGGGCGCCGAGCTTAGGGGGCGCCAAAATGGGTTGGACAAATAAGTTCGAAGTTGAGGGGGGCGCAAATTGAAAGTTTGAGGGGGGGGGGGGGTTGCAAATCAAAATCTCGAGGGGGGGGGGGTGCAAATCGGAAGTTTGAGGGGGGGTGCAAATTGAAATCTCGAGGGGGGGTGCAAATCGAAAAGTTTGTCCCCGGGCGCCGGGAAGGGTCGCTACGCCTCAGTAACTTTGAGGTAACGGAAGACTTGCAAGAAGTGGTGGAGGAGTGTCTCATTGTCCACTTACTTGCTACAATAGAAATGCTTCATTTTGTTTTTCTCACTTTAATTCACTTAATGATTACACCCCTAACGCAACATGTTAAAGAAACTTAATAACTGAACATGTTATAAATTATACACCTTTTGTTTACTCTAGAATACATTAGGTCAAGGATTCTTTTCACCGCTCTATGCTTTTTTTACTTTCTTATGTTTTACATACGAAGTATAGAGAAAGTCTTGTAATCGTGCAAAAAAAAAAATCGAGATTTTAGCAAATCTTGACGTTTTACATCTCCCTGAGTCAAAAAAATAAGTTTGGCAATCTTGTCCGTATGTCAATGTGTATATATATGTGTGTGCGTGTGTAAACACGATAACTTGAGTACCATTACAGCTAGGTTGATGAAATTTTTTTCTTTAACACGTAAAAAAATATTTGGCGTGTTTTAAACATCAGTGTGACTGATGCAATATGCTAGCTTTACTAATGGTCTATTATTAGATGCTCGATCTCAATTTCTGACTGGATCGTCTAATAATAGATGCTTATTGCATCAGTCACAAAGTGACGAAACTCTACAGTAGGCTCCTCATATTCAAAAAGTTATTTTTTCATCTTTCGCAAGGTGACGACACTTTAAATAGGATTTCCTCGCGTTACAAAGTTATTTTTAGAAGCCTGTTGTAGTTTTACCGCTGAATATAGTATTACTCCTTACTCCTTAACGGATGCCAAGTGCCAACATAGTCGCTCTAAAACTCTGGGCGCCAAACCGTGTATTGACGAAATTTGTACCCTACATGGTGCAGCCCATAAGAAACTTTAGTTTTCTTTTTCGCAGATATATTCTCGGGAGTATTCTCATCTACTCCCTAAAGATTCATGGCACTCGGATGAACGGCATCCGAGTTTTATTTTTTATATACCGTGTATAGCGAAAAAATCGCTCCCCCCGGGGGCGCCGCCCTTACAATATTAAAAAATATATATTTTTTGCAGAACCCTACCATTGAGTGATCTAATCATCTCCCCAAAGTTTCACGGTACACGGATGAACGGTGTGAAACCGAAATAGACATTTATATTTATAAACCGTATATAAAGAAAAATCGCACCCTCCCGTGGCGCCGCCCTTCCGAAATTAAAAAATGGATTTTTTTTTTACACAACCCTTTCCTGAATTGTTCTAATCAACTCCCCAAAGTTTGATGGCGTCAGAAAAATGGTGTCAATCGACTTTTATTTTTATAATCCGTATATTGAGAAACATCCCAGAATTCCGTGGCGCCACCATTGCGAAATTAAAAAAAAAGATTTTTTTTTACAGAAACCTTCCCTAATCAACTCGCCAAAGTTTGATGGCGATCGGATGAACGCCGTGAAACCGTAATCGACATTTATTTTTATATACCGAATATAGAGAAAATAAATCGCACCTTCCTGTAACGCCGCCATTGTAAAATTAAAAATGATTTTTTACGGAACCCTTCCCTGGAGTGTTCTAATCAAGTCCCTGAAGTTTGATGGTTATCGGATGAATGTTGTGAGACCGCAATCGACTTTTTTTTTATATACCACGAGCCGACCCGCAGCGTATCATACGCCGCTATTTAGTTGTTTTATTTTCTACTTTTCAGTAATTCATAATTTGTGAATTCGACAGTACCAATGCTGCCACTGAAAATAGTTGCATTAAATCACTAACCCCCCCCCCCCCTTTCCCCTAACCCCGACCCTACACCCCCACCCCCCGTGAAAGCAGCCTCCTCTTAGTTATTTCTTAGTTACCTCCTGTAAGTTTAATATTGCACTAAATTATCTGCCCCTAATAGAAACCCGGCTCTACGGCTCTACGATTTGTAAACATTTAGCTTTGTAAACATTTAGCGTGACCACAACTCACCAGACAATGTGGGGGTGGGGTGGGGGTGGTAGTGATAGTGATAGAGACAAAGAGAGGGGACTGCAAGGAGGCGCTTGCAGCTTGTTTTCTAACGGCTCCCAGAAGAGAATTATATATATAGATATATATATAGTGAAAACAAATAGCGCCTTGCCGGGGCACCACCCCTGCGAATTTGAAAATGTTTTTAGTGCAGAAAACTCCCCAGGAATATTCTTAACATCTTCCCAAAGTTTCATGGCGATCGTGTAAACGGCGTCACCGCAATTCCCTTTTATTATTTTTATATACAGTATCTAGAAAAAAAAACGCACCCTCACGTGGCGCCGCCCTTGCAAAATTAAAAATATTTTTTTATAAAACCCTTCCCCAGAGTGTCCCAATCAACTCCCTCAAAGTCTCATGGCTATCGGATAACGGAGTCACACCAAAATCGACTTTTATTTTTATATACCGTATATAGAGAAAAATCGCACCCTCCCGTGGCGCCGCCCTTGCGAAATTAAAAATTATTTTTCGACAGAACCCTTCCCTAGAGTGTCATAATGAATTCCCCAAAGTCTCATGGCTATCGGATGAACGATGTCAAACCAAAATCGACATTTATTTTTATATACCGTATATAGAGAAAAAACAAATTGCGCCCTGCTGGGGGGCGCCACCCCTGCGAGATTGTACATTTTTTTCCCGCAGAAACCTCCCCAATAATATTCAGAACAACTTTCCAAAGTTTCAAGGCGATGGGCAGAGAGGTGTAGTATGCATAAAAGACAGACAGACACACAAACACACACACATACATTGCTTTATATACATATATATATAAATGGATGGATACATCATTTTGAAATTAAACTTTTTATTTGATATACGTTATATATGGTTAGTCTGCATGGTAGCTTCCTCATTAAAAAAAATAATGGTTGATTGAGTAGTGTACTTTAATTGTGAATAGAATCGACTTAAAAAAATATGTTGTATATATTTTTATATTGTCCAGATTTTTTGCAAACTCGAGACAAGTCACGTGGCATATTTATTGGACAAACCAATCACATTAATACGATTAATCCGTCTGCATTGGTTGCTTTGACAAAGGTAATTTAAAACTAATACAATCTCAATTAACCCATATTCTGCTAGCGTCCCACTTATGGGACGCTTGTAAAATAAATTGCTAAAATTCATTAAAAACTAGTAAAAACACAAATCATGTTTCATTGTATTTGAAAATGGTTAGACTATTGAATGTGTGTGTGTTTTGAGCAAAAAATTAATTTAGAAAAATGTTATAGTGCCGGCTTTGCAGGACTTGTCAAAATGGCGGAAAAAAGAAAACATGCGCACAGGAAAATGCATATCTTCTAAAATATTAACATTTTAAGTGCAAAATACATTTGAAACTTGTAGCAGTACCATATTACTATCTGATAAAAATTTAAGAGTAACACTTTTTTGTAACTATTTCGTTATATCAAGTGTACAATAAGCGTCCCATAAGTGGGACGCTAGCAACGAATGGCCCCATGTAGATTGTTACACAAACGTCACATTTATTGGACACTAGCGAGAAACACAGACGCAAATGTTTATGTTAAATGGTTATTTATAGTGAAACAATTGTTGACTTTGTTAACTGTTGACTTTGGGCTGTTAAGTAATATTTATAGATATTTAATTATGACCTTGACCTATATTTATGTAGATTGTTACACAAATATCACATTTATTGGACCCTAACGAGAAACACAGATGTAAATGTTTATGTTAAATGGTTATTTATGGTGAAACAATTGTTGACTTTGTTTACTGTTGACTTTGGGGTGTTAAGTAGTATTTATAGATATTTAATTATGACCTTGAGCTATATTTTCTTATATATTATTGTATAAAAAAATTGCAAATATTGAAAAACTTACATTTTTTTTAAGTTTTCAGAATTACACTCACTGAAGTATTTAATACCTTTGAATATAAACTAACTTAGTATTGCTGTAAATTTACTAGTGCGTGATATTGAAATTATAACAAACCAGAATATTAACAAAGGTCAAGATTTATGTGAAACGATTCAGTCATGGGGGTTGGTTAACTCTCTTCACATAAGAGAGCTCAAGCTACATATGAAAGAAATGTGAATTAGCTGTGTACTGTTGTCATGCCTCAATAATATTCCCCTCCAAAGGTTCCCCATACCAGTTTTACTTTGTTAACTTTTACGAGGCTTTGTAAGGGGATTGCTGGTGCTAGATTGGTAGCTATTCGAATAGGGAGATGCATACATGGATGAGAGCCATGAACACTCAATACAGGCCGCAAGAGTCGGATCCGTGCCCTAGAAATAAGATGTCTGATGTTCCAATGTACGCCTGTGAGGGGGGGGGGGGAAGGATAGGGAGGGTAAAAAAAGAGAAGTTGGCTAGATGACATCTGGGACTGGACCGGGTCGTCTTTTGCAAATTCACTGAGGGCAGAGTTTCTTCCAGGCATCATTTCGGAACAAAATGGAATTTATATAGAAAACATACTTTTATTAGTTTCCCCTCCCCCCCCCCCGGAAATTTAACCCCCCCCCCCCCTTGCAAATTTCAAGTACACACCCCCATAAAATCAATTCTTTATATTTATTTATATTACATTTTCGATGAATAACAACAATAATTGTGATCATGTGTGTATATTTAGTTGTACCAGTCACAGCTTTGCTTATTTCCAAGTGTTATTCACTTTGATGGATGCTAGATTGAAAGAAAACTAGATATTTGAACATAATTTCTGCATTTTAGACCATGGTATGGCTAACCCAATTGAACATTATCAGTATTTTTAGCTATCCTTAACAATGAAATCATTGGCCTAACAATACAAAATCAGATAACAGCTTAATTTTTGCGTGATTAGCCATATTTCGTGATAAATGATTTTTTTTCTTCAATAAATGTACATGGGGCCGTTCGTTGCTAGCGTCCCATTTATGGGACGTTTTTTAAAAAATCGATATTTCAAAAAGTATTGATTTTAAAAAAAAAAATCTATAGTCATTTTTTCATTCAGTGCCCAAAATCTAAACCATATCAAAAAATTATAAAAATTTGAGACCTTGGGATAATATGGGTTAATAATTACTTTTGAGAATAAATGCTATGCTTTACTTTCATATCGGAGAAAGTGTTTTAAAATTTAGCCAGCATAGACTTGTATTTGTCTCATTCTACAGTATATTATTATTTTATTTTCTTTTAAATAACATGTAATTTAATTAAGCTGTATAAAGAATAGAGAAGAGGAAATAGATAATGGGAAAAAAAATTTATTACCGGAAGGCTTGAACATATTTTAAAATGAGTCATGTAAAAGAAAAAGTGTATCAAAACAATCAAGTATGACTTTCAACACTATCATGTGTACAAAAGGATATTCTAACTAAAACGCAATCGTGTTCTAAGTTAAAGCATTAGATAAATCGTTATGATTTTAATTAGTTTATATTTAGTGAATACTTTATTCTTGAAACCAGTTAAAACAATATTGACATGAGTTCGATAGTACAGTATAGCGCGATTTATTAATTTGCATATTTTTTTTTTACCTCAGGTTCACACAACACCAATTCGCAATCCAGTTTCTACAGGAGATGTATGTACACAGTACTTCTACATTAATTTATAACATTTTCTTATTAAGGGCAGGTTAAACCCCCAAATTGAAATTTAGGGGTTAGGACTTTTTTGAGTGATAAGGAAGTTGTAACTAGCATAGTATATGAAAAAAATGCAAAAAAATCACTAAAAAGTTATGGTTTTGTGAACATATTTTCTAAAAAGTGTCATTTTTAGGGTAAAATAGCTCAAAATTAGCTCTCATTGAAATCACAATAACTCAGCTTCTATTTGTCAGAATAACACAAATCTTTAATATAGTGTAATAAACGCAATTACAAAAAAGTTGAACTAAAACAATTAGAAAATAATAAAAAATGGATTTTAGCCAAATTTTTTAAATGTGAGACCTACATTTTTTCCAAAAAGTAGGGAGTAGACTTAGCTTTTTTTTTAATAAAATGAGAAGTTTCAAAGATATAGTAATTCTTTTAGTTCACCTTTACAAGCAGTGTTTAGTAAACATGTGTGCAAAATTTCAGCTAAATATCTCAAGTAGTTTTTAAGTTATAGTGATTTAACTGGTACTATTTTGTTGAAAAGTAACATTTTGAGAAAAACGCTAAATAGTGAAAAATATACTAAATTTGAAAAAACGAGAAAAAGCGAAAACTATACCAAATAAGTCATTTTTAAAACCTCCCAGTTACATAAATTGCATCTGGGGCCTCTTACTCAGCAATAAGAACATCTATTTTAGTTAGTTTTTAATTTTTATGTTGCTAAATGTTGCTTAATATAGGTCAATTACGTCATTAGTCTCATTAATTAAAAAATTATAAAAAACACTAGCAATACGAAATTTTGCAAAATGATTATACAAAAATGTTCAGAATTGAATGGAGTTTCAGAAACAATAGATTTTCAAAAATCAACATTTCTGACTTAAATATGTATTTTGGGGGGGGGGGGGGGGGGGGGTTTAACCTGCCCTTAAGGTTTTTTTTAAAACGCTACGTTCCTTTTTTTTTTGTTTAAGCTGAACCTAAAGCAGTTCATGGTGGCGCTAGTTATGGTCACCTATAGAAGATATACATAAAGCTTTTAGATTATCTCACGGGCTTTCGAGGAAATAAATATTGTTCTGTATCAGCTTTGGTTAGCTTAAAATATCGACTTTTTTATCTTACTTTTAAAAAAAATGTACGTGACAACAACAGCTAAAATGTGCTCAAACTTTCTTATTTAATTAATCATTACAATTACTAATGTTTGTTCTGATTACATTTATTCCTTTTCTTTTTTTCTTTATCAGTCAAAACGTAGTCGTTACCCTAACCCTAATAACAACAATCACTTTAATCCGATTAATCCGACTACATTGGTTGCTTTGACAAAGGTAATTTAAAACTAATAAAATCTCAATTAATAATTAGTTTTGAGATTAAATGCTATGCTTTACTTTCATATCGGAGAAGGTGTTTTAAAATTTAGCCAATATAGACTTGTATTTGTCACATTCTACAGTATATTTTATTATTTTAAATAACATGTAATTTAATTAAGCTGTATAAAGAATAGAGAAGAGGAAATAGATAATGGGAAAAATTATTATTACCGGAAGGCTTGAACATATTTTAAAATAAGCCATGTAAAAAAAGTGTATCAAAACAATCAAGTATGACTTTCAACACTATCATGTGTACAAAAGGATATTCTAACTAAAACGCAATCGTGTTCTAAGTTAAAGCGTTAGATAAATCGTTATTATTTTAATTAGTTTATATTTAGTGAATACTTTATTCTTGAAACCAGTTAAAACAATATTGACATGAGTTCGATATTACAGTATAGCGCGATTTATTAATTTGCAATATTTTTTTTTACCTCAGGTTTCAACACCAATTCACAATCCAGTTTCTATAGGAGATGTATGTACACAGTACTTCTACCTTAATTTATTACATTTTCTTATTACGTTTTTTTTTAAAACGCTACGCTCCTTTTTTTTTTGTTTAAGCTGAACCTAATGCAGTTCATGGTGGCGCTAGTTATGGTCACCTATAGAAGATATACATAAAGCTTTTAGATTATCTCACGGGCTTTCGAGGAAATAAATATTTTTTCTGTATCAGCTTTGGTTAGGTGACCCGTCAAAAGAGCGCACGACAAAAGAGCGCCGACATAAGAGCGCAGACAAGAGAGCGCCGACAAAAGAGCGGCGACAAAAGAGCGCAGACAAAAGAGCTCACAAACATACATTGCTTTATATATATATATATATATATATATATATATATATATATATATATATATATATATATATATATATATGGATAGATAAATCATTTTGAAATTTGATATTTGATATACGTTGTATATCGTCTGCATGGTAGCTTCCTCATTAAAGAAAATAATGATTGATTAAGTAGTGTACTTTAATTGTGTATAGAATCGACTTAAAAAAATATGTTTTATATATTTTTATATTTTCCAGATACAAAAGGATATTCTAACTAAAAAGCAATCGTGTTCTAAGTTAAAGCATTAGATCGATCGTTATTATTTTAATTAGTTTATATTTAGTGAATACTTTATTCTTGAAACCAGTTAAAACAATTATTGACATGAGTTCGATATTACAGTATAGCCCGATTTATTAATTTGCATATTTTTTTCTACCTCAGGTTCCAACATCATCTCACAATCCAGTTATAATAAAAGATGTATGTACACATTACTTCTACCTTAATTTATTACATTTTCTTATTACGTTTTTTTTTAAAACGCTACGCTCCTTTTTTTTTTTTTAGCTGAACCTAATGCAGTTCATGGTGGCGCTAGTTATGGTCACCTATAGAAGATATACATAAAGCGTTTAGATTATATCATGGGCTTTCGAGGAAATAAATATTGTTTTGTATCAGTTTTAGTTAGCATAAAATATCGACTTTTTTATCTTATTGTAAAAAAAAATGTACGTGACAAAAACAGCTAAAATTTGCTCAAACTTTCTTATTTAATTAATCAATTACAATTACTAATGTTTGCTCTGATTACATTTATTCCTTTTTTTTCTTTCTCAGTCAAAGCGTAGTCGTTACCCTAACCCTAAAACCACACTAACTCCAAACACCCACTCTCCAAACCTAACCCAACCAAAACCTTAAGTAACACATATATATTTTTAAACACACTAACTTTTTTTTTTTATCCGAACCTGATGCTTTCCTCCTTGCCGCCGTACTCTCGATTCTACAACGCATAACTCGAAAAAAAATCTCAGTGAGAATAGATAATAGAGTTGTAAGAATTCAGTCAGAAAAATCTAAATAATAGGTATGCATGTATATTAACTAATGTCAGTTATTTTGTAACATCGTACCTTTGTAAACACTTCCAAAAATCATTCCATCAATATGGCCCTTCATTTCGTTTACATTGAACTGAATTATATTTATTACGTATGGAGTATTGAGGGTTCTTTACTTTTTTAAAATTTTATTTTTTAAAAAAATTACATAAATTAAACGTTAAATTCTGAGAAATGTAGCATCTACTATGTTTTTTTTTTTCTTGTTTGGAGTCATCCTTAGTACAGACTGTTGAGCGTAAACGCTCAGTCCGTGATGCTGGCCATGTTGTCATCAAAGATAACGGTATGGATGTTGTGGACCCCTCAACTAAAGCAACGTTTATCTGTGAAGTTCCGCCATGTACGTTAATCAGGAAATAATAACATGCATGGAAATGGTATCATGTTTTACTTTATTGTATATGAAGTATAGAAGAAGTAATTGCATCGTTTCATTTACATTAGTACAATTTAGGTTAAACTTCTGTTTAGTTTAATGCACACTGCATTTTACTTTCTCGTATACGGGATACATAGGATACAAAATTGTTACCTACTTTCCTTAGTTGGAATACATTAGCTATGTCACGTTATTTGTCTAAAATACATGAGTGTGTGTAGAGGGGTGGGAGTGTGACTTACAAAAGCGTATATTAAAATGATAGCAGATGACAGCAGGGCTAGGAATTGTGTAGGTGTTCTTGCGTACAAAGTAAATAAACCTGAACATTACTGAATTGGACTTTGTTTCTATAATGTAAAAGTTGTGTAGGCCCTAATTTTCTAACTGATACACACGCTTTATATATACCTATATATATATATATATATATATATATATATATATATATATATATATATATATATATATATACATATATATATATATATATATACACTACTTCCCAAAAAAATGACCTAGCTATTGAAAAGTATGCAGAATGGTGGGCGCCACCGTGTCACAATTAGTCCTAGACACACCTTACAAATTCATGTTGCCCCCAATGACCACATGGGGTTGGGGATGTGTGTGTGTGTCTGTCTGTGTGTGCGTCCGTATAACAACGTGTATGTTATAACATTTGTATCATATCATCATCTTTTCCCGTGTGTGCCCAAAACACATGCGGCTAATAGAGTTCATCTGTTTCATTTGCATGTGGACAGTGTGGTCAGCATTTACCCAGCCGCAGTGACGTAGCGAGGGGGGCAAATATGTCCCCGGGCGCCGACCCAAGGGGCCACCAACATGGGTTGAAAAAAAAAGTAAAAAGCTCATTTTAGTTGCAGTTTTGCATTATAAATATTCAAAATATATGAGAAGTGGCGCCAAATTGAAAATTTGTCCATGGGGTGGGCGCCTAAATTGAAAGTTAGTTCACAGGCGCCGGGAAGGGTCGAAACGCCTCTGCCAAGCCGTCTTTGTTTCCCTACCGTGTGTTATTTACCCATCAGAGCTGGGAAGACTCAAGTGTTCTACTTGAGATTTCCGGGTTAGCTGTCTAGCTCTCTACCGTTAGGCCACGCCGTCCCTACGTTTTGTATATTCGTTAGTGTTAAACACACACTGTTTGGTTTTATCTAATTATCATTTACTGAACTTTTAAAACATTTTTTTAGACTCTGAGTTTAACACCATGGACCTACAGCTTCGTAAAATTGTAAGTAAAATTAGATTCACGTTAGAAAGGAACATATATGCAATTTACAGCTTATGAAATTTTATTTAAGAATGTATGCTTGTGCAAGCAAAATGAACAACATGTTTTAAACACATCTGTTTACTATATATTATTTGCAGTCTGAAATTGCCTACCTAGTTGATGAAGAAACGTAACTAAGTCGTATATAATGTGGATAATTATATAGACATTAAAAAATAATAAACAATATTAAATGACAATATTATAAATTGTCTTGAATGCTACTAACATACGTATTATGCACATGAATTTTACAGAACTACGATATATTCAAGAACCAATTGAATGCATCTAGAGTGATTGAAGAGACTTTAGACAAGATCTACTCTAGACTTACAACTGCTGGAAGGGAAATTATACCTGGTGATCTGAAACTCATCATCGACTTTCTAGATATGGTGTCGTCAGCAGTTAACTCTACAGTTATCATTGTAGATGATCATTTACTGAAGGTTGTGTTTACATATTCTCGTTTACTTAAAAACTATCTATATGCGAGTTAATATGTATGTACTTGATTTAATTTACGTATAATGTAATTAAAGATAACGAGCCGACCCGCTTCGTATCATACGCCGCTATTTAGTTGGTTTTTTTTTCTACTTTTCAGTAATTTATAATTTGTGAATTACAGTACAAATGCTGCCACTAAAAATATTTGATTAAAAACACTAACCCCCCCCCCCCCCAGCCACGTGAAAGCAGCCTCCTCTTAGTTACCTCCTCTAAGTTTAAAATCGTTTCAAACTAAATTATCTGCCCCTAATAGCCGTCACCAAACCCGTCTCTATGATTGTAAAATGTAAACAGCGTGACCACAGCTCACCAGACAATGTGGGGGTGGGGTGGGGGTGGTAGTGATAGTGATAGAGAGAAAGAGAGGGGACTGCGAGGAGGTGCTTGCAGCTTGTTTTCTAACGACTCCCAGAAGAGAATTATATATACGAGCTGACCCGATGCGTATCATACGCCGCTATTTAGTTGTTTTTTTTTCTACTTTTCAGTAATTTATAATTTGTGAATTCGACAGTACCAATGATGCCATTGAAAATATTTGCTTAAAAACACTACCCCCCCCCAACCCCCACGTGAAAGCAGCCTACTCTTAGTTACCTCCTCTAAGTTTAAAATCGTTTCAAACTAAATTATCTGCCCCTAATAGCCGTCACCAAACCCGTCTCTGTGATTGTAAAATGTAAACAGAGTGAACACTGCTCACCAGATCATGTGGGGTGGGGTGGGGGTGGTAGTGATAGTGATAGAGAGGAAGAGAGGGGACTGCAAAGGCGCGCTTGCAGCTTGTTTTCTAATTGATCCCAGAAGAGAATTATATATATAGATATGCATTTAGTCAAACGTAAGAAAATGTCTAAATAATGATGTCGTCGATACAAACTTAAATGTCACATTTGGTAAAGCTTTTCATATATGTTATGTATGTATTAACTATGACTCATTATAACATGTGTTAAGTGCTGATTAATCGCTATTAATGTGCCCTCTAAAGTAAATAATGTTGCGTACAATTTTACATGGACCTACAAAAGCAAAATAAATCTCAGAAAGCATGTCACACTTTTGTTGAGTAAAATTTTTTTTTTAAATGGACAAAATGTTTAAAATATTGTATTTTAAAAACTTGATATCAGAAGATAACATCAGTGGTAGACTTGACCATACAAATAGAAGAACACGTTTGGCATCAGTTAAATAAGAGAGGGGAGCAGGCCGCGACTAGACTGGTTAACTACATGGAAAATATCGTCGTTAGATCTGCTGCAAACATTACAGTCATAGTACAAGACACTCTAGGTAAAATATTTGTTCAAATTTCAACTCCTTCTCTATTCTATCTAGACAACGTTTACTCATTTATGTTTTTTTCTAAATACATGTGTTAAGAAAATTAATTAAAATATATTATTCACATCAGTATAATTATTTTATCAATGGTGTCAATTATTCAAGTGATATCATTACATTAATCACCTTTACACATTCCAGCGATTTTACCCATTCGGTACGGTGTAACTTCTTCACCCTACTACTTATTTTAACATGATATATTACTACCCTTGTTAATATGACTTTAATACGATGTACACACTCCACGTAAAAAAGTTACACTCTTTCCGACAGCAACCCCCCCCCCCCCCTTATGCTATTTTATTTTCATGACTTGTGACGCCATCGCATCAAATATCTTAATATTTCGTTTAAAAGATGTTCCAAACATGTCGCATACTGGTTTTTTTTTCATATTAAAATTGCATTTGTATTTTTTTTTCATTTTCTCTTTATACGACATTCGCTTCAATGTTGTCCATTTAAAAAAAAAAAGAATGCGTTTCTGCTCCATAGCAATAATAATAGCCCAATCAGAAGCTGACATACATTTCCCAATAGTCCATGAAGTCGATGCAGCCTACAACATATCGTGGTTAAGAAAAACAAAAAACAGTTTGTATTTGTCACACAATGCGAGTCAAACATTCAAAGGTTAGATTTACTTTTATAATGTTTAAAAGTTGACGTTATTTTTGTATTTACTAATTGGTAAGATTATTTATTTACACACAACTTTGTAGTACTTGAGTAATTGTTAATCATTACAATTGCCTTTTGCATTTTGATTATTTAAAAAAAGTTTTGATTGTTATGCTACAGGTGCGCTAAACTACTCTATCATTGTCTACGACGGGTTGAAAAACAAGTTGATGGTAAATCAAGAAAAACAAATTAGGTAAACTTAAAACACACATACACATAAAACGGCCATAACCATATATATATATATATATATATATATATATATATATATATATATATATATATATATATATATATATATATATATATATATCAATGCTTTACAATCTCTATGCCAGACACAACAAAGAACTCGCTACCAAAAATTTGGTTTCTGATATCATCGCATTTTCTATTCATGGTTTTCATGGAGAACTTAGAATCCCGCTCAGAGTTTCGTTCTTCGTTGACTCTGTAAGATGTATATCTTTTTTATATTATTATTCTAACGTCTGAGAATAGTCATTTCAATTGAATATGTATTTTAACAGAAGTTATAAACAGTTTTATTTACTCTTCAGACCAATTACACAAACCCAGTCTGTGCTTTCTTGGACTTTTCAGCTGAGTAAGTGTCCATAATGTTTAGCAATCTTTTATTCTAGTCAAAACTTCTCAAACTATAGTAGGCAAATAAACAATATTTTTTTTTAACATTACGTTTTGTGTTCAGTGAGAGCGGTGTGTGGTCGTCTGACGGGTGTCACGTGGTGTACTATGACCAGGACTATGTCACGTGTGAGTGCAACCATACAACAAACTTCGCTGTTCTTATGAGTCCCTACATTGACCAGGTACGTTTTATTTTACAAAAGGTGTGTTATGTAAGCTCATTAGTTAAACGAGATCAGATAGCAATGAAACATTCATTGAAACAATTACATTTTTTTTTAAAGTAGGTCTAACCATAGCTTAATTGTGGGTTCTATTATTGTGTTGTTTTTTTACTTACACACATTTACTTGTTTTTAATTTTATATAAAACATTTTATTAAAGGAAATCTAACTTCAAATGTTTATTTCCCAGCATAAAGATAACTACATAATAAACACAATCTCCATCATATGTTTATCTGTATCTATAATATGTCTGCTGGCTACCGTCCTGGTCTATGCCGTTCTATGGAGGTAGGTTACTTGATCAATGTTTAGTAAATAAATGATTTATAAATAAATAATGGATATGCGGTAAGTAAAAAAAAATGTAATATATATATATTTTTAATATGTAAGTAAATGTTATCAAAACTGACCAAAATTTTGTTATAGTTTATAGTTAATATTAAAGCTTTTCGAACGATATTGTTTTTTTTTTTACGAATTAAGTATTTTTTAGTGAGGAAAAACCAATTCAAAGCAGGTATGAGTTTTATTTTACAGCTCGTATGTAACTAAACTATGAGTAACGATTAGCATTGCTTTACAGTATTGACTAAGATAACTACACCTAATTCAAATATTAGCTAAAAGAGTTGTTGGTGTCATCCATAAATAATATACATATATAGATACGTAAAATCTGATCGAGCTGTCCTCTACGTCAACCTTTCTGTGACCTTGACACTTGGCTATGTCGTGTTTCTGTCGGGAATAAACCAGACACAAAACAAGGTAAATCATTACTGCTTGAAATATATGTTTTGAAGCACAGCATTATAAATATATATGTATATATATATATATGTATATATATATATATATATATATATATATATATATATATATATATATATATATATATATATATATAAAACATAAATGATAGAGCAGATACCCATATTAACGTTAGTTTCCCTTGTTGAAAAAAAATTAAATTGAGACAAAATATAAAATAGTATAACTTTTACTCTAATCAACCCTCTCTATTAGGTCATGTGCACGGCCATTGCTGCAGCCCTTCACTTCCTGTTCCTTGTTGTGTTTTTCTCCATGCTGGGTCAAGGTCTCAATGTCCTCGTGTCTGTCATTAGTATGACGACACGTTCCGTCCTGCGCTACTTACTTCCCTTGTCTTATGGTAAGCTTTCTAGTTTTAATCAATCTACACACTAAAATATCTTAACGGGTTCTAGTATTAATTATACTAATGCTGTTTAAGAATCAACTCAACAGTTTTACCCAGCAAAAATTGGGGAAAATGTGATAAGGGGGTCGTTTATAAATGACGTCACACTCGTAGGGGCGAGGGGGTATCTATTATTTTGTGACGGTGTGTGATGAGGGGGAGGGGGGGGGGGTTCAGATAGTGTGACTTCACTTTTTTTTGCATTATAAAAAAAGTAATGTTAGAAAACGAGTTTTAGCCATTATTTTGCGTTTTAGAAAACGGTTTTAATAAATTGTAACAGTAATTGATCAAAACACTTTATGTTGACAGAGTTCTGACAACATTTTGGGAAAATATCGATGTTTTAAGAAAAAATCAACAGTAATTTTGAGGGGGGGGGGGGAGTGGTTGTAGGCTGAGGTGTGACGTTTTTTTTAGGTGGGGGGGTCTGGCTTTTTGTGACGACGTGTGACGGAGGGGATGGGGGGGGGTAAAATCGTCAAAAAAGCGTGACGTCATTTATGGATGACCCCTTATAAATAAAATATTACTCAAGTGTAATACACTTGGTAGATTATTATATTGTAGATCAGTTGTTTTTAACCATTGTGCAGGCACCGAATATCACAAGTTAATATGCGCATTTACCGAACACTTATAATTGTTCAAATAACACGTAATTGTTGATTATTGGGCTCCGCCGAACACCTGAGACTGACCCACCGATTTGCTCGCAAACAGGTTAAGAACTACTGTCCAAGTTTTTTTTTTAAAGATGTAGATCTGGATAGTGAGTAAAATAATTTATTTGGTGGGGGGGGGGATGCATTTATTATCGTAATTATGTTTGCACTGCTCTTTGAATAAATAACATTACATAGTCATATTATGTATTTTATTATTGACTTCAAATATGTGTGTGTATCTATAGTTAAAAATACTTAATATACATAAAAATGTCTCTAGTTAAAATTTTTAATATAACTATTTGAATACTCCAACATAACAGGTGGACCTTTGCTTATTGTGGTCATAACTCTTGCAGTGACTAAAGCTCATGGATACACTACTGACACATAGTAAACTCCTAGTTGTAACGTATTTATCACAATGATTAAAGCGCATGGATACACTACTGACACATAGTAAACTCTTAGTTGTAACGTATTTATCACAATGATTAAAGTTCATAGATACACTACTAACACATAGTAAACTCCTAGTTGTAACGTATTTATCACAATGATTAAAGCACATGGATACACTACTGACACATAGTAAACTCCTAGTTGTAACATTTTAATTACAATGTTTAAAAAAATAACCATATATTGTGTTTTGCATTTCCATTGTAGATTAAAAATTGTTATGAAAGAAATCTATCTCGTTCTTTTTCAGTTGCTGGCTTTCTATTGAGTCTGGTGTCTTTTGGGCTTTTACAGTCCCAGCGCTAAGTATTATTTTAGTAAGTCAATGCGATTAATGTTAAAAATTAAATAAAATAATTATTATATTTTCTCCTTTGGTTAATTTAGTATATTAGTAGCAGTTTAAATTAATTATATTTTTAAATTGTTTATTGATTGACGTGTTATATCAAATTAAATGTCTTTTGAGTAAATAAAAATGTTAATAATTTTCAATCGTTTTGGAAATGTACTCGTTTTAATGCATCTAGATGTTGACTTTCTACGGATATTGTGTCTTTTTTTTAAAGTTTATATTCTATTGCAGGTAAATTTCATCATTGTGTTGGTCGTCCTTAAAACCATGCAAACTTCACATTTCATGTCGAACAAACCACTTGTAGCTAGAACAAAGTAAGTGTAACAAGAAAATATTATACAACACTACCACCTACACGCAGTCTTTAAAATAATACATAACATTTGTATACTGTGATACTTTGAGTTATTAGTTTTCCCAATTTCAAAATATTACGCTCATTGTTACATGTGTGTACAATCGATAATAGGTCAGTCGTCCGGTCCATCTGTATCTTGTCCCCAATCCTCGGCCTGTCCTGGGTGTATGGTGTCTTGTCCATGACAGACCCCCACGTGATCTTTCAGTACCTGTTTGCACTCACTAACTCACTGCAGGTGTTTGTTTTTTATTTTAATTTTACATTTCTTATATTAGTGAAAATAAAAGGTATATTTATAATTTTTTTATTCACTTACGTTTTTAATATTGTCTTATAGTATATATATGCCTACTTTAAATCGTTGTGAGTTTATACATTGTTCATCGGAAATTCAAGATTTACCTAAGACTAACGTTAATTATAATATTAGATTTAATGACACTGCCGTATTGAGTAAAGAAAAATAAAAACAATAACCATTATACATCTGCTATATACATAGTTTATTTGTATTGGGCTGTTATTCAGTAGATTTTTTATCCGTTCTGCTAAAAAATAATGTTTTTTTGTTGTTTTTTTTGCGTGAATTTTCCAGGGTTTATTTATTTTCATTTGCCAGTGTTTGCTTCAACAGCAGGTAGGATATTGTTTTTTACCTAGAGGGAACAATTGATCTGAATAGACAATCTATTTGATATATTACTTTGTGAATGTAAATTTGTTTTATACAGTTTGTCACCAACAACTATCCCATAAATTTGATTCAGCTGTCCAAGCTCAATGCTTTATTATTTATACTCATGAGCAGCTAGACGTAGATTAAAAAATAGAATATGTTTCCAACATAAATACAAATGTTTTAATGAAGATTAAATATTTAAAGGTTCGAGATGGCGCGAGGACATTTATACGTAGGTACAGAGCGGACAAACTGGACTCGGGACATACAACTGGTCAAATGTTATAGTCACTGGTATGTTTAGTATAGGCCATACTGGTCATATGTTATAGTCACTGGTAAATTTAGTATAGGCCATTCTGGTCAAATGTTATAGTCACTGGTATGTTTAGTATAGGCCATTCTGGTCATATGTTATAGTCACTGGTATGTTTAGTATAGGCCATTCTGGTCAAATGTTATAGTCACTGGTATGTTTAGTATAGGCCATTCTGGTCAAATGTTATAGTCACTGGTATGTTTAGTATAGGCCATTCTGGTCAAATGTTATAGTCACTGGTATGTTTAGTATAGGCCATTCTGGTCAAATGTTATAGTCCCTGGTATGTTTAGTATAGGCCATTCTGGTCAAATGTTATAGTCACTGGTATGTTTAGTATAGGCCATTCTGGTCAAATGTTACAGTCACTGGTATGTTTAGTATAGGCCATTCTGGTCAAATGTTATAGTCACTGGTATGTTTAGTATAGGCCATTCTGGTCAAATGTTACAGTCACTGGTATGTTTAGTATAGGCCATTCTGGTCAAATGTTATAGTCACTAGTATATTTAGTATAGGCCATTCTGGTCAAATGTTATAGTCACTGGTATGTTTAGTATAGGCCATTCTGGTCAAATGTTATAGTCACTGGTATGTTTAGTATAGGCCATTCTGGTCAAATGTTATAGTCCCTGGTATGTTTAGTATAGGCCATTCTGGTCAAATGTTATAGTCACTGGTATGTTTAGTATAGGCCATTCTGGTCAAATGTTATAGTCACTGGTATGTTTAGTATAGGCCATTCTGGTCAAATGTTATAGTCACTGGTATGTTTAGTATAGGCCATTCTGGTCAAATGTTATAGTCACTGGTATGTTTAGTATAGGCCATTCTGGTCAAATGTTATAGTCACTGGTATGTTTAGTATAGGCAATTCTGGTCAAATGTTACAGTCACTGGTATGTTTAGTATAGGCCATTCTGGTCATATGTTATAGTCACTGGTATGTTTAGTATAGGACATACTGGTCATATGTTATAGTCACTGGTATGTTTAGTATAGGCCATACTGGTCATATGTTATAGTCACTGGTATGTTTAGTATAGGCCATTCTGGTCAAATGTTATAGTCACTGGTATGTTTAGTATAGGCCATTCTGGTCAAATGTTATAGTCACTGGTATGTTTAGTATAGGCCATTCTGGTCAAATGTTATAGTCACTGGTATGTTTAGTATAGGCCATACTGGTCAAATGTTATAGTCACTGGTATGTTTAGTATAGGCCATTCTGGTCATATGTTATAGTCACTGGTATGTTTAGTATAGGACATACTGGTCATATGTTATAGTCACTGGTATGTTTAGTATAGGCCATACTGGTCATATGTTATAGTCACTGGTATGTTTAGTATAGGCCATTCTGGTCAAATGTTATAGTCACTGGTATGTTTAGTATAGGCCATTCTGGTCAAATGTTATAGTCACTGGTATGTTTAGTATAGGCCATTCTGGTCAAATGTTATAGTCACTGGTATGTTTAGTATAGGCCATACTGGTCAAATGTTATAGTCACTGGTATGTTTAGTATAGGCCATACTCACTGTGGTGGCTTTGATTTAGATAGTTTCAAAATGTTCTCAATTTTAGAAGGGTTAATTTAATAAATAACGATTCAGTACACTTTAGTACCATTGACGGCGTGGTATGAGCGATTGAAGTAATTAGAGTGTCCAGCTGTGATGGGTTACTAACTTATGTTAATGTTAGGGAAAGTAAAGGCGGCTGAACAAAGTGCTGACCACACCTTCACTTTATGAGCCGATGTCAGGAAACTCTATTTCATCTACCAAATGTAACGCTAAGTCTAAATAGGACGCTTTACTTTGTTTGACACTTTAAATAGACGTCTGAGGAAATTAGTGAATAATTACAATCGTCTATATAAGACACGCAAATATATATTGTGCTATAGTGCCTGACAGTAAAATACGCGTAAATTTACGAACTCGTGTTTGGAAGAGTAGGCGAATAACCTTATTTAGTAAGAATGTTACACTCACATTATTGTAATACACATATGCCAAGGACTATTTAGAATTAAAAATTTAATTTGAACAATATATTTAATGTCTTTATTTTTTTTAATTACTTAATGTTGCAGAATGAATTATACTTTTAAAACTATTGCTTTAAATAAGTACGACTTAATATTACTTACTTATACTTACTTTTTTATTTATTTCAGACTATAACTTTCAGGAAAGTGAACATATACATGAACATATCTTAACTATTATGATTTACAGACCAAATATAGAAACGTATTTCAGTGACAAGTAATGACGCCCTAGAATAATCACACGATTGATTGTTTATACTAACACCACATTTTGTCCGTTATATAGAGGCATTAATACGTCAGCCTAGTTTTAAGATTAGGACAACTTTGAGAAGGACAATAATGTATTAATTGTATAATTATAAACTGAAGATAGATGAAGTTTCGCTAAAATATTGGCCGACATTGAAAGTGTTTTGAATATGTTGCTACGTCGTGAAAAAAATACTTTACCGTATTGGTTTGATTCTTGTTTAAATTAATATTCTAAAGCAAATATAGCAAAACTTAGGTTTTAATACGTTCAATTATTTCATTTTTTTAGAAAAAAAACTTGTTACTGTAGTTTGCACAGCACGCTTTGTTTATAATTCTTTTTTACACGGTATGTTTTCATACATTTAAAATACTTTAGCATGATTTTATATTGCCTTAATTTTTTGTTTAAATATGTAATAATAATATATTTTACTGGTTATAAATTGTGTATATTCATTTTTTTTTTTATTTTGACATTAGCAATAACAAAAATATTGTTTGGTCAATTTTTTTTCTAATATTCATTTTTTTTTAGAATTGCCAGTTTACATACATTAATACGTTGTTAGTCAATATATCATATCTGTACAATTGTATTTCTATATCATTTACTTATAGACTAGTGTTTTTGTTAGCGCCACTGCTTGATTTGCATTTGCAATTCCATGATTATAATGTCAATAATGTTGTATCGCTATGTTCATTTAATTTTATTTTTACTTGAACTTCATATTGACTTTACATCTACTACACTGCATAACGACCTGCATTTATTTCAAGTTCACTGCAAAAACGTTAAAACATAGCTTAAAATCTGGTAATTTTTGCAGTATTTTATCTGACCAGTTAGTTTTTTCCAAATCTTTAATTGGGATATAGAGAGTTACCTCCCAAAGTCACAGCTAACATCCAGTTGTCTCTGATGAATGTGTTTTGTTTACATCGTTGTATGAATTTCTTGTATTCACATCGTTGTCTTGGATACTATTTATTTGATTGATTTTATGTTCGGAGTGGTCGAGAGGGTAAGTTCATGGTTGCTAACCCAAAAGTCCCAAGTTCAAACACTCATTCAATTCAGTAAAGATAACTCCGTATACAAACAGATGTTGAGTCCTCTAGGTGATAAGTTTACCAACTCTGGTCTCCATTCGACAGCTCTTGTTACAATGTTGATTCCATGCTGTACAGGTAACGACTTGTCTCTTGTGTCAATCAGCTGTGTGGAGAGAGGAGGTCTGACACTAGGGAAAACAGCAGACTCTTCTTATCTACCACTCATCCTTGAACTTCCAATGCGCAATCATCCTAAGGTCTATTAGACCAACGAGAAATATATGCATATGCTTATTTGTGTTTCTTTTCATTGCTTTCTGTTTACTGTAATTGCGTTATTGCATTATTAACTACATTAAAGCAAAATATAATAGTCTTCATGTTAGTGGTAGTTTTGATTTAGATTTCTCCACACATTCATAATGTCTGCCACTATATGTAAATAATCTTTGTTTTACTTCAGTGTATATTTATTTAAAGATCAACATATACGTAGACGTCTTACTTTTACTTTTACATTGTATACGATGAACCAATGATGCAAAAACTATATTAAGAAAATAATCAAAAATAGTGTTTATCCATAAAGGGCGGATTCAATTCATTGGAAAATAACAATTTACAATCCATTATAGGTTAAGCGACATAATGCATTCTTTTCAATGCGTTTCTTGCAATCGACTTAAATATGTGAACAGGGGTGTTGTAATATTAGATGCAACACAAATATGTCAGACCAATATAGGTTATCATTTGATCCAGTCGGTATAAACCAATAAGTAGCTGGTATTGTAAGATACACAATGAGTAGTTACTATTCTGAACAGGGGCGGAACTACAGTGCCGCCAGACCCCGCAATGCGGGGGGGGGGGGGTGGGGGGCACGACGTTTAGTGGCCCAATTCCGACCAAAAAACAATGAATTTTCTTTTCATAAATAATGTTTTTCTTGCACCTTGATAGTGGTTTTGTAAAAAACAAACAGGTCTACTATAGCAGTGATTGTTCTACAGTAACTAACACACACTGTTGCGTAGAAAAATATAAAATCTACAAGAGCTGTAGTTTGAAAGATAGGCAAACGTTCACACTACTTCCATGACTTACTGCCCTTCATTAAAACACAAGTGCCCATAAAGCTCATTTAAATAGTTTTGTTCTATGTAAATTAAAGAGCCATTTATTCTCTTATTTATTATTTAAATGACGCATACTAAAGAATTCTATAGCTATAAAAATGAATGTATTCAAAACTAATAATATAAATACAAAAATATCATGAAAATAAACTTAACGCGAGAAACCATTGCAAAATCAAGCTTACGTGTTTATATAATTTTGACCAGCCAACATTATTGTGGCTATTTTCGGTAACCATAAGACGTAATACAAACATTTGTAAAACACGATTATTACGGGCCCGAAATGAGTTCGGACTTATTGTTGACTTTTGTTCTCTGGTTCGTTATCTCAGAGTGGTTATACATTGCTATAAAATTGATTAAAATACTCAGGTAATAGACTATTTTAAATTTAGAGGAGCGGGCTACTTATATATATATATATATATATATATATATATATATATATATATATATATATATGTATGTATGTATGTATGAATATATATATATATATATATATATATATATATATATATATATATATATATATATATATATATATATATATATATATATATATATATATATATATATATATATATGGCCAGTCTGCGGATTGGCCGGCCAATGGCCGAAATCAAGCAACGTTTCGGACTTTGACCGACCTATGGGAGGCGATATTGGCCAATGCGCGGATTGGCCGGCCAATCCTAGCATTGGCCGACTTCGGGCTTTGACCGTAACATATATATATATATATATATATATATATATATATATATATATATATATATATTTATTTATTTATATATACAAACATATATATATATACATATATATATACATATAGGGGGGGGCCCAAAAATTTTTTTGCGGGGGAGCCTTTTTTTTCTAGTTCCGCCACTGATTCTGAACTAGTATTGTAAGATAATAAATCAGCCCTTGTCGGGCAGGAGCTAGTCAAATTAGAAGTTAGCTGGGGCAGCATCCTATCTAGGGGAGAAAACCCCAAAATTAAACTTTGCTACCTTTTATATTTCGCTTGGATGGACACAGTCTATGGAAACAATTCCAGGCTGAAGTCAAAGTCATCTGGTCATAAGGAGCATAACATGTTGAACCATAATTTGATGGAGGAAATCAACTTTAATTTTACAGTTCAGACAAAAAGAAACTATATATTCTGTGTCCACTTTGCATTTATGATACCCAAGAATTATATTGCTAGAACAAACATCATCTAGAACATTGTTAAAATTGATTTTATTAGTACCAAATATTTTTTTTATTCAAACACGTGTATACTTACAATACAAACATAAATACACATTTATTTACTACGCCTATAGAGTACTTCTAATCCAATAATATAAAACTACTCCCATTTATTGTTGCAGAAGAGCAGTTACAGTATAACACTGCAACTATAATATACCACTTCTATTCGTTCATTATTGCTGCTCCAAAATTATAATAATGCTACAATAGTATAATACTGCTACTATACACAACTTACATCCGATAGACTGCGGAGATATTTTTTTGTTACCAAAAACAACTCAAAGCGGCTAGAGTGTTGAAACAGAAAAATTGCCTTAAACATATAATTTACAGCGTCAGTTTGCCTTGCATGTTCGCTTTAGTATTACAGTTTTCATCATCGGCGTGTGAGGACTGATACAGATTTACAATAGTAATATTTCTTTCTTGCACGCAGCCTTCTTTCATTCATTTAAGGGGTCGTCCATAAGTGACGTCACATTCGTAGGGGGAGGGGGGTCCGTAATTTTGTGACGGTGTGTGATGAGGGGAATGGGAGGGGGTTAGGTTCAGATGGTGCGACGTCACACTTTTGTATTATAAAAAAAGCAATGTTAGAAAACGAATTTTAGACGTTATTTTGCGTTTTAGAAAAATGTTTTAATAAATTGTAATAACAATTGATAATAATACTATATTTTGAGATTTCAGACAAGATTTTAGAAAAATATAGCTGTTAAAAAAAAAAAAATTCAACTGCAATTTTGAGGGGGTTGTAGGCTGATGTGTGACGTCATTTTAGGGGGGAGTCTGGCTTTTTTTGACGACGTGTGACAGAGGGGAGGGGGAGGGGAGGTAAAATCGTCAAAAAAGCGTTACGTAATTTATGGATGACCCCTACGATGGTTTACTTATAAATAGTTCTATAAAAGCGTCCAAATACAATTTTATAAACACAAAAAAAAAAGAAATTGAAAATGCAAATGTGTAATTAAAATTGTGATTTAAGTATTTTTTAATTACATTTGATGACACGCCGGAATGATGTTTATTACGATGAGACACATCCAGTGTTTCTTCCAGACTTTTTTCTCCGGGGGGGGGGGGGGCACTTGAAATTTTCGGGGGGGGGGCGGTAGACTTTCTTCGGGAGGGCGGACACTGTTAAAAGTAAATATTTTCTATATAAAGTATATAAATTTCATTTTGTTCGGGGGGGGGGGGGGGGGGGGTAAAAACTCTGGACACATCAAATCAAACATTCTTCCTTTTTAAACATCTATATCTATAGCATTTGTCCCACCGTTTTCTTTTTAATACATTTATTTTAAACATTTTAAATTACAATGATAATTTATTTTGTAGTTTTTATAGTTTCAACGACATGAAAATAAATTGTATTTATATAGTAATTAAATGGATAAACTATATTGCTAAAAATACTGGACTACAATAGGGTATGCCAGGGGTCGGCAACCTTTTGAAGCGAAAGAGCCAAAAGTTACAATTTTCAAAATTTCCCTGGTTTTAAAGAGCCACTAACATTGTTTTATTTCAAATATCTTATATTTTTATTAAGATTATTAGTATTTGTTCAAGGAGCTGGAGAGCCGCATCTTGATATCAAAAGAGCCGCATGCGGCTCGCGAGCCGCAGGTTGCCGACCCCTGGGGTATGCTACTATGTTTCTTCTGACTGCTTAGTCTACTGTGACCCATTTTCGAATGTGAAGCCACATGTTGACATTGTGACAATGTTGCCTATGACTAAGTAAAAGAAAACGATTTTATTATAAGTATTCTATTGCAACTGAAACTAACATCGTGAGCCAAAAGATTTCGCTTTTCATTAATTTGTATAAAACGAATAATATAGCTTTTATCAAATACAATGTCAAATAAAATATAAACGTTTGTGGGAAAAACAGAGGCTAAAGAATAAAATGTAATGAACTGTTGTGATTCATATGCAAAGAAATAAAATGCAAAATTGTTAACACGTTTATATCTATGTAAAAATTGAATTTTGCTAAACTAAAAAACTTTTAAGGACCAATAGTAAGTTGTCTCCCATAGGTTCTTATAAAGTACACATTGGTAGAATTTAAACTACTAATATTAGATTTTAAAATTCTAGATTTTTGCAACACTGATGTAGAATGAATAGTATGCATGTATAGTGTTTCCTTGAATTACGTTTTTAATTCGTTCTGAAGCATTGCTCGAAGCGTTTTTCTTTTTGAAAAAATCAAATAAAATGCCGAGTATCCGTTGCATCTCAAAATGCCACACTAATTGTTTATGTTACGTGTTTTAAAAATAAGAATATTGCATCCGTAAATGACACATTATGTTTATTAACACAATGAAGGATAATGCAAATAAATACACTGCTTTTATTGCGTGTAGTTACCTAGAAAATCAACTTACTTGAGCTCACAGAAGATACTGGTGGAGGTGTAGGCCCTGTGTAGGGTGGATGAGATAGGCGGTGACGCTTCACTTCGTTCACTCACTCACAGTTAATGCTAAAATTGTTCGGACACTTAACATTACACTTAATCTTTATACTTCACCGAACATAATGAAACCTAAATGTTACAACGTTAACCTCTCTTTCATGCAGGATGTACCCAATTAACATGTGAATGGAGGATTTTTTTTTCTTCCCTTAATACATGCTTTGTAAATTAGTTATGCATTTTTGTTTATCAAATAATCCGATGCACACTCCGTTTCATCTTTTCAGTTTTTTTTTTTTTAAAATGAGCTTTTAAACTCGCTAATCCTGTTTCTCAAATTTTTAATTGTGTTCGTATGTTAAAGCAATTTTTTGCTCGATCTAGACATCTCATTTATTTAAAAGCATGTAGGCCTATGTCGGGGCACTTGTATGTCAAAATACCATAGTGTTTGTACATTAAATAATTGTTATAATGGTTTTGATTCACGGATTTACTTACATTTAATACATATCAAATCACTGACATAATGCTACTGAGATACAAGAAAGAAGGCCGAACAATTGGATTGCATTTAAGACCACAGTTTAAATTATTCTCAGTATGTGCATACACAACACCATTTATTGATACCGCTTTACACCAGCAACAATTAGAGGAGCCACATGAGCCACGGCTTAAATGGATTAATGAAAACCTTTTCAGATACAACAAAATCAACCATCTCACGTGACCTGCAATGCTGATGCGGCGTAACGTCTTTTTTGTACTTGGGTGCGAGGAGGAGGGGGTCTAGCTTTTTTTTTTGACGATATGGTGCTGTGGGGAAAATAAAGGGGAATGATGGATGATAAAATATGGTTGTTGGGAGAATAAAGGGGAAGGATGGATGATAAAATATGGTTATTGGGAGAATAAAGGGGACGGATGGATGATAAAATATGGTTGTTGGGAGAATAAAGGGGAAGGATGGATGATAAAATATGGTTGTTGGGAGAATAAAGGGGAAGGATGGATGATAAAATATGGTTGTTGGGAGAATAAAGGGGAAGGATGGATGATAAAATATGGTTGTTGGGAGAATAAAGGGGAAGGATGGATGATAAAATATGGTTGTTGGGAGAATAAAGGGGAAGGATGGATGATAAAATATGGTTGTTGGGAGAATAAAGGGGAAGGATGGATGATAAAATATGGTTGTTGGGAGAATAAAGGGGAAGGATGGATGATAAAATATGGTTGTTGGGAGAATAAAGGGTAAGGATGGATGATAAAATATGGTTGTTGGGAGAATAAAGGGGATGGATGGATGGTAAAATATGGTTGTTGGGAGAATAAAGGGTAAGGATGGATGATAAAATATGGTTGTGGGGAGAATAAAGGGGAAGGATGGATGATAAAATATGGTTGTTGGGAGAATAAAGGGGAAGGATGGATGATAAAATATGGTTGTTTTGGGAGAATAACTTTCGATTTGCATCCCCCCCCCCCAACCCCCCGAGTTGATGGGAGGGGTATAATATCGTTTTCTGTTCAGATAAGTGTGATTTAACTTTCTTTCTGCCTTCCATATGTGGTTTAAACATTACAAACTTATGTGCCTTTTATTCAAGCAGTTCTTGTGAAAGCAATGAATAGCATAAAACAACATATTGCTTACATAACTATGGTGCTGATAAAAAAATTAAATAATTAATATGGACAGAAAATCATGATATTTTTCAAACTTTCTTTTGTCACTGTCAATCTGTAACAGTGTTGTAAATTATTATAGTTTGCATATTAAATATTACTTGGGTAGCTACTTCACATTTCTGATTTTAAAACATATGTAGGGGAATTAACTCGTACACGTACTCAAATAATATGGTTTATGTACATACATTTTAAGGTTTTATAAAAGAAAATGTGTTTTTTATTTTATGAAGTAAACATTAATGAATTCCCATTAACTTCTTTTTCTAGTCATCTTGTGTACTCGTGACAATAATTATCTGTTGATTTAAGTTTATCAAGAAATCTTTAAGAATTTTTTAACGCTATCTGATAACATGCAATCTTTCATGTTATAACAATGTTTAGTTTCTGTTCACTGTCGAATTAAAAAAAAAATATTTCAGTCACATCGTATAAATTGCAATAAATCAGCTTTTTTCGACATTATTCCATGACATCAATAACTGTAATAAAAAGTCTGTGCCCATCTATAACCCCGATGTATTGAGCCTACATGTCCTCTAATGTAAGAAACTAAAGCATACTATTTTCAATACCACAACTACAAAATACAAAGGTAGGCCTACACAGTATTTAAGGAAAATTAAAATTATCAGCCTATATTAAAAGAAATATGTTATACAGTAAGCATACAAAATAGTACTATAAAGAGAATTAATGTCTCATATAATTTTCCTCACCTACACATATGACTTAAAACAAAATATTACAAGGAGAGTCAAAAGATTCATGTTAGCAGCTGACATTTCTCTAACCAGCACTGAAGAATATGTTTCTATTTGAAAATCCTAGCTTAAGTAATCAATTAACAAGGTTAACAAAAGTCCCGATTGTTGTGATTCGTCTATTAACATCAATTCCACATGTTATTTCTGGGAAACTTCATTAGACTTTTTAGATATAACAACAGAGTACACCGCGGACAAACAAATGAAATATTCAGACATACAAGTTGGACAAGACAATAGTAGCCTTAAGGCTCACTAGTGGCCAGGGTAATTAGCGATAGGGCGGGGATTGTGTGTGTGTGGGGGGGGGGGGATGGTAATGATGTGTTAGCTCACTAGTTTTGTTCTCATTATCCTGATGGAATAACTAAAGAATATGAAGTAGGTATAAGTACAGGTAGGTCTATGTTTTTCTCTCTCTATCCATCTCTTTCGACTTACAAGCGGTCAGAGTAAATCCTCGCTCGGCAGAACGGATGTTTATTTGACCAATAAACGACAGCAACTAAAAAAAAAGTATCATGCCACCTTTGTATTATTTTACTATGACTGCTTAGGGACCATGATTACATACCCCTAGACAAGGACAGCTTTATTTGCTAGTGCCCGAGTCAGCGTCAGCAACCTAGTCAGCCGTTGACAACGTATCGAACCTCAACATAACAGTTAGGCATGCAACAACAACACTATTTATTCCTTTACTGTACCCTGCTAGACCTAATACAGCCAACAGTGTTGTCGTCTCATCAATACATTGAGATTCGAGTCTTAGTTAGAGCAACCTTTGTGGAGTTTTGTTAAACTTGTATTGTTTAATTTACATAAGTCACATCTTTAGTTACTTCTTTGTTTTTTTTAATAATAATTATTATCATCTCTAATATATGTATGGAAACAACTTAAAAAATAACCCAACACTATACATTTTTTTTATTACAGTTCTGTAACATGGTATGGCTAACCTGATTGAACAAAATACTTATGTTTAGTTTTGGTAAAAAATGCAATTATTCGTCTAAGCTAGACGGTTTTACAATATAATAATGTAGAGTGAAATATATATTATATATATATATATATATATATATATATATATATATATATATATATATATATATATATATATATATATATATATATATATATATACACTATTATAAATTATTATGTAGCAATATTTACTGTATTTATTAAAAATAATGAATTAATAGTAATGTTCAAAATCATTAGATTTCTAAATATGTAATATCAATCAGTATGAATTAAAACATATATATGGGAGATAACTTACCCTTATATCCCCAACAAGTGTTGCGATGTAGAGAGATTAAAATGCTGCATAATGTTTAATAGAATTGACAATTTCTTTTAAGTTTGATAATTCAATTTATGCAATATTACTAAGCGTTTCTCTTTTTGTTACCCATAATCATTATATCATTGTGGTATTTAAAATAAATACAACCTTTACAATAGTGTACAATCAAATTGGAAAAAATCCAAAGACTTACGATAAACCACATTACCATCTCACTCTAGAATATTCTACGAAACCACCTCACTCTCTCTCTCTCTCTCGAAGCTATAAACTGCAACGACTCTACAAGATTTGATACGACCAAATAAGAATCAATCACTGCCCAACCAAGTTTGTAATGATCGCAAGAAGCAAGGCCAAAGAACTACGAGAAGGGATCATGTATTAACGTGAAAAAGAAAACCAAGAAACCGGAAGTGTAAATAAATGTACACGAAGTAAGAAGGATAAAGAAAATTCCAAGAGCATAGAATAATGTTCATACATGTGTATAGAATTGTATGTATATGTCCATGTAAACCTGCTCTTGCTGCCCACCCTTGCTCGAGTGGGGAAGTAGGAAGAGAGGATATATATTAAAAAAATAAGAACCACATAATCTATTTGAGCTTTATGTATTTGATTAAAAAAAAAAACCTGTGTACATTAAAATAGGCTGTCAGCATTCTGTTTTGTTTAAAAAGATGAAGTTAAGTATGTTTTTTTTTCTGGTCTTGTGAACCTTGTATGCAAGTTTTCTAATCACTGGCCTTTTAATGTGTATATACTAGCTTCTTCTATCTTGATAAATTTCACCCGAACTGATGTCTATAAGTTAGTGTGTAGATTCAAGCAGATTGATTACATTCACCCAAACAATAGTATTTCAATGAAAATAATAATTTCTGCTTGGACGGAATTTTAGTTCTAATTATTTAATTTTGAAGACAGCTCGTACATTGGTGCTAAAAAAGACTTGCGCCACACCATTAGCAGCAACTTAAAATCTCGGACTAAATAGTTTTACTTATTACAAGTATTAGCTTGAATATACACTCAAGTTTATCAGGACAAAGCTAAAAGAAATAAGAGGTATGCTCAGAATTATCATCTGGCAATATCGGGACAAAAATTCTCACTGTCCGTGTTTTGATGTGTTCTTCAGGAACTCCGCTAATAGCAGAGATGTCGATCTTCTCATTGACAGTGATGGTGATGTCTTTGTTTGTTGATTCCTTGTTCTCCAAATCTGAGCCACTTGAAACTGTTACATTAGAGCTAGCCCTTGATCCTATTAAGCGGCTTGATAGACGAAGATGTTGAAAAATCTTCGACGACAAATTTGTTGCCATTTTTTCACTGTTGTGTTTAATATTAATGTACGAAAAACACTTTTTTTCATCACAAAATTGAATAATATCCTCAAACGTGGTTAACAGTAAGTGTTTGAATGTCTCTAATTTGATTGTACAAAAATGTAAAGGTTGCATTTAATTTAAGTACAACAAGGATATAATGTTTATGGATTACAAAGAGAGCAAATTTTAATAATATTGCATAAACTGAATTATCAAATTTTAAATAAATTGTCAGTTTTATTAAAATTAAGTAACATTTTAATCTGGCTACATCGCAATTTTTTTTATATAAAGATAAGTTATCTCCCATATATATATATATATATTTTTAATTCATATTGATTGATTTTCCATATTTAGAAATCTAATGATTTTGAACATTATTCTTAATTAATTATTTTTAATAAATACAATAACTGTATAGGTATAACTACAGGCAGGTCTATGGTTTTCTCTCTATCCATCTCTCGCGACTTACAAGCGGTCAGAGTAAATCGGCTTTCACGGGTTCTAGACACGTCAATATTAATTTTGTTTTTTAATTTTTAATTTTATTTTTTTTTATTTTTGAGATGTGAATGATAAAGTTGCCTATATTAAATACTTTTGTTTTCCTTTTTTATTTCATTAAAGTTAAGTATTCATAAAACATAATAGTTATAGTTAAGCTATTTTAAAACACATGCAATAAATACAATAAAAAATGAATGTGAGTGAAAGGCAAACAAATGCGATTTGGATATATATCTCTGTTGAAGTTTTGATTATGTCGTCAACGCAAACTAATACTTGGTATGGTATAATTATGTAGATAATGTAGATCCTATGTTGCACATCACAAACATTTAAATACACGAAATACATAGTTTTGCATACAATTTTTTATTAAAAAGAAATAATTTTCATTTCTTGAAATGTATATTATAGCTTATATTGTAAATGAGTTTTATATTTCCTACAAAACATCAGAAAACAGTTCATGATCCCTAATTGTCGTTGTAATCTTGGGCCGATTATTGAGTTTGAAAAGTGGGTATTGTATGTGGGTCTTGAAGTGGTGTCTCTTGCAAATTTGAATTTTCTTTTTTTTTTCTCAGAAACCTCCCCAGAAATATTCACAACAAATTCCCAAACTTTCATGACGATGTTACGCCTACACCCGCCTCACGGGAATGTACATCAAAACTCGCCATAACCCACCCACCACAGAGGAACGCCAGTAATTACATAACACTTACACATACACTTACACTGCTCGCAGAGCCCGTTTAACCAGTTACACATTCTACTAAGATTAGCTCAAGGCCAGTACACGACAACCTGGCCAGAACTTGAGATACACATGATTGGATTCACACATAAAATAACATAGACATACATTAGCAAGCAGAGACACTACAGACGTCAGGATACTTACACAAGAACTAAAACGACATTTTTTTTTTCAGGAACACAGACACAAGATTTTATGTTTTTGTAAACTGTGCGGTCCCATTTTGTATTTGATTTATATGATTGATGTTAGGGATAGAATAGAGTAGTAAGATAGATAGTTGTTGATGTATAGATTAGTAGCAGACGCTGAAAAATATAATTTGTCAGCTACAGAAAGGGAGGGAGATATGCGATGACGCAAGGTTGCGTCGGAGAGGCCAGATAGATAGCAGAAACAGGTTATAGCGAGTTGGTCAGAGAGAGACCAATAAAAATACGGGAACTGACCGGTCACGTGGGACGGTCAGCTGACCACTGAGGCGTGGGTCAGTAGAGAGATAGGCCAGCAGTTGATAGGTAGCTAGCGAAGAGGAGAGAAGGTGTTAGGTTGTAGAATGGAGCAGACGTAGTTATGTACAGAACAGTTACTTAGTGTTAGGAGTGGTCATGGGAGTGCATAGTAAGTAGTATAGTGAACAGTTAGCAGTAGTAGTAGTAAACAGTAGAGAGTATAGAATAGGCTAGTTAGGTAGAAACATGTATAATTGCAATAAAGAACATGTTTGATTTCTATGCTCGAACTGTGTGTTATTGGATTCATTCGACGTTCCGCCTTCGTAAAAATCCCCACCCTCACAACTGGTGCAACTAGAAGAACTTCAAACAAGATCCATTCGTACCATCACAACTAGCCTTCAGTTATAATAGAAAAAAAAGTAATGGTTGACATTATTAATGAAAGAAATTAGGCCTCAGTGTCAAAAAGAAGTGTTTCTATTGGAAAATGTATATTGATACTCAAGATCCAATGACAAAAAATCTAATATTAAATCAAACAAACTGACACTGTCAATTACAGCTTTGAGGGTACCAACATGTTCTCATAACCTGCTACCCACAAATAATGTTTACACGGACTGTATGGCCAGGCCCTTGATGTTGTTGATGAAACAAAGTGAGACATATTCTATGGCGTTTATAATGTAAGTAAAAAGACTGTTCGACTATTCATTAACTCTGATGTTGATACACTACGCGCGAGGGGGAGGGACCTTATGGGGCGCCCAAAAGGGTTGGAACAATAAATTGAAAGGTTGAGGGGGGTGCAAATCGAAGTTTGAGAGGGGGGGGGGGGGGTACAAACCGAAATCTCGAGGGGGTGCACATCGAAAAGTTTGTCCCCGGGCGCCGGGATGGGTCGCTACGCCTCTGACTACGTGCCTTCTAAAACATAATTCTAAGCTTGTATACATTTAGACATGCGTGAGAAGATTAATTATAATCAACTGAAATATATAATAGCAATAAACTCTGCTACTTTATGGGAACTTCTCCTGGAATCCTTAAACTAAAGTCATTAAAATGAGGGGAAACATATATATATATATATATATATATATATATATATATATATATATATATATATATATATATATATATATATATATATATATATATATATATATATATATGAGCTTTATTGTTTATTACTATGAATAAATGTTGATATGCAATGCATGCTCTTCTATTTGTCATTTATTATAATGGTAAATGTAGGCCTATTTGTTTAAACAATATTGTGTCATTAAGCAGCCAAAGAGAAATAGCTTGATTTTTATAACATGAGTCAACACGTTCACTCGGATATTAGTTTTTATTTCGAATGTTTATGACATTCTATACACATTGATAGAACATTTCTAAGGTGTATTTGGTTAGCTATGAGCTGATCTTGTCAATGACAAAAAACACTCAGGAACTTTTAGAATACAAATATGTTACGAACATTATATTGTACATTTGCATCAGTAGGCCCTACTCACAAACCTATTATGAAAACTGTTATACTAAAGCGAACATGGATAGGCATTCTGACGCTGTAAATTACAAGCTGTGGCAAACAAGCAGAAAAATCTCGATATTTTTTTTTTGCACGATTACAAGACTTTCTCTATACTTCGTATATACGAGAAAGTAAAAAAATATTCTAAAAATAATAAAAATAAATAAGCATTGAGATGAGTCACCTCCAGTGTGATAACATTCATTTGATAATTCTTAAATATGTTATTAATGTTTCATAAGTTGAGTGCCACCTGAACATAAACACTATTGTAATCAATTATATCTTAAGTGCACATGTATTCCTCTATTGGGCGGTTGACAAAAATACAAAATTAAAAGAAAGTTAAACAACACTTATCAGAACTCAATATAATGGGACGTACAAATCAGTGGCGTAGCCTAGATCGTCTCGAGAAGGGGGGGTACATTTTTTTCCATCATTTTATATATATGGGTCTACGACAAATTCCAGAAAGACACTTGCCCGAAGGCTGTTTGCCCGAAGGCCGATTTCCCGAATGGACACTTGCCCAACTCAGAGTGAACAGTTTTTAGATGATGGTTCTTAGCATGCTTATACAATTATACATATTTAATGATTCAGACATAGATTTAAGTAAGTATCAGTGGTATTATGACAGTAAAAAAAAAAAAAAACTACAGAGGTCTCCATGTTGGGTGGGGGGGGGGGGGGTTGTAACCCCTCTAACCTCCCCCCCCTGCCGACGCCACGATTACAAATACTCCCTTCCCTTTCTGTTTTGTCTTCAGTTTAAGTGCAGTTTTTTTTTTATTCCAGCAGGTGTAATAGAATAACATGTTTTGTCTAGTTCGTGTGCTTCATCTCTAGTGCTACTGTTACTGACACATATTATTGATGTTTTTATTATAACTCTTTTCTAGTGTGCTTTGTCCTTTTAGTAAACAAATTAATGATACATGTATCCAGTGGCGTAGCGAGGTCGGGTGTCACCCGGTGCGGCACTTAATGGTGTCACCCCCAGAGGCGTAGCGACCCTTCCCGGGGACACATTTTCAATCTTTGATTTGCACCCCTCCCGTCAAATTTTCGATTTGCATCCCACCCCCCCCCCCTCCCACCCCCCTCAAACTTTTGATGTTCACCTTTTAAAAGACTAACACTTGAATGAATCACTTAATTAAGTGGAATTATCATTTTTCTCTATATATTTTGCTATTTATTGGCCTTGGTGTCACCCCCTAAATGGTGTCACCAGGTGCGTTCCTCCCCCCCTCGCTACGACTATGCATGTATCTACAGTCCCTTAATTTTAATGTAGAATTATCATGCTTTTTATAATGAACACATATGGGCCTATTGTTACAAAAGGCATTTCTTTTACTTTCTATTAGTTTTAGTTACTTTCCATTAACTATTTAAATATACATAAGGGAAACAACCTTAACATTCAATTTAAAATTAGATGGTAATTATGTGTTGTAAAAATGTATACGCCATTCAATGTTAGATATGAATTAAAAAGTTATATTTAAATTATATATATGAAAGTGTGTCAAAGTGTATGTTTTTTTTAGTTTAACTTTAAAAATTGGCATACATTGATTGAGAAAACCTAGACCGAAATTAAATTATATATTACAAGAGTCATTAACACTTCGATTCACCAGTGCTAATATCTGACTGTCGGTCTTCTTAAATATACTTAATCTTGAATTCACTTAAAACAATGCTACATACTAAGTTGTGACAAGGACAGTAGTAGGTTCCGACCAGAATGTATAAATACAAAATGGAATATATCATACAATAAACGTATTGCATACATACATATTATTCTGTCAAAAGTGAAAGAAAAAAAAAAGCTTTGCTCCTCATCTCTTGATAACTAGGATTAATTAAACAACCACATCATTAGACTATTAAAACAGACTGCATTGCATTATTTAATTAATAAGTAAAACAGCCAATTAGCTAAAAAACTCAAGAATACAAAAAAAAGAATAATGATATATAGGATAAGGAAATGCATATATTTATTGATTTTTTTAAAAAGTAGCCTATACCGAACAATAATGTCTATACTGTGTCATATAAAAAAAACCAACAATAGCTGAGTAATTAAGACATACAATATTACAAATCACATTAATTAGTCTAATAGCCGTCTAAAAAGTAGCACGGAAGAAGCTAAAATAAGTTTATATCAATACCGCTTTTGTAATTTAACATATACAGTCCTCGCTATAATTATGGCATCAACACGTTCAAACCTTGTTACATTACATAAGTTTGACTCATGTGTATATTGTTTCAAAATCCAGACATAAAACCAGGATATATCACAAACGTTCTTCTGACACTGTCTAATCTGTTGTCCTTATCAAATCGCGGCCACTATGGGGTTTATGTTATGTTGTCCTTGTCCTGTGAAACTCTTGTTTGGGTATTTTATCATCCATCCTTCCCCTTTATTCTCCCAACAACCATATTTTATCATCCATCCTTCCCCTTTATTCTCCCAACAACCATATTTTATCATCCATCCTTCCCCTTTATTCTCCCAACAACCATATTTTATCATCCATTATTCCCCTTTATTCTCCCAACAACCATATTTTATCATCCATCCTTCCCCTTTATTCTCCCCACAACCATATTTTATCATCCATCCTTCCCCTTTATTCTCCCAACAACCATATTTTATCATCCATCCTTCCCCTTTATTCTCCCAACAACCATATTTTATCATCCATTATTCCCCTTTATTCTCCCAACAACCATATTTTATCATCCATCCTTCCCCTTTATTCTCCCAACAACCATATTTTATCATCCATCCTTCCCCTTTATTCTCCCCACAACCATATTTTATCATCCATCCTTCCCCTTTATTCTCCCAACAACCATATTTTATCATCCATTATTCCCCTTTATTCTCCCAACAACCATATTTTATCATCCATCCTTCCCCTTTATTCTCCCCACAACCATATTTTATCATCCATCCTTCCCCTTTATTCTCCCAACAACCATATTTTATCATCCATCCTTCCCCTTTATTCTCCCAACAACCATATTTTATCATCCATTATTCCCCTTTATTCTCCCAACAACCATATTTTATCATCCATCCTTCCCCTTTATTCTCCCCACAACCATATTTTATCATCCATCCTTCCCCTTTATTCTCCCAACAACCATATTTTATCATCCATCCTTCCCCTTTATTCTCCCAACAACCATATTTTATCATCCATTATTCCCCTTTATTCTCCCAACAACCATATTTTATCATCCATCCTTCCCCTTTATTCTCCCAACAACCATATTTTATCATCCATCCTTCCCCTTTATTCTCCCAACAACCATATTTTATCATCCATTATTCCCCTTTATTCTCCCAACAACCATATTTTATCATCCATCCTTCCCCTTTATTCTCCCCACAACCATATTTTATCATCCATCCTTCCCCTTTATTCTCCCCACAACCATATTTTATCATCCATCCTTCCCCTTTATTCTCCCAACAACCATATTTTATCATCCATCCTTCCCCTTTATTCTCCCCACAACCATATTTTATCATCCATCCTTCCCCTTTATTCTCCCAACAACCATATTTTATCATCCATCCTTCCCCTTTATTCTCCCAACAACCATATTTTATCATCCATCCTTCCCCTTTATTCTCCCCACAACCATATTTTATCATCCATCCTTCCCCTTTATTCTCCCAACAACCATATTTTATCATCCATCCTTCCCCTTTATTCTCCCCACAACCATATTTTATCATCCATCCTTCCCCTTTATTCTCCCAACAACCATATTTTATCATCCATCCTTCCCCTTTATTCTCCCAACAACCATATTTTATCATCCATCCTTCCCCTTTATTCTCCCAACAACCATATTTTATCATCCATCCTTCCCCTTTATTCTCCCAACAACCATATTTTATCATCCATCCTTCCCCTTTATTCTCCCAACAACCATATTTTATCATCCATCCTTCCCCTTTATTCTCCCAACAACCATATTTTATCATCCATCCTTCCCCTTTATTCTCCCAACAACCATATTTTATCATCCATCCTTCCCAACAGCCATATATTTTCACAAAAAGTCTGACATCCCCCTCCTCACCCACACAGGTATAAAAAAAGGCGTTACGCCTCATTCAACATTGCAGGTCTTGTGAGATGGTTGAGTTTGTTGTATCTGAAAAGGTTAGGGCCCATGATTTCATTAAGCCATTTAAGCCGTGGCTCAAGTGGCTCCTCTAACTGGCTCTCGCCTTACAGTTAACTTGAGGCGGAGCAACACCACTGTTGATGTTGTAAAGCGGTATTAATAAATGATGTTATGCAACTAAACAATTTAAATTGTGGTACCTTTGTAGCATTATATTAGTGATTGAATATGTATTTTAAAAAAATAGGCACACTCTTAATACAAAAACATTTTAAATTTGTAAATTTAAATATAGTGGTACTTCGACATACGAGTGCCAAGACACACGAGATCTTTCATATACAGGCTATCGATTAAGCAACATTTATGATACGAGTGACCATAGTAGCGGTTTTAACGTAGCGCAGAAAAGAATCATCTCTAGAGAGTTTGCAAAGGATTGTTTATCAGAGCTATTTAATGGCACTTGACTAACTCAGTTCTAAATCATTTCTTAAAAGAAAGAAAAAACAAAACCTCTACCAGTATGTTCTGTGAGCTTAAGTACGCTGATTTTCAGACCTAATTTCACGTTTTAAAATCAGGTTATTAATGTTTACTATCCCCATTGTTTTATTATGTTTATGTATATACATATGTTATATGTTTGTCATTCTACTACAGTGTTGAATAAACGCTAAAATTCTAAAATCTAATATCAATTATTAATATTATAATAATTAATTGTTTCATTTCTTCAAGTGCGTATTAAAAAAAAAAAAAAAAAACTAGGGAAACAACTTATTGTTATCATGAAAAGTGTTTATGTTTAGAAATGTAGATTTTACATCGCCATAAACATTTTAACAACTTTATTTTAAGTGTTCGTATATAAGTAACAACGTGGCAATGCTTTGACCTCTTTGCCATCGTCTCGGTATTTGTGTGTGTGTCGTTTGTATGGTCGAATAATGGTCCTTGTTGTGTTTATGAAAGCTAGCGGTTTGACCTTTTGGGTCAAGGGTCAAAGCCAACCCGCGTCTACCTGCACAAGCTATGATAGTGGTCTGCCACGAAAGCCTGATTTTTTTGTAGGGCTGAGTGGTAGAAGCGGTTACACGTCTGACTTGATGCATGGAAGGCGAAGGCGATAGGTGCCGTGTGGAATGGTAGGTTCGAAACCCGTTGGTGTCTGACTGCTTGTCTTTACTTGGACTAGTTTCTGTACCTTTGTCTACCCTTGGCGTTGAAATATCACTTTCTGTTAATATTGCTATTTCTGTGTATTCTATAAATATTTATACTATATTCCATAGTATATTCGTTAAAAACTTTAAGACATGTTATATACAAATTTAAGAACACGCGCAATCTTTCGAAATAGTTTTATACTTGTCCACCTTTAGGAACTTTCATCTTAAACCATGACACCTAAAGCCATGGCAATATTATTTAGACTTGTTTACAATTCAACACTCTTAGTAAAACAACAGAAACCCTACTACCCACTATGCGGACAAAACATAGAAACCTAAACAGACATCTATCTAGAATGCCCCAAAAAACAACGACACGAAACGAGACCTTCAATATCGACTTGGTTATAAATCTAAACAAAATCCCTAAACAAAGAGACAGGACAGACTAAATGCAAAAAGCAAGGATAGTAGCTATCTAGAGCGAGATTATTTGAAACAGTAGAATACGAGCAAAATACGACAAGGTACAGTTCACGGGACAGATACTATACTTGATTTATTGTAGACGACTCGACAACGACAGCAATCAAACACATACACCATAATTAGCAGCACCACAACCTAAAGAACATGTGACACTGCTTTGGTCGCCTGGCCCGCCTCATCTTAACCTACACATCGCCTTTAGCGCATGTTCTGACAAGCCTAACCTTATCAGTATTGTCCGTTTAATGTATTTTACTAATATAGCTACACACGCGTGAGGCCTGACGGGGTCTGACAACATGCAGAAGAAGAAATTAAACACAGAATACAATTTAGTTACGAGGAAAACAACGAAATAAATACAAAAACATTAAAAAAGGAAAAAAAATTAACTTTCATTTTTTTAAAAATAATTTTGCGAATAATAAAATAAGCACATGAGTTACTTCCCATATATACTTTATAATGAAATAAATTAAACTCAAATTTTATCTTTAAAATTATTTATATTTAGAAAAATGCATTTACTAAATAGTTACAAAGTTTATTATTATTTTGTTTTACTGTATTGTCTGTTAAGTCGTTTTGTATTATAGCTATTCTGTACTTTATATACGTAATGGTTTTCAATATTATTTTTACCTCATATATACACAACAACTAATCCATTTGATTAATATATTTTTTAAACACTAGTAACAGTTCCTTTTAAACAGTATTTTGCTGCTACACCTGTTCGGGTTTCATTTCGATACCTTTTAATAAAAGAAAATGCATGTAAGAAAGAAATGTCTTTTATTACAAAGATTTAGTGCTCCTCACGAGCCACTGCAGAAATAAAATCGATCAAACTGACACTGTAAATAACAGGCTATAAACAAGTCCCCGTTACCTGTAGTCGATAGAATCAGACTTAACCCCCCCCCCCCCCCCAACTCCCGTACCTTCAGAAACTTAAACATAATCTTTTCAACACTCAGACAGGTGTGGGAAGTTTGTCAACGTTCAATAAAGAGCACCTGGATATGAGACCTCTTGTATAAACCTTGTGGGTTGTATCTTATAATTGTTTTTAATATAACACTAAACTAAGTCAACAGTAGACACTTTATTAAAATAATAATTAACGACAACTACCATAAAGTTATGTAATATTTATGTTATAAAAATGACATTAAAAATATTAAATATGACATATGTACACCTTTTTATCTGACGCCTCGTGCAATTTGCGTATGGTTGTTTTAAATTTTGAAAGTGCTGCTGATGTAATAAGCCAAGAGACAATGTCTATCAAGATTTAGTCAATGCAAGCAGCATGTCAAATAAATTTAAAAAAAAACAATTGACCCGTGATTTTACATGAGTAGCTTTTGTGTTTTAAATAATGCATGTTGTCTATTAAGTATAAACGTTCAATAGAATGTCTTAACGTGGATATTACTATAATAGCCAAAGATATTTGCATATTGGCATTTAAATTGGAAACGTAGTATATATCCTAAATCCGAACACTGCCGGATGCATGTTGCTTATTAAACACACAAGTCACGGACCTTTACAGTATAAACCTTCAAGACAGTGTAATCAAGTGGCCGTTACTGTGATAGGCAGGCACGAGTCGATAAATTAATGTACACGACATGATGCTGTTTCCACATCTAATACAAGTTCACATGTGTTACTAAACCACAAACTTCTCTAAGTAAATTAAAATGTGTTTCGTTCGATTCGGCAGACAGTGTTACCATGGTTACATTGTCACACTTGTAAAACATAGGACAAGCGACACTATATTATGTCGTTTTATTTCAGCTAGGACGTAAAGAACTACCATATTAAACATAATTTTTCTAATAACAAACGTGTAATTAATTGCCTCACTGTTAGCCTTAGTATTTCAGTGTTTATCATTGGCTTGTGAGCACGGATAGAGATTGACATTTAATTGGGCTTGTAATTAGGTCACTAACATGTCGTTTTCACACTTTCCAGGTACGTTTTTGTTTCAGACTAGATGTGAATGTGAATATTGAAATCAACATAAAATTTGATTTATGAATTAGTAGAAAAATAGAGAAGCAAGGACGAGGTAAAAACAAGTTAATAAAAAGTCTAGTGACAATTTAAGCGCAATTTCCTTATGTTATCCATAACAATTTTAAATCGAGATAAATCATATATTCAGCAAATAAATAATGCAACACAAGTAGTTTTAATAATTCAAAACAAAATAGAAAAATATTTATTAACGAGATTTTAAAAAATTTGCGGACGTGTAGTTGTCGCGCTCTCTATATTGCTATATAGTACTGTAGTGTATTATGTATAATGTAATTTTTAAAAAAAATTGTGACCGAACGAAAGGATTATTTTGAAAACTTTCTTCGGCAATATTGTTCTAAATTATGGCAGGAATCGATTGGTAAATGTTTCAAGTCGCTAAGTGGTCTGGTTGCCGAGATATGGGCCTAAAACTGCATTTTTGTCGAGGTTTTTTGGCTTTTCCGGGAAAACCATGAAGGAATTCCGGGAATTTTTTGGCCCACAATCATCCTCGGAACTTGCTTAACATATTTGCTTTTGGAACTAGTCCTCGATATTGCTTCCTTGAGGAGGAGATACAACTTAAAGCTGCGGTAAAGCTGCGGACACACATCCAGAAATGACGAATTCATAATCGCAATTCCGGTATGGAAATTGCGCTAAAAAATAACTTATAATATAAAATCATTTGGAGAAATAACTCTGGTGAACTACTTTATTGCAGATTTGATTATTTATTTCCCTTTGAATTTGAGTTCTCTTATCTGTAACAAAAGAATTTGTTTGATAATATAACTACGGCATAGTGCTTAAATAATTTGTATTATACCTACTTGAGAACAAATATCGTCGCTGTGCACTTAACATGTAGTATAAATAAGCAAACGAATGACACTATGTCAACATTTGTTTCAAACATTTTGCTAGAACAAATAATGAATATTAATGTATTAGGCCTATTTTTAAAAATATTAATATGTATTATTTACATTTGTATTAATATGTTAATTACTTCTTATTTTGATTAAAACATATACCTTACGATTTTTTATTTTATTTGTTATTATTTTTCTTTTAATTTTTTTGGGTAAACTTTCTTCGGGAGGTGGGGGCGGAGCTGGGGGGGGGGGGGGGTTGCGCTCCCAAAGTGATGCATGGGACGGGGGGTGGGGCGGGGGTCATCGTTGAAATCAGAATCGTGTGTAGAAGGGGTCGTCGAAAATCCGAAATGTGTGTGGACGTCACATTCCTTGTAAATCCACCAGATAAGCCACATGCTATCAAATTAAACTACAGAGACAAAACAATGGACACTACATATTTCGTCCACACATCGCTGGTCGAAACCATTAAACAAAAGCCACAATAAATTTAAATAAATGAAAACAGTCAATCATCTGTCATCACAAATTAAAATAGCACATGTATTACAGGATAGAGAATTGTGATTTTTTACCAAGGGTTAGGGTTAGGGTTTAAAATCTCAATAGTACAACTCGCTATGACATCAATAACAGGGGACGCAATCACACACAACCAGACACATCATGTTTCAAATATAATATTAGAATATCAAATACAGCTAGTACAGCCACTAGCAGTATAGTATAGCAAGTCATCTCGAATCATAAGGACACAAAGCCACAGACGGTTATAGTTTGTCTGCTTCACCTCTAGTTTAAATATTTGTGATACATTGTATCTTGTGTTTATAATATATAGCTCATTTTTCTAGCGTGATTTTTTGTATTACATAAACACATTTACGATGTATGTATCTAGATTCCCTGAATTGTTATGTAGAATTACCACGTTTTTTATGATGTAAACATGTTTTTAACTTCCTTTCAGTTTTAGTTCCTTCCCATTATCATTTTAAATAACCTTAAGGGAAACAACCTAAATATTTGATTTAAAATTATATGGAAATCTTGTGTTATAAAACCGAATAACACATTTAATGTTTGATGTCACAGTAAGAGATAATTTTTAAATTACATATATGAAAGTCTGTCAAAAGTATATGTTTCGTGGATATTACATTTAACAAGTTACACAACTTGCCTGAGAAAACTGAAAGCGGAATTAAATCTAATATTACAAGACATTTGAACACTTTTTAATTAATGCAGTTATTTGCTTCGGAACTAGGTCATCTTGAATATACTGATTTTTTAATTCAATTGAAAAGTGTAAATGCTGAATTGTGAAAACAACAGCATTCAGTGGACCAGGTGAAAAACAAACTCCGTAACGTCTGAGCCTAAGAAATGTGTTTGTTTACTAGGGTAGTTCTTTACGGCCTTGATGAATACTACATAGGGTGTCTTGGGCTAAACTTTACAACGATCAACTTTGCAGCGGTGACCGCAGAGATTAACTCAACCATTATCGTCCATTTATAAAGTAGTGAATTGTTATTAGCAATATACATCTGTGTACGAACTCAACCAGGTATCGTTCATTGTACTAAACATCATTCCGGCTTGTCATAAAATGTATTAAAAGATCCATTGAATCACAATTTAATTACACATTTACATTTTCGATTGCTGTTATTTTTTATTTTTATTTTAAATAGACGTTTTGTATTAGATCTATGTATAAATAAACCATCTTAAATGAATGAAAGTAGGCTACAAGTAAGAAAGAAATATCACTATTGTAAATCTGTATCAGTCCTCACAAGCCGATGATTAAAACTGTAATACTAAAGCGAACATGCAAGGCAAACTGACGCTATAAATTACATGTCCGAGGCGGGGGGGGGGGGGGAAAGAAAAACCTTTTTACTTATAAAACTATACATTTTCAAAAACTAAACAATAATATGTTTTAATACAAAAAGTCACTTTACTGGAAAGTTAATTCATGCATGTATGCCTTAACCAGTGCCGGCGACAGGTTATTTAGTGCCTTGGACAAAAAATATTAAAACGCGTCCCTCCTTCCCCCCCCCCCCCCCCCCCCCCGCATTTTTTTGGGTCCCCATATATATATATACTAGGCATACTGCCTAGCTTCGCTTAGGTTTTTAAATAACATTTGAGAATTTGAATACTTAATTATTTAGCGATGGATTTGGTGTTGAGTGCTTTAATTTAAACAGTAATGCTAACTTTAGAAAAAAAATGTTTTAGTTTGTCATTTAAATACCGTTCGCAGAAAAATATCGGAAAGTACGCAATGTATAAGTAAAATGGAGTTAGAACTACACAGCTTCCATGAACAGTACATCTCATAATTTTTATTACATTGCCTTTTGAAATTTATTTATTTATTTAATTGGGATACGTAACTAAATTAAAAACTTAATTTTGTACTAAAACAAATGCTATACTTCGTCATTTTCTGTTTCTGTTTAAAATAGTATACAATTATTTGAAAAATAATAATTTAAAAAACGTTACCTCCCTTGAAAACGGAACGTATGACGTATGTCTTTGTTTTTTTTTTACAAACAGTTGCTATGCTTATATAAGAAATTACGGTATATGAACATATTTAACAACTATAATGGCTGTTTCCGACGGGAATAAAGTTTTTTTGTTAGCCTCCAGGGTCGGTCTACGACGTCACATAATATTAAGGGGATCGTTCGTCAATTTATTTATATATATATATATCTCATATAAGGAGAATTTCACTCAAGATCATCTTTTAGCCCTCGTCGAGGGCTTTGAGTCTGACCAACAGTTTTTCCATACGGCCTAGTCATCTATAGTAGTGTATGCAAAAAATTAGCCAGATATACTGAGCTTAAGTACCCTAAAGTCTGCGTTGAAATGACCCTCTGTTTTTCCCATAAAATACAAAGATTATATAGGGAAATACAACTGGTCAGTTTTGACCGCTTTACAAAGTTTTCCCAGATATGCCGAGTTTTTTGTGACACCCCTAGGTGTTCTTCTACCAACTCACAAAATATCAAGGGGGGTCGTCGGAGGAAATTTTTTTTCGTAATAGAGCTCATATAAAGAGAATTTCACTCGCGGTCACTTTTTAGCCCTCGTCGAGGGCTTTGAGTGTAACCGACAGTTTTCCCTAAAGGTCAAGCCATTGTCCTAGGAGCATGCAAAAAATTAGCCAGATATACTGAGTTTAATTACCCTGAAGTCTGCGTTGAAATGACCCTCTGTTTTTCCCATAAAATATAAAGATTATATAGGGAAATACAACTGGTCAGTTTTGACCGCTTTATAAAGTTTTCCCAGATATGCCGAGTTTTTTGTGACACCCCTAGGTGTTCTTCTACCACCTCACAAAATATTAAGGGGGGTCGTCGGAGGAAATTTTTTTTCGTAATAGAGCTCATATAAAGAGAATTTCACTCGCGGTCACTTTTTAGCCCTCGTCGAGGGCTTTGAGTCAAACCGACAGTTTTCCCTAAAGTTCAAACCATTCACCTAAGAGTATGCAAAAAATTAGTCAGATATACTGAGTTTAAGTACCCTAAAGTCTGCTTTGAAATGACCCTCTGTTTTTCCCATAAAATACAAAGATTATATAGGGAAATACAACTGGTCAGTTTTGACCCCTTTACGAAGTTTTCCCAGATATGCCGAGTTTTTTGTGACACACCAAGGTGTTCTTCTACCACCTCACAAAATTTCAAGGGGGGTCGTCGTCGGAATTTTTTTTTCGTAATAGAGCTCATATAAAGAGAATTTCACTCGCGGTCACGTTTTAGCCCTCGTCGAGGGCTTTGAGTGTAACCGACAGTTTTCCCTAAAGGTCAAGCCATTGACCTAGGAGCATGCAAAAAATTAGCCAGATATACTGAGCTTAAGTACCCTAAAGTCTGCGTTAAAATGACCCTCTGTTTTTCCCATAAAATACAAAGATTATATAGGGAAATACAACTGGTCAGTTTTGACCCCTTACGAAGTTTTCCCAGATATGCCGAGTTTTTTGTGACACCCCAATGTGTTCTCCTACCACCTCACGAAATTTCAAGGGGGGTCGTCGGAGGAATTTTTTTTTCGTAATAGAGCTCATATAAAGAGCATTTCACTCGCGGTCACTTTTTAGCCCTCGTCGAGGGCTTTGAGTGTAACCGACAGTTTTCCCTAAAGGTCAAGCCATTGACCTAGGAGCATGCAAAAAATTAGCCAGATATACTGAGCTTAAGTACCCTAAAGTCTGCGTTGAAATGACCCTCTGTTTTTCCCATAAAATACAAAGATTATATAGGAAATACAACTGGTCAGTTTTGACCCCTTTACGAAGTTTTCCCAGATATGCCGAGTTTTTTGTGACACCCCAAGGTATTCTCCTACCACCTCACAAAATTTCAAGGGGGGTCGTCGGAGGAATTTTTTTTTCGTAATATAGCCCATATAAGGCGCCGGTCAGTCGAGGTCAGTTTTGACCCCCGCTCCTTAGACTTTTTGCCGAACCGTCACCGGCCCTCGTGTTCTATCGCCAGAAGGCACCTTAGTGCCAAATTTGACGCGCCTGCGGCGCCAGGAAGTGCCCTATCGGGCACCCGACCACTTTGCTTTATATATATATATATATATATATATATATATATATATATATATATATATATATATATATATATATATATATATATATATATATATATATATATATATAATTCCGTTTTATACCGCAATCATTCGTCATGATGCTTACTTTTAATAAGAAGACATGTAGTTTTAATTAGCTCAGTAGAGAACTGTTTTAATTAGCTTTATCGGTACCACTATTCGAATTATTTAAAGAGAGCAAAAAGTTTGCCTATATTTCATACTACACATGTTGAAGCTTTTTTTTCTCTACGCAACAGTGTGTGCTAATTAATGTAGACCAATCACTGCTGAAGTCGATTTGTTTTCTTCTTTTTGTTTGTACAAAACCACTAGTCTATCAAGGTGCAAAAAACTTTAATTTTGGCGGATCCCCCCCCCCCCTTTCTCCCTAAACGGCCGGTGTTATGCATCAACGACGTTTCTAAATGTTTGCAGTCAGTAAGTATCGGGGAATAACTGTCAACTGTTATCACATATCGATACACATTCAGCAAAATTGCAAGATTACATTTAATGAACGTAATTAAATAATGATTCTTTTTTTCTTACTTTTTACAACTGAACTTTCTCATAATAATATGTGCAAGTTCTTGTGTGTATCCCCGAGTGATAAATATTATAATTTGAATTAACTGCTATTAAAAAACTAACAGCACTATTGTATACAAATTCAACACGAGCGATCACTCTTGTGGGATTCTTCATTAGTGTTTACAAAAAAATAATTATACTCAGTGCAGTTAATATAATTATTATTTAAGTTCGTCTCTCTGTATGACCAAAATTAGCTACTAAGATAGACCAACGTGTTTTCTATATTCCTATACAATCAATGGTGCACATTTGGGATACTATAATTGATTATGTTTTCGTATTATGTTTTTTGTTATTGTCATGAAATGTTATGCTAAGTAACTGACCTATACCAGGGGTCGGCAACCTGCGGCTCGCGAGCCGCATGCGGCTCTTTTGATTTCAAGATGCGGCTCTCCAGCTCCTTGAACAAATACTAATAATCTTAATAAAAAAATAAAATATTTGAAATAAAAAAATTTTTAGTGGCTCTTTAAAACCAGGGAAATTTTGAAAATTTTAACTTTTGGCTCTTCCGCTTCAAAAGGTTGCCGACCCCTGACCTATACAACTAGGAATGTTGCTATATGTAAATTGTTCCAATAATCGGGCAAGCTTTGCAGCTAGTTAATACATAATTATATAGCATAAGTGTAAGACATTTACCATCTAATTGAGAAAACAATACATCTATTGATCAAAACGAAACACTCGTGAAGGCTCTATATGTAAATCCTGATTGCTTCTAAGAACTAGGATGTATCGTGATTGTTTCGATGCTGCACTGGTTCTAAAACTATAAATTACATCATAAGTAAGCGGTTGTTATTTTTTTTTAATTATATACTAAATCGTCTTTAATCTCTAAAAAGTATCATAGTCTACTGCTCTCGAATGTAGGCCTATAGCAACATATTATTATTGCATGCATTATTTTATTTAGCATGCCTATAATAAACGAGATAAACATTACCGAGGTGTTGATGTGTAAAACGACAAAGATGGCTGCTACTGCGTTGTAGATTAGTCCGAGGACAAAATTTGACCGGGAAATATCTTATGCACACATGTACAGTTAGAATGTATTATCTTGCAACAGTGGCGTAGGCAGGGGGGGTTAGGGGGGGGGGGTCATAACCCCCCCCCCCCCCATAGACCCCTCGGTATATATAAAAAGTATGAGGGGGGGGGGGTGCAAATCGAAAGTTTGAGGGGGGTGCTAATCGAAAGTTTGAGGAGGGGGGGGGGGGGGTGCAAATCTAAAGTTTTAAGGGGGGGGGGGTAAAAATCGAAAGTTTGAGGGGGGGTGCAAATCGAAAGTTTGTCCCCGGGAAAGAATTGGAACCCCCCGCCTTGAGACGATCCTGGCTACGCCACTGTCTTGCAACGCATCATAATATGACCGAACTTTTTAGCAGCTCCATCCACAACTTACACAATATTACACATGGCATTACGCCGAGATTCACTGATTATTAACTATTTAGTTATTGTTGTTGTTCTTTGATGATATTGGATACAAAACAAAACTTTATGGTCTCCCTTTTTGTGATAATTGTAGTAATACACAATTTACAAAATCAACAAAACCGTTCAAAAATGGATTTTCATAGTGTTTAAGCTGATCATACTAATTTTTATTTTTCTAATACATTCTCAAACTTTACTTGCTAAATGTGTCGACGCTTAAGACAAAAACGTTTAATTATTCGTTTTTAAATCTTAATGAATAGGCTTAAATCGATTTGCATTTTCGTGAAATATTATTTTAAACGATAGAATTTCCTCTCAACTAAACGTGCTTTGAATTTTGCATCGATTATTTATGTAATTATTTCATTCCATTGGTTGCTTATTAGCCCAGATTGTTTGGTTATAGACCATTAATTATGGTGTTTTTAGTATGCATTTATGATATTTAGAAGTCAGATTTTTATACCATGAGTTTAAATGAAGTAAGAATAAGACACAAAAGTTAGAATTAGAACAATGTTTTTACTATTATCATTAAGCAGGGAGAGGACAAAGTATATTCGAGAAACTTGTATTACAGCTGACTATTAAGACGGTCATATTATTATTGCATGTTTTGATTAAGTTGTAGTAGTTATGTGGATTAGCCTATTGTAATGTACACGTGCTGATTATGTCAGTGTTGTTGTGAACTTGTAGATTCTTCATTTAGTTAAGTTTATGTAAAATATGCATCCATACAGCTAATGTATGTTAACCTTCCTGTTTTATCAAGTGTTTCACTTACGTTAAGCAGTTTACAAGTAGGACACTGAAATGTCGATAACGTTTAGATGGTGTCAAGATTATTTGAATGGCGTTTTTTTGTTTTACATTCAAGAATATTGGGCAGATGATGCTTAGCTGGACATATGTTCTTTAAAATAAAGTTTAAATGTTATTTTCTTTTATTGACGAACTAGGCTGAATGCATGTATTTTTAGATGTATTTCCCATTTTTTTCGAATACATATTTGCTAGTTCGAACCAAAAACGTAACTAAATATCGTATACCATATTAATATTGTATCAACATTTAGGACGATTTTTTGACGCTGTCATATAATTATATATGGATATGCTTGTATTTAACAAAAATAATGTATAAACTAATGTTAAAGGCTTTCAATATTGACTACTATCCGCTAGTTTAATGCCCAGTATTGTGAACACAATGGCATGCAGTTTAGGGCTATCAAGCTCTAGAGATATAGTTGGTAGCCCGAGTGTAGTTCAAAATGTGTTCTACATTCTTCCGAAACTATAACATAATGAATACAAATTTAAAAAGCTCAATAACTCTACAAATTTTCGCTATAATTGTACACTTCTACCACTTTTAGTTTTATCTTGCCATCACTTATTTGAAACAAAGACCGTTTGTAGAGAAATTAACATTATCACGGAGATGCGCACATCTAGCAACATATCCTACAGGCTACATCCTGTTCTTTTTTCTGCTTGTGATATTTTTTTTTTCATGTTCAAGAACGATCAAAGTAAGTGAGTGAACACACTTGTTTCAACTGCAGCTTTGAGTACAACAAACGTTGCATTTTGTGTAAGTACATAAATAATTATACATAATTTATATACATTTACTGATGCCTCCTGTTTAAGTCATACCGTATACTTTTACATACATTGAAATAGCGTCATTAATTTACGAATTTTTCGTTGTTGATAATCAATGAGAGACTCTAAGCAAAAGTGATATTTATTTAAGTCGGTATAAAAACTTTACAAGTATTTTCGTTTTCATAGTAATTAATTGAAAGATCAATAAGAAATTATTGCTTTAGAAAAAAACGATGTTATCAAAACATTATTTTTAAACACGTTCTAATCACAAAAATGTGAATTTCTAATTTTTATAAAATTATCAAATGAGTGTCATCATAGTATATTTTTGTATCATAATAGTTGTCATAATATATCACCCAGGAAACAGGAAATGCGACGAAGGTTGCAAGCGTTTATTTTCCTACTGTTTATGGCACATTTTGCCAGGATATCAGGTATTGTGTTAGGTCCTACATCAAAACGTAAAGTTATAATCCGTATTTTAATACATACATGTTGCCCTGTTAATCATAGTCCATCGCCTACATACACATCTTAAACAAATTTGCAAACAGCTTACTATACATATAACCATACCCATGTCACACCCACACCCACACCCACACCCACACCCACACCCACACCCACACCCACACTCAACACCCTCACCAGCACCGTTACCCTTAACCTTAACCACAGACATACGCACGATAACTAGTACTCGTCTAGTAAGAGCTAGAGTTTCTTCCCGGCATCTCTTAGAAAATATACACTTTTAACAGTGTCCGCCCCCCCGAAGAAAAGTCTACCGCCCCCCCCCCCCCCAAAAAAAATAAAATTTCAAGAGTCCCCCGGAGAAAAAAGTCTGGAAGAAACACTGGTAGGAGCACACGTACAAGTACACGTACAGGTTCAAGTTAACGAATGTTTTTAGTATCATATTAACTGTGCCACATGTCGAGCTAATACGTCCTACCCTTGATTCAAACTTAAAATACAAATAATGTTTGTCGGTTGTAATCAGTAGCGTAGCGAGGGGGGGGGGGGCGGGGGGAGGGACATATTCCCCGGGCGCCGACCTTAGGGGGCGCCAAAATGGGTTGGAAAAATAAATCGAAAGTTTGAGGGGGGTGGGGTGCAAATCGAAAAGTTTGTCCCAGGGCTCCGGGAAGGGTCGCTACGCTTCTGGTTGTAATAGCATTTTTATTTCAACGATTCGAAGGGACAAGCTCAGCTAGTTGGTATATTAGCTGAACAGCGGCACATAAACTTTTATCTCAACCTGTCCACTCCGATTATTTTTCTTCACTTTTTCACAACGGAACTTCCAATCACTCACATCATTTCTAGGCAAAGTAGCGCGTATTATTAAAATCACTCGTAGGAAGTTCTTTCCCTTTACTAAGCGCGCACTCGACACAAAAATAGCTCATAACCAGTCTGATAACAAGCATTGTTTTAAGATAAACAATAATTGCATATACTTCATCTTTTCGTTCTCCAATTTGTATCAATTCAAACTGACCTAGACAACAAAAAAGCCAACGAAAAAAAGTTAAAAGACAAATAATGTTGATGCTGGTATATACATATTATAAACAAAAATAATTATTTGGACAAAAAAATGTATTCATCTTATCGCTACTCGTTTACTATGCAAAATATACGAGCGAATAAACTAGAAAAATTAGAAAAAAATAAAACCAAAATATATACTATATTAGTCAACACAACACCATATTAAATTCACACAATGATTAAGAGACTAAAATAATCCCTTTAAAAACCCGGATGTTCAATGTTATTTATGTTGTTTTTTAAGTCATTTATGGCCAATAAAATTGTGTACGTTTCATAGCGTACGTCGTGATAAGAGGATCTATAGATCAATATCAGATTTGAATGAAATAGTTTATTTCTTCATATTTTAAAATTGGAAGATGCCGCATTACTTTTGAGTATTTTTCGTAGTTTAAAAACATGTTACACGTGAAGTGAATGTTTTTTTGCGTTCGTGTCACAAAAATAAACCAGTGTTTCTTCCAGACTTTTTTCTCCGGGGGGGGGGGGCACTTAAAAGTTTCTGGGGGGTGGGGTGGTAGACTTTCTACGCCCCCCCCCCCCCCCACGAAGCGATGCCTGGAAGAAACTCTGGAATAAACCCTTTTCGGGTTTCTACATTCGAATATGGCTTTATTTTTGTTTTCCTTCTTTAAGTAGAATTGTGTTCATACATTTAAATTATCCAACATAATATTGTCAACATAATATGTTTCCATATATCGCTGAACATAATAATCACATAGCCTGAAAACTGTGTTTCTTCCAGAATTTTTTCTCCGTGGTACACTTAAATTTTTCGGAGGGGGGGGGGGGGGGGGTGGACTAAAATTTCCAAAGGGAGGGGAGTGGGGGCGGACGATTTTAAAAGTATATGTTCTATATTAATTTCATTTCGTTCGTGGGGGAGGGGCGGTAGATTTTCATTGGGAGGGGGGGGGAAGGAGCTCGGGCTCGAAGAAACTCTAAGAGAGAGAGAAGTGCGAACATGTTTTTATATTAGGATATATATATATATATATATATATATATATATATATATATATATATATATATATATGTGTATACAAAGACTTTTCGGCTAGTGCTGTATCGGAATGAAATTTGAGCGTTCAAATAGAATTGTTAAGCTTTGATGTAGTGGGTTAATGTCCAGAAAGTAAATCAGCTGACTAGAAGTTACGTATTCTTTTTTTTTAGAATGTGGACATTGCGGAGATATGACAGATGTCTATTTGAATGGGCAACTTTCCTGTGTAAAATTTGTAGATTCTTATAAAACATTCAAGGAGGCTAATGAATATTGCAGCACTAACTTTAAAGGAGGAATAAACAATACTATATCAGGACGCCTTGTACAGATATTTAATAAAGAAGACAATGACGTCTTACTAGGTAAAGTTGCACGTGTATACTCTACTAGACCAAATTTTATCATTGTTTATACATATGAGAAAAACAAATAACGTCATGCTCCTTTGCCAAGCTTTATCTGCCACGCCCCCCTCCCCACTTTCACACTTAGTCAATAAAAGTCATACCCCTACATCTAAAATGACGTCATTCCTCAGCCAACACGTTTATGTTTTTTGAAAAAAAAAATAATGACATCAGCTGTGCATAGTGCTGATCAGGCCATCGCTTCATATGTTGAGGTCACATACAAACTGTAACTCTTCTCCACCTACCTAGTGTCATACCAGTCAAAGAAAAATGCATCATTACCTTGTAACTTTGCAGTAGCGTAGCGAGGGGGGGGGGGGGCGGGGGGGGGGACATATGTCCCCGGGCGCCGAGCTTAGGGGGCGCCAAAATGGGTTGGACAAATAAGTTCGAAGTTGAGGGGGGCGCAAATTGAAAGTTTGAGGGGGGGGGGGGGGGGGTTGCAAATCAAAATCTCGAGGGGGGGGGGTGCAAATCGGAAGTTTGAGGGGGGGTGCAAATTGAAATCTCGAGGGGGGGTGCAAATCGAAAAGTTTGTCCCCGGGCGCCGGGAAGGGTCGCTACGCCTCAGTAACTTTGAGGTAACGGAAGACTTGCAAGAAGTGGTGGAGGAGTGTCTCATTGTCCACTTACTTGCTACAATAGAAATGCTTCATTTTGTTTTTCTCACTTTAATTCACTTAATGATTACACCCCTAACGCAACATGTTAAAGAAACTTAATAACTGAACATGTTATAAATTATACACCTTTTGTTTACTCTAGAATACATTAGGTCAAGGATTCTTTTCACCGCTCTATGCTTTTTTTACTTTCTTATGTTTTACATACGAAGTATAGAGAAAGTCTTGTAATCGTGCAAAAAAAAAATCGAGATTTTAGCAAATCTTGACGTTTTACATCTCCCTGAGTCAAAAAAATAAGTTTGGCAATCTTGTCCGTATGTCAATGTGTATATATATGTGTGTGCGTGTGTAAACACGATAACTTGAGTACCATTACAGCTAGGTTGATGAAATTTTTTTCTTTAACACGTAAAAAAATATTTGGCGTGTTTTAAACATCAGTGTGACTGATGCAATATGCTAGCTTTACTAATGGTCTATTATTAGATGCTCGATCTCAATTTCTGACTGGATCGTCTAATAATAGATGCTTATTGCATCAGTCACAAAGTGACGAAACTCTACAGTAGGCTCCTCATATTCAAAAAGTTATTTTTTCATCTTTCGCAAGGTGACGACACTTTAAATAGGATTTCCTCGCGTTACAAAGTTATTTTTAGAAGCCTGTTGTAGTTTTACCGCTGAATATAGTATTACTCCTTACTCCTTAACGGATGCCAAGTGCCAACATAGTCGCTCTAAAACTCTGGGCGCCAAACCGTGTATTGACGAAATTTGTACCCTACATGGTGCAGCCCATAAGAAACTTTAGTTTTCTTTTTCGCAGATATATTCTCGGGAGTATTCTCATCTACTCCCTAAAGATTCATGGCACTCGGATGAACGGCATCCGAGTTTTATTTTTTATATACCGTGTATAGCGAAAAAATCGCTCCCCCCGGGGGCGCCGCCCTTACAATATTAAAAAATATATATTTTTTGCAGAACCCTACCATTGAGTGATCTAATCATCTCCCCAAAGTTTCACGGTACACGGATGAACGGTGTGAAACCGAAATAGACATTTATATTTATAAACCGTATATAAAGAAAAATCGCACCCTCCCGTGGCGCCGCCCTTCCGAAATTAAAAAATGGATTTTTTTTTTACACAACCCTTTCCTGAATTGTTCTAATCAACTCCCCAAAGTTTGATGGCGTCAGAAAAATGGTGTCAATCGACTTTTATTTTTATAATCCGTATATTGAGAAACATCCCAGAATTCCGTGGCGCCACCATTGCGAAATTAAAAAAAAAGATTTTTTTTTACAGAAACCTTCCCTAATCAACTCGCCAAAGTTTGATGGCGATCGGATGAACGCCGTGAAACCGTAATCGACATTTATTTTTATATACCGAATATAGAGAAAATAAATCGCACCTTCCTGTAACGCCGCCATTGTAAAATTAAAAATGATTTTTTACGGAACCCTTCCCTGGAGTGTTCTAATCAAGTCCCTGAAGTTTGATGGTTATCGGATGAATGTTGTGAGACCGCAATCGACTTTTTTTTTATATACCACGAGCCGACCCGCAGCGTATCATACGCCGCTATTTAGTTGTTTTATTTTCTACTTTTCAGTAATTCATAATTTGTGAATTCGACAGTACCAATGCTGCCACTGAAAATAGTTGCATTAAATCACTAACCCCCCCCCCCTTTCCCCTAACCCCGACCCTACACCCCCACCCCCCGTGAAAGCAGCCTCCTCTTAGTTATTTCTTAGTTACCTCCTGTAAGTTTAATATTGCACTAAATTATCTGCCCCTAATAGAAACCCGGCTCTACGGCTCTACGATTTGTAAACATTTAGCTTTGTAAACATTTAGCGTGACCACAACTCACCAGACAATGTGGGGGTGGGGTGGGGGTGGTAGTGATAGTGATAGAGACAAAGAGAGGGGACTGCAAGGAGGCGCTTGCAGCTTGTTTTCTAACGGCTCCCAGAAGAGAATTATATATATAGATATATATATAGTGAAAACAAATAGCGCCTTGCCGGGGCACCACCCCTGCGAATTTGAAAATGTTTTTAGTGCAGAAAACTCCCCAGGAATATTCTTAACATCTTCCCAAAGTTTCATGGCGATCGTGTAAACGGCGTCACCGCAATTCCCTTTTATTATTTTTATATACAGTATCTAGAAAAAAAAACGCACCCTCACGTGGCGCCGCCCTTGCAAAATTAAAAATATTTTTTTATAAAACCCTTCCCCAGAGTGTCCCAATCAACTCCCTCAAAGTCTCATGGCTATCGGATAACGGAGTCACACCAAAATCGACTTTTATTTTTATATACCGTATATAGAGAAAAATCGCACCCTCCCGTGGCGCCGCCCTTGCGAAATTAAAAATTATTTTTCGACAGAACCCTTCCCTAGAGTGTTATAATGAATTCCCCAAAGTCTCATGGCTATCGGATGAACGATGTCAAACCAAAATCGACTTTTATTTTTATATACCGTAAATAGAGAAACTACAAAATGGCCCTGCTGGGGGGCCGCCCACCCCTGCGAGATTGTACATTTTTTTTCCCGCAGAACCCTCCCCCAATTAATTCAGAACAACTTTCCAAAGTTTCAAGGCGAATGGCAGAGAGGTGTAGTCAGATAAAAGACAGAAGAGCCACACAACCCCACCCACATACATCAGCTTTATATACCCTATATAAAATGGATGGATACATCATTTTGAAATTAAACTTTTTATTTGATATACGTTATATATGGTTAGTCTGCATGGTAGCTTCCTCATTAAAAAAAATAATGGTTGATTGAGTAGTGTACTTTAATTGTGAATAGAATCGACTTAAAAAAATATGTTGTATATATTTTTATATTGTCCAGATTTTTTGCAAACTCGAGACAAGTCACGTGGCATATTTATTGGACAAACCAATCACATTAATACGATTAATCCGTCTGCATTGGTTGCTTTGACAAAGGTAATTTAAAACTAATACAATCTCAATTAACCCATATTCTGCTAGCGTCCCACTTATGGGACGCTTGTAAAATAAATTGCTAAAATTCATTAAAAACTAGTAAAAACACAAATCATGTTTCATTGTATTTGAAAATGGTTAGACTATTGAATGTGTGTGTGTTTTGAGCAAAAAATTAATTTAGAAAAATGTTATAGTGCCGGCTTTGCAGGACTTGTCAAAATGGCGGAAAAAAGAAAACATGCGCACAGGAAAATGCATATCTTCTAAAATATTAACATTTTAAGTGCAAAATACATTTGAAACTTGTAGCAGTACCATATTACTATCTGATAAAAATTTAAGAGTAACACTTTTTTGTAACTATTTCGTTATATCAAGTGTACAATAAGCGTCCCATAAGTGGGACGCTAGCAACGAATGGCCCCATGTAGATTGTTACACAAACGTCACATTTATTGGACACTAGCGAGAAACACAGACGCAAATGTTTATGTTAAATGGTTATTTATAGTGAAACAATTGTTGACTTTGTTAACTGTTGACTTTGGGCTGTTAAGTAATATTTATAGATATTTAATTATGACCTTGACCTATATTTATGTAGATTGTTACACAAATATCACATTTATTGGACCCTAACGAGAAACACAGATGTAAATGTTTATGTTAAATGGTTATTTATGGTGAAACAATTGTTGACTTTGTTTACTGTTGACTTTGGGGTGTTAAGTAGTATTTATAGATATTTAATTATGACCTTGAGCTATATTTTCTTATATATTATTGTATAAAAAAATTGCAAATATTGAAAAACTTACATTTTTTTTAAGTTTTCAGAATTACACTCACTGAAGTATTTAATACCTTTGAATATAAACTAACTTAGTATTGCTGTAAATTTACTAGTGCGTGATATTGAAATTATAACAAACCAGAATATTAACAAAGGTCAAGATTTATGTGAAACGATTCAGTCATGGGGGTTGGTTAACTCTCTTCACATAAGAGAGCTCAAGCTACATATGCAAGAAATGTGAATTAGCTGTGTACTGTTGTCATGCCTCAATAATATTCCCCTCCAAAGGTTCCCCATACCAGTTTTACTTTGTTAACTTTTACGAGGCTTTGTAAGGGGATTGCTGGTGCTAGATTGGTAGCTATTCGAATAGGGAGATGCATACATGGATGAGAGCCATGAACACTCAATACAGGCCGCAAGAGTCGGATCCGTGCCCTAGAAATAAGATGTCTGATGTTCCAATGTACGCCTGTGAGGGGGGGGGGGGAAGGATAGGGAGGGTAAAAAAAGAGAAGTTGGCTAGATGACATCTGGGACTGGACCGGGTCGTCTTTTGCAAATTCACTGAGGGCAGAGTTTCTTCCAGGCATCATTTCGGAACAAAATGGAATTTATATAGAAAACATACTTTTATTAGTTTCCCCTCCCCCCCCCCCCCCGGAAATTTAACCCCCCCCCCCCCCCCTTGCAAATTTCAAGTACACACCCCCATAAAATCAATTCTTTATATTTAATTATATTACATTTTCGATGAATAACAACAATAATTGTGATCATGTGTGTATATTTAGTTGTACCAGTCACAGCTTTGCTTATTTCCAAGTGTTATTCACTTTGATGGATGCTAGATTGAAAGAAAACTAGATATTTGAACATAATTTCTGCATTTTAGACCATGGTATGGCTAACCCAATTGAACATTATCAGTATTTTTAGCTATCCTTAACAATGAAATCATTGGCCTAACAATACAAAATCAGATAACAGCTTAATTTTTGCGTGATTAGCCATATTTCGTGATAAATGATTTTTTTTCTTCAATAAATGTACATGGGGCCGTTCGTTGCTAGCGTCCCATTTATGGGACGTTTTTTAAAAAATCGATATTTCAAAAAGTATTGATTTTAAAAAAAAAAATCTATAGTCATTTTTTCATTAAGTGCCCAAAATCTAAACCATATCAAAAAATTATAAAAATTTGAGACCTTGGGATAATATGGGTTAATAATTACTTTTGAGAATAAATGCTATGCTTTACTTTCATATCGGAGAAAGTGTTTTAAAATTTAGCCAGCATAGACTTGTATTTGTCTCATTCTACAGTATATTATTATTTTATTTTCTTTTAAATAACATGTAATTTAATTAAGCTGTATAAAGAATAGAGAAGAGGAAATAGATAATGGGAAAAAAAATTTATTACCGGAAGGCTTGAACATATTTTAAAATGAGTCATGTAAAAGAAAAAGTGTATCAAAACAATCAAGTATGACTTTCAACACTATCATGTGTACAAAAGGATATTCTAACTAAAACGCAATCGTGTTCTAAGTTAAAGCATTAGATAAATCGTTATGATTTTAATTAGTTTATATTTAGTGAATACTTTATTCTTGAAACCAGTTAAAACAATATTGACATGAGTTCGATATTACAGTATAGCGCGATTTATTAATTTGCATATTTTTTTTTTACCTCAGGTTCACACAACACCAATTCGCAATCCAGTTTCTACAGGAGATGTATGTACACAGTACTTCTACATTAATTTATAACATTTTCTTATTAAGGGCAGGTTAAACCCCCAAATTGAAATTTAGGGGTTAGGACTTTTTTGAGTGATAAGGAAGTTGTAACTAGCATAGTATATGAAAAAAATGCAAAAAAATCACTAAAAAGTTATGGTTTTGTGAACATATTTTCTAAAAAGTGTCATTTTTAGGGTAAAATAGCTCAAAATTAGCTCTCATTGAAATCACAATAACTCAGCTTCTATTTGTCAGAATAACACAAATCTTTAATATAGTGTAATAAACGCAATTACAAAAAAGTTGAACTAAAACAATTAGAAAATAATAAAAAATGGATTTTAGCCAAATTTTTTAAATGTGAGACCTACATTTTTTCCAAAAAGTAGGGAGTAGACTTAGCTTTTTTTTAATAAAATGAGAAGTTTCAAAGATATAGTAATTCTTTTAGTTCACCTTTACAAGCAGTGTTTAGTAAACATGTGTGCAAAATTTCAGCTAAATATCTCAAGTAGTTTTTAAGTTATAGTGATTTAACTGGTACTATTTTGTTGAAAAGTAACATTTTGAGAAAAACGCTAAATAGTGAAAAATATACTAAATTTGAAAAAACGAGAAAAAGCGAAAACTATACCAAATAAGTCATTTTTAAAACCTCCCAGTTACATAAATTGCATCTGGGGCCTCTTACTCAGCAATAAGAACATCTATTTTAGTTAGTTTTTAATTTTTATGTTGCTAAATGTTGCTTAATATAGGTCAATTACGTCATTAGTCTCATTAATTAAAAAATTATAAAAAACACTAGCAATACGAAATTTTGCAAAATGATTATACAAAAATGTTCAGAATTGAATGGAGTTTCAGAAACAATAGATTTTCAAAAATCAACATTTCTGACTTAAATATGTATTTTGGGGGGGGGGGGGGGTTTAACCTGCCCTTAAGGTTTTTTTTAAAACGCTACGTTCCTTTTTTTTTGTTTAAGCTGAACCTAAAGCAGTTCATGGTGGCGCTAGTTACGGTCACCTATAGAAGATATACATAAAGCTTTTAGATTATCTCACGGGCTTTCGAGGAAATAAATATTATTCTGTATCAGCTTTGGTTAGCATAAAATATCGAATTTTTTATCTTACTTTAAAAAAAATGTACGTGACAAAAACAGCTAAAATGTGCTCAAACTTTCTTATTTAATTAATCAATTACAATTACTAATGTTTGTTCTGATTACATTTATTCCTTTTCTTTTTTTCTTTATCAGTCAAAGCGTAGTCGTTACCCTAACCCTAATAACAACAATCACTTTTATCCGATTAATCCGACTGCATTGGTTGCTTTGACAAAGGTAATTTAAAACTAATAAAATCTCAATTAATAATTACTTTTGAGATTAATTGCTATGCTTTACTTTCATATCGGAGAAGGTGTTTTAAAATTTAGCCAACATAGACTTGTATTTTTCTCATTCTACAGTATATTTTATTATTTTAAATAACATGTAATTTAATTAAGCTGTATAAAGAATAGAGAAGAGGAAATAGATAATGGGAAAAATTTTTTACTACCGGAAGGCTTGAACATATTTTAAAATAAGCCATGTAAAAGAAAAAGTGTATCAAAACAATCAAGTATGACTTTCAACACTATCATGTGTACAAAAGGATATTCTAACTAAAACGCAATCGTGTCCTAAGTTAAAGCGTTAGATAAATCGTTATGATTTTAATTAGTTTATATTTAGTGAATACTTTATTCTTGAAACCAGTTAAACAATATTGACATGAGTTCGATAGTACAGTATAGGGCGATTTATTAATTTGCATTTTTTTTTACCTCAGGTTCCAACAACACCAATTCGCAGTCCAGTTTCTACAGGAGATGTATGTACACAGTACTTCTACATTAATTTATAACATTTTCTTATTAAGGTTTTTTTAAAACGCTACGTTCCTTTTTTTTTTTGTTTAAGCTGAACCGAATGCAGTTCATGGTGGCGCTAGTTAAGGTCACCTATAGAAGATATACATAAAGCCTTTAGATTATCTCACGGGCTTTCGAGGAAATAAATATTGTTCTGTATCAGCTTTGGTTAGCTTAAAATATCGACTTTTTTATCTTACTTTTAAAAAAAATGTACGTGACAACAACAGCTAAAATGTGCTCAAACTTTCTTATTTAATTAATCATTACAATTACTAATGTTTGCTCTGATTACATTTATTCCTTTTCTTTTTTTCTTTATCAGTCAAAACGTAGTCGTTACCCTAACCCTAATAACACCAATCACTTTAATCCGATTAATCCGACTGCATTGGTTGCTTTGACAAAGGTAATTTAAAACTAATAAAATCTCAATTAATAATTAGTTTTGAGATTAAATGCTATGCTTTACTTTCATATCGGAGAAGGTGTTTTAAAATTTAGCCAATATAGACTTGTATTTGTCACATTCTACAGTATATTTTATTATTTTAAATAACATGTAATTTAATTAAGCTGTATAAAGAATAGAGAAGAGGAAATAGATAATGGGAAAAATTATTATTACCGGAAGGCTTGAACATATTTTAAAATAAGCCATGTAAAAAAAGTGTATCAAAACAATCAAGTATGACTTTCAACACTATCATGTGTACAAAAGGATATTCTAACTAAAACGCAATCGTGTTCTAAGTTAAAGCGTTAGATAAATCGTTATTATTTTAATTAGTTTATATTTAGTGAATACTTTATTCTTGAAACCAGTTAAAACAATATTGACATGAGTTCGATATTACAGTATAGCGCGATTTATTAATTTGCAATATTTTTTTTTACCTCAGGTTTCAACACCAATTCACAATCCAGTTTCTATAGGAGATGTATGTACACAGTACTTCTACCTTAATTTATTACATTTTCTTATTACGTTTTTTTTTAAAACGCTACGCTCCTTTTTTTTTTGTTTAAGCTGAACCTAATGCAGTTCATGGTGGCGCTAGTTATGGTCACCTATAGAAGATATACATAAAGCTTTTAGATTATCTCACGGGCTTTCGAGGAAATAAATATTTTTTCTGTATCAGCTTTGGTTAGGTGACCCGTCAAAAGAGCGCACGACAAAAGAGCGCCGACATAAGAGCGCAGACAAGAGAGCGCCGACAAAAGAGCGGCGACAAAAGAGCGCAGACAAAAGAGCTCACAAACATACATTGCTTTATATATATATATATATATATATATATATATATATATATATATATATATATATATATATATATATATATATATGGATAGATAAATCATTTTGAAATTTGATATTTGATATACGTTGTATATCGTCTGCATGGTAGCTTCCTCATTAAAGAAAATAATGATTGATTAAGTAGTGTACTTTAATTGTGTATAGAATCGACTTAAAAAAATATGTTTTATATATTTTTATATTTTCCAGATACAAAAGGATATTCTAACTAAAAAGCAATCGTGTTCTAAGTTAAAGCATTAGATCGATCGTTATTATTTTAATTAGTTTATATTTAGTGAATACTTTATTCTTGAAACCAGTTAAAACAATTATTGACATGAGTTCGATATTACAGTATAGCCCGATTTATTAATTTGCATATTTTTTTCTACCTCAGGTTCCAACATCATCTCACAATCCAGTTATAATAAAAGATGTATGTACACATTACTTCTACCTTAATTTATTACATTTTCTTATTACGTTTTTTTTTAAAACGCTACGCTCCTTTTTTTTTTTTAGCTGAACCTAATGCAGTTCATGGTGGCGCTAGTTATGGTCACCTATAGAAGATATACATAAAGCGTTTAGATTATATCATGGGCTTTCGAGGAAATAAATATTGTTTTGTATCAGTTTTAGTTAGCATAAAATATCGACTTTTTTATCTTATTGTAAAAAAAAATGTACGTGACAAAAACAGCTAAAATTTGCTCAAACTTTCTTATTTAATTAATCAATTACAATTACTAATGTTTGCTCTGATTACATTTATTCCTTTTTTTTCTTTCTCAGTCAAAGCGTAGTCGTTACCCTAACCCTAAAACCACACTAACTCCAAACACCCACTCTCCAAACCTAACCCAACCAAAACCTTAAGTAACACATATATATTTTTAAACACACTAACTTTTTTTTTTTATCCGAACCTGATGCTTTCCTCCTTGCCGCCGTACTCTCGATTCTACAACGCATAACTCGAAAAAAAATCTCAGTGAGAATAGATAATAGAGTTGTAAGAATTCAGTCAGAAAAATCTAAATAATAGGTATGCATGTATATTAACTAATGTCAGTTATTTTGTAACATCGTACCTTTGTAAACACTTCCAAAAATCATTCCATCAATATGGCCCTTCATTTCGTTTACATTGAACTGAATTATATTTATTACGTATGGAGTATTGAGGGTTCTTTACTTTTTTAAAATTTTATTTTTTAAAAAAATTACATAAATTAAACGTTAAATTCTGAGAAATGTAGCATCTACTATGTTTTTTTTTTCTTGTTTGGAGTCATCCTTAGTACAGACTGTTGAGCGTAAACGCTCAGTCCGTGATGCTGGCCATGTTGTCATCAAAGAGAACGGTATGGATGTTGTGGACCCATCAACTAAAGCGGCGTTTGTCTGTGAAGTTCCGCCATGTACGTTAATCAGGAAATAATAACATGCATGGAAATGGTATCATGTTTTACTTTATTGTATATGAAGTATAGAAGAAGTAATTGCATCGTTTCATTTACATTAGTACAATTTAGGTTAAACTTCTGTTTAGTTTAATGCACACTGCATTTTACTTTCTCGTATACGGGATACATAGGATACAAAATTGTTACCTACTTTCCTTAGTTGGAATACATTAGCTATGTCACGTTATTTGTCTAAAATACATGAGTGTGTGTAGAGGGGTGGGGGTGGTGACTAACATACGTGTATATTAAAATGATAGCAGATGACAGCAGGGCTAGGAATTGTGTAGGTGTTCTTGCGTACAAAGTAAATAAACCTGAACATTACTGAATTGGACTTTGTTTCTATAATGTAAAAGTTGTGTAGGCCCTAATTTTCTAACTGATACACACGCTTTATATATACCTATATATATATATATATATATATATATATATATATATAGGTATATATATATATATATATACATATATATATATATATATATACACTACTTCCCAAAAAAATGACCTAGCTATTGAAAAGTATGCAGAATGGTGGGCGCCACCGTGTCACAATTAGTCCTAGACACACCTTACAAATTCATGTTGCCCCCAATGACCACATGGGGTTGGGGATGTGTGTGTGTGTCTGTCTGTGTGTGCGTCCGTATAACAACGTGTATGTTATAACATTTGTATCATATCATCATCTTTTCCCGTGTGTGCCCAAAACACATGCGGCTAATAGAGTTCATCTGTTTCATTTGCATGTGGACAGTGTGGTCAGCATTTACCCAGCCGCAGTGACGTAGCGAGGGGGGCAAATATGTCCCCGGGCGCCGACCCAAGGGGCCACCAACATGGGTTGAAAAAAAAAGTAAAAAGCTCATTTTAGTTGCAGTATTGCATTATAAATATTCAAAATATATGAGAAGTGGCGCCAAATTGAAAATTTGTCCATGGGGTGGGCGCCTAAATTGAAAGTTAGTTCACAGGCGCCGGGAAGGGTCGAAACGCCTCTGCCAAGCCGTCTTTGTTTCCCTACCGTGTGTTATTTACCCATCAGAGCTGGGAAGACTCAAGTGTTCTACTCGAGATTTCCGGGTTAGCTGTCTAGCTCTCTACCGTTAGGCCACGCCGTCCCTACGTTTTGTATATTCGTTAGTGTTAAACACACACTGTTTGGTTTTATCTAATTATCATTTACTGAACTTTTAAAACATTTTTTTAGACTCTGAGTTTAACACCATGGACCTACAGCTTCGTAAAATTGTAAGTAAAATTAGATTCACGTTAGAAAGGAACATATATGCAATTTACAGCTTATGAAATTTTATTTAAGAATGTATGCTTGTGCAAGCAAAATGAACAACATGTTTTAAACACATCTGTTTACTATATATTATTTGCAGTCTGAAATTGCCTACCTAGTTGATGAAGAAACGTAACTAAGTCGTATATAATGTGGATAATTATATAGACATTAAAAAATAATAAACAATATTAAATGACAATATTATAAATTGTCTTGAATGCTACTAACATACGTATTATGCACATGAATTTTACAGAACTACGATATATTCAAGAACCAATTGAATGCATCTAGAGTGATTGAAGAGACTTTAGACAAGATCTACTCTAGACTTACAACTGCTGGAAGGGAAATTATACCTGGTGATCTGAAACTCATCATCGACTTTCTAGATATGGTCTCGTCAGCAGTTAACTCTACAGTTATCATTGTAGATGATCATTTACTGAAGGTTGTGTTTACATATTCTCGTTTACTTAAAAACTATCTATATGCGAGTTAATATGTATGTACTTGATTTAATTTACGTATAATGTAATTAAAGATAACGAGCCGACCCGCTTCGTATCATACGCCGCTATTTAGTTGGTTTTTTTTTTCTACTTTTCAGTAATTTATAATTTGTGAATTACAGTACAAATGCTGCCACTAAAAATATTTGATTAAAAACACTAACCCCCCCCCCAGCCACGTGAAAGCAGCCTCCTCTTAGTTACCTCCTCTAAGTTTAAAATCGTTTCAAACTAAATTATCTGCCCCTAATAGCCGTCACCAAACCCGTCTCTATGATTGTAAAATGTAAACAGCGTGACCACAGCTCACCAGACAATGTGGGGGTGGGGTGGGGGTGGTAGTGATAGTGATAGAGAGAAAGAGAGGGGACTGCGAGGAGGTGCTTGCAGCTTGTTTTCTAACGACTCCCAGAAGAGAATTATATATACGAGCTGACCCGATGCGTATCATACGCCGCTATTTAGTTGTTTTTTTTTCTACTTTTCAGTAATTTATAATTTGTGAATTCGACAGTACCAATGATGCCATTGAAAATATTTGCTTAAAAACACTACCCCCCCCCAACCCCCACGTGAAAGCAGCCTACTCTTAGTTACCTCCTCTAAGTTTAAAATCGTTTCAAACTAAATTATCTGCCCCTAATAGCCGTCACCAAACCCGTCTCTGTGATTGTAAAATGTAAACAGAGTGAACACTGCTCACCAGATCATGTGGGGTGGGGTGGGGGTGGTAGTGATAGTGATAGAGAGGAAGAGAGGGGACTGCAAAGGCGCGCTTGCAGCTTGTTTTCTAATTGATCCCAGAAGAGAATTATATATATAGATATGCATTTAGTCAAACGTAAGAAAATGTCTAAATAATGATGTCGTCGATACAAACTTAAATGTCACATTTGGTAAAGCTTTTCATATATGTTATGTATGTATTAACTATGACTCATTATAACATGTGTTAAGTGCTGATTAATCGCTATTAATGTGCCCTCTAAAGTAAATAATGTTGCGTACAATTTTACATGGACCTACAAAAGCAAAATAAATCTCAGAAAGCATGTCACACTTTTGTTGAGTAAAATTTTTTTTTTAAATGGACAAAATGTTTAAAATATTGTATTTTAAAAACTTGATATCAGAAGATAACATCAGTGGTAGACTTGACCATACAAATAGAAGAACGCGTTTGGCATCAGTTAAATAAGAGAGGGGAGCAGGCCGCGACTAGACTGGTTAACTACATGGAAAATATCGTCGTTAGATCTGCTGCAAACATTACAGTCATAGTACAAGACACTCTAGGTAAAATATTTGTTCAAATTTCAACTCCTTCTCTATTCTATCTAGACAACGTTTACTCATTTATGTTTTTTTCTAAATACATGTGTTAAGAAAATTAATTAAAATATATTATTCACATCAGTATAATTATTTTATCAATGGTGTCAATTATTCAAGTGATATCATTACATTAATCACCTTTACACATTCCAGCGATTTTACCCATTCGGTACGGTGTAACTTCTTCACCCTACTACTTATTTTAACATGATATATTACTACCCTTGTTAATATGACTTTAATACGATGTACACACTCCACGTAAAAAAGTTACACTCTTTCCGACAGCAACCCCCCCCCCCCCCCCTTATGCTATTTTATTTTCATGACTTGTGACGCCATCGCATCAAATATCTTAATATTTCGTTTAAAAGATGTTCCAAACATGTCGCATACTGGTTTTTTTTTCATATTAAAATTGCATTTGTATTTTTTTTTCATTTTCTCTTTATACGACATTCGCTTCAATGTTGTCCATTTAAAAAAAAAAAGAATGCGTTTCTGCTCCATAGCAATAATAATAGCCCAATCAGAAGCTGACATACATTTCCCAATAGTCCATGAAGTCGATGCAGCCTACAACATATCGTGGTTAAGAAAAACAAAAAACAGTTTGTATTTGTCACACAATGCGAGTCAAACATTCAAAGGTTAGATTTACTTTTATAATGTTTAAAAGTTGACGTTATTTTTGTATTTACTAATTGGTAAGATTATTTATTTACACACAACTTTGTAGTACTTGAGTAATTGTTAATCATTACAATTGCCTTTTGCATTTTGATTATTTAAAAAAAGTTTTGATTGTTATGCTACAGGTGCGCTAAACTACTCTATCATTGTCTACGACGGGTTGAAAAACAAGTTGATGGTAAATCAAGAAAAACAAATTAGGTAAACTTAAAACACACATACACATAAAACGGCCATAACCATATATATATATATATATATATATATATATATATATATATATATATATATATATATATATATATATATATATATATATATATATATATATATATATATATATATATATCAATGCTTTACAATCTCTATGCCAGACACAACAAAGAACTCGCTACCAAAAATTTGGTTTCTGATATCATCGCATTTTCTATTCATGGTTTTCATGGAGAACTTAGAATCCCGCTCAGAGTTTCGTTCTTCGTTGACTCTGTAAGATGTATATCTTTTTTATATTATTATTCTAACGTCTGAGAATAGTCATTTCAATTGAATATGTATTTTAACAGAAGTTATAAACAGTTTTATTTACTCTTCAGACCAATTACACAAACCCAGTCTGTGCTTTCTTGGACTTTTCAGCTGAGTAAGTGTCCATAATGTTTAGCAATCTTTTATTCTAGTCAAAACTTCTCAAACTATAGTAGGCAAATAAACAATATTTTTTTTTTAACATTACGTTTTGTGTTCAGTGAGAGCGGTGTGTGGTCGTCTGACGGGTGTCACGTGGTGTACTATGACCAGGACTATGTCACGTGTGAGTGCAACCATACAACAAACTTCGCTGTTCTTATGAGTCCCTACATTGACCAGGTACGTTTTATTTTACAAAAGGTGTGTTATGTAAGCTCATTAGTTAAACGAGATCAGATAGCAATGAAACATTCATTGAAACAATTACATTTTTTTTTAAAGTAGGTCTAACCATAGCTTAATTGTGGGTTCTATTATTGTGTTGTTTTTTTACTTACACACATTTACTTGTTTTTAATTTTATATAAAACATTTTATTAAAGGAAATCTAACTTCAAATGTTTATTTCCCAGCATAAAGATAACTACATAATAAACACAATCTCCATCATATGTTTATCTGTATCTATAATATGTCTGCTGGCTACCGTCCTGGTCTATGCCGTTCTATGGAGGTAGGTTACTTGATCAATGTTTAGTAAATAAATGATTTATAAATAAATAATGGATATGCGGTAAGTAAAAAAAAATGTAATATATATATATTTTTAATATGTAAGTAAATGTTATCAAAACTGACCAAAATTTTGTTATAGTTTATAGTTAATATTAAAGCTTTTCGAACGATATTGTTTTTTTTTTTACGAATTAAGTATTTTTTAGTGAGGAAAAACCAATTCAAAGCAGGTATGAGTTTTATTTTACAGCTCGTATGTAACTAAACTATGAGTAACGATTAGCATTGGTTTACAGTATTGACTAAGATAACTACACCTAATTCAAATATTAGCTAAAAGAGTTGTTGGTGTCATCCATAAATAATATACATATATAGATACGTAAAATCTGATCGAGCTGTCCTCTACGTCAACCTTTCTGTGACCTTGACACTTGGCTATGTCGTGTTTCTGTCGGGAATAAACCAGACACAAAACAAGGTAAATCATTACTGCTTGAAATATATGTTTTGAAGCACAGCATTATAAATATATATGTATATATATATATATGTATATATATATATATATATATATATATATATATATATATATATATATATATATATATATATATATATAAAACATAAATGACAGAGCAGATACCCATATTAACGTTAGTTTTCCTTGTTGAAAAAAAATTAAATTGAGACAAAATATAAAATAGTATAACTTTTACTCTAATCAACCCTCTCTATTAGGTCATGTGCACGGCCATTGCTGCAGCCCTTCACTTCCTGTTCCTTGTTGTGTTTTTCTCCATGCTGGGTCAAGGTCTCAATGTCCTCGTGTCAGTCATTAGTATGACGACACGTTCCGTCCTGCGCTACTTACTTCCCTTGTCTTATTGTAAGCTTTCTAGTTTTAATTAATCTCCACACTAAAATATCTTAACGGGTTCTAGTATTAATTATACTAATTCTGTTTAAGAATCAACTCAACAGTTTTACCCAGCAAAAATTGGGGAAAATGTGATAAGGGGGTCGTTTATAAATGACGTCACACTCGTAGGGGGGAGGGGGTGTCTGTTATTTTGTGACGGTGTGTGATGAGGGGGAGGGGGGGGGGTTCAGATAGTGTGACGTCACTTTTTTTGCATTATAAAAAAGTAATGTTAGAAAACGAGTTTTAGCCATTATTTTGCGTTTTAGAAAACGGTTTTAATAAATTGTAACAGTAATTGATCAAAACACTTTATGTTGACAGAGTTCTGACAACATTTTGGGAAAATATCGATGTTTTAAGAAAAAATCAACAACTATTTTGAGGGGGGTGGGGTGGTTGTAGGCTGAGGTGTGACGTCTTTTTATGGGGGGGGGGGGTTGGCTTTTTGTGACGACGTGTGAAGGAGGGGATGGGGGGGGGGTAAAATCGTCAAAAAAGCGTGACGTCATTTATGGATGACCCCTTATAAATAAAATATTACTCAAGTGTAATACACTTGGTAGATTATTATATTGTAGATCAGTTGTTTTTAACCATTGTGCAGGCACTGAATATCACAAGTTAATATGCGCATTTACCGAACACTTATAATTGTTCAAATAACACGTAATTGTTGATTATTGGGCTCCGCCGAACACCTGAGACTGACCCACCGATTTGCTCGCAAACAGGTTAAGAACTACTGTCCAAGTTTTTTTTTTAAAGATGTAGATCTGGATAGTGAGTAAAATAATTTATTTGGTGGGGGGATGCATTTATTATCGTAATTATGTTTGCACTGCTCTTTGAATAAATAACATTGCATAGTCCTATTATGTATTTTATTATTGACTTCAAATATTTGTGTGTATCTATAGTTAAAAATACTTAATATACATAAAAATGTCTCTAGTTAAAATTTTTAATATAACAATTTGAATACTCCAACATAACAGGTGGACCTTTGCTTATTGTGGTCATAACTCTTGCAGTGACTAAAGCTCATGGATACAGTACTGACACATAGTAAACTCCTAGTTGTAACATTTTAATTATAATGTTTAAAAAAATAACCATATATTGTGTTTTGCATTTCCTTTGTAGATTAAAAATTTTTATGAAAGAAATCTATCTCGTTCTTTTTCAGTTGCTGGCTTTCCATTGAGTCTGGTGTCTTTTGGGCTTTTTCAGTCCCAGCGCTAAGTATTATTTTAGTAAGTCAAGGCAATTAATGTTAAAAATTAAATAAAATAATTATTATATTTTCTCCTTTGGTTAATTTAATATATTAGTAGCAGTTTAAATTAATTGTATTTTTAAATTGTTTATTGATTGACGTGTTATATCAAATTAAATGTCTTTTGAGTAAATAAAAATGGTAATAATTTTCAATCGTTTTGGAAATGTACTCGTTGTAATGCATCTAGATGTTGACTTTCTACGGATATTGTGTCTTTTTTTTTAAAGTTTATATTCTATTGCAGGTAAATTTCATCATTGTGTTGGTCGTCCTTAAAACCATGCAAACTTCACATTTCATGTCGAACAAACCACTTGTAGCTAGAACAAAGTAAGTGTAACATGAAAATATTATACAACACTACCACCTACACGCAGTCTTTAAAATAATACATAACATTTGTATACTGTGATACTTTGAGTTATTAGTTTTCCCAATTTCAAAATATTACGCTCATTGTTACATGTATGTACAATCGATAATAGGTCAGTCGTCCGGTCCATCTGTATCTTGTCCCCAATCCTCGGCCTGTCCTGGGTGTTTGGTGTCTTGTCCATGACAGACCCCCACGTGATCTTTCAGTACCTGTTTGCACTCACTAACTCACTGCAGGTGTTTTTTTTTATTTTAATTTTACATTTCTTAAATTAGTGAAAATAAAAGGTATATTTATATTTTTTTATTCACTTACGTTTTTAATATTATCTTATAGTATGTATAAGCCTACTTTAAATCGTTGTGAGTTTATACATTGTTCATCGGAAATTCAAGATTTACCTAAGACTAACGTTAATCATAATATTAGACTTAATGACACTGACATATTGAGTAAAATAAAATAAAAACAATAACCATTATACATCTGCTATATACATAGTTTATTTGTATTGGGCTGTTATTCAGAATATTTTTTTATCACATCTGCTAAAAAATAATGTTTTTTTTTGTTTTGTTTTTTTGCGTGAATTTTCCAGGGTTTATTTATTTTCATTTGCCAGTGTTTGCTTCAACAGCAGGTAGGATATTGATTTTTATTTAGAGGGAACAATTGATCTGAATAGACAATCTATTTTATATATTACTTTGTCGTCACCAACAACTATCCCATAAATTTGATTCAGCTATCAAGCTCAAGACTTTGTTGTTTATACTCATGAGCATCTAGACGTAGGTTAACACGTAAAATATGTTTTCAACATAAATACACATGTTTTAATAAAGCTTGAATATATACAGGTTCGAGATGGCGCACGGACATTTATACGTAGGTACAGAGCGGATAAACTGGACTCGGGACATACAACTGGTCAAATGTTATAGTCACTGGTATGTTTAGTATAGGCCAATAATAGCAATGTGTTTTAATAAAGTGCGTGAAAGTGGCATTCATTACCATTAAGTTTACGAAGTCGTGTTTAGTAGAGTAGTAGAATGATAACCTTTTCAGTTTTTTTTTTTAATTTTTAATTTTTTTTTTAGTTTAATTTTTCTTTTCTCTAACCGGCTCCCCACTCAATCAAGGGGTTGAGCCGGTAACAACAGGTTTTAATGAAAATACATACATGAAATAATAGAACATGATGTTTTTTCCCGCTGGTATATCCACTGTAATCGACGTTGAGACCGTTTGTTTGTCGGTCGGTATTCGGGCCTTTTTTAGTGTCCTTTCACATGGAGAATTTACGATTGCTAGTGTATAATATCGAAGTGATTGTGGGTTCTGTTTTAGTTCGAATGGAACAGTCTTATTATTATTGCAATATACTTAGACTAATAACAATATAATATTAAATTTTAACTATGTATTTGAAGGTTTCTTATTAAAATTATTGTTTATACATATAATTGATTATAAATTTTGAAAACATTACTCTTAATAAGTATGACTAATTGATACGTATATGTATACTTATTTCGGACTATACATTTCAGAAAGAGAACAAATACATGGACACGTCTTAGCAAAGAGGATATACAGACCAAAGCGATACACTTATTTTGAGTGACAATTTATGACTCATCGAATAATCACACGAGTTATCGTTTATACTTACGCCACTTTTTGTCCAAATATGCAGATACATCTTTAGGTTAGGCTAGTTCTAAGATTAGGACAACTTTGATGAGAACGAGAATGTATGATTAGTAAAACTATAACCTGACGACAGATGTTTTAAATATTGGCCGGCATTGTAACGCTTTTTGAATATGTTGATATCTCGTGCTTAACCGTACTGCTTTCATTAATGTTTAAATACAGCCTCTCTAGCAAGTAAAGAAACACTTCATTTTTTAAATCTTAAATTATATCACTTTTTATGTTAGCTTTGTACTTTAGTCTACAAATAACACGATATATGTTTACATGGAAGGGCTCCCTACATTTGAAATTATGTAGCACAATTGTATCTCACATCACTTTATGTTTAAATATTTTATAACATTATATGTTCTTTTCTTTGTTAAATGCACCACAATTGTATAGGTACGATTTTTTTAAAGTCATTAATTATATTTTATTTAGTCAGAAGCAAAGCATAACGCTTTGATCAATTACGTTCTTTACATCTTCATGTTTTCTGATTGCATGTTGAAATATCCTAATAGGGTTCAAGTCAATTGCTCATCCAGTACTTTGTATTGCTATATCAGTACAGTTTATACTAATGTGTATGTTGGCTGCACTATTTAATTAGAAACTACAATGGCTTGATTATACTATCGATAATATTGTATTCAAAACACTAGTTTTAATGACCCAAAATTACCCAAAGTTAAGTGTTTTGAATGGAAACAAATTTTGAAAATTCATAAAAAATTAGTTTGAAGATATGCACTTAAAATGTTTAGCTAATTGCCCCAAAAAATGGAAGAAGATTATGAATTGATTGTTTATTGGGCTTAAAATGTGATATTTTATGAATGGTGGAAAACCTACGTAGAATTAGTTTTTCAAAATGACCGCCGTTGTCATAGTTACCAAGATTTTTCCAATAATTTATTTTTAGTGGAAATGCATATGCGGATGTATCTTAATAAAGCTGTAAAGAAATAACTGTTTTCTAGTGAGTATTACAAAAGTTCTTTTTTTACCGGAGCCTTCCCCCTTATACTATGATGATAATGTATCGCTATTTCAATTGTTTTAAAAATATTTTAATTGCGCTTCATATTTTACTTTATATCTGCGACACATTATAACTATATGCATTTATTTAAAATTCACAGCTGCGTTAAATCACGTGGTACGTCCTTATCTTTTTGATAGACTAAATACATCAGCAGTGCTTTTAAATTTCGTTTGGCTGAGCAGAACCATAAGCAAAATGCATAGACGTTAGAGAAAAATGTGTAACTATGCCAGATTGAACATTATTTTTATATTTTTATTACAGAATTAGTATTTATTTTTGTGGTAATGGTTGCTAATTCCGTGCTAAATAACTGCAAGCAACTATTTGAAAATGTTTCTATTAAAGAAATTCGTTTTACGTGTATGCAAGAAGAATTTATTAAAATTAAACACTCTAGTATATAGAAATTGTAGCCTACTATTAACAACAATCCGCTTACACAACAATACGCAAAAAAATGCATCAACGTCGTTTATAAAAGTTTATGTAATGAATTTTGTTAAACTTTAAAATTTTCGGGGAGATAAAGAGTTATTTTAATCAACTTTATTTAAAACACATATGGGAAGTAACTCACATACTAAGAGCATGCCTATTCACTTAATTTATCTTTTGCACAATTATTTTTATTAAAACTGTATCATAAATTATAACTTTTTGTATCTTTGTGTTTATTTTATTTTTTTCCTCGTATTTTTTGTTATTCTGTCTTAATCTCTTCTTAAGTGTGTTGTCAGACTACATCAGGCCTCACGTACTTGTCAACTATGTCTGTAAAATATACTAATCGGACAGTACTGATATTCCGCACTATTATACACATTTTGTTTTGCGTTCACTTGGTGTGCAATTCTTTTTTCTACAAGATTCTATTCTATTTTAAAAAGTTTAAGGATTTAAAAATCGATTAAAAATCATGTCTATATCACGATGTGCCATCTAAGGTAGTGGCATATTAGAATATTCGAGAAAGTTTAGGGGAGATCACTCCCGGTTTATTTTTTTATGCACTTATATAAACTGCTTATATTAAAGCTTTCAGATACATTTAGTCTTTAGTAAAATGAGGGAAAAAAATAACATAATAACATTTTTATAATACCGTTTATTTTAACAACACCGAACACGGTTTTCGAATATATAGTATAAAACATAGTAGACTTTACACGCAGGGTCCCATTAGTCTGACATATATTTTGATGCAAACACTCATCATACGACCGCTATGATGACAGGCATTGATGAGATCCAATATCAGTCGTGTTTCTTCCTTAGACCCAGCAAATCAAACAGCATCGAAGTATACTTTTTATTTAGAAAGATGCAAACATAAATATTACTGGCGTTGCCAATATAGAGCAAGGTGGACAAGCATTTCATTATTAGAACTTCCGCGCTTGGATTTGTAACCATCAGGTCAGCAGTGAGAGTCACGACCAGAAAGTAGACGAAGTTGACCAGCGTGTTGATAAGTGAGACCACCACCAGTGTCTTGGTTGTCCGCTGGACACTCAAGTTCTTGCTGGTTGAAACTTTCTTCCTGTTATGCGCAGTCAGCTGTATTTTAACGGTAATCAACACAGCTCCCGTCACGACGATAATCAACGGGCAAATGCTAGTCAGATAATTGAAAACGTAGTAGTTAAAAAACGCAATCTTTTCATAATGAATAATACAAAATAATGTAGGTATTTCCAATCCTATGCCAGATGGTGCGTAATGAAAAGTTGTGCAAGAGCTGTAGAAAACTATCCAAGGCAGCCAAAAAAGGCATACGGCGAAGACAAGTATTTTAACTGTTTTTGTTGTCATAATTTGTTTAAATTTGAGAGGAAAATACACTGCAACAAATCGCTCAATAGATATCACAGGCGGCAGTGTTAATGAAATTGCGATCCCCATATTGGCACAAAAAGAAATAATGTGCATTAGGATAAACAAGAAAAAAGCTACATCATAAGGATATGCCCAACCGACAACAGATAGCGTGAAATCATTTTCTATGTGAAGTTCAAGAAACTTGGCTGGTGAGATGGCACCCACCAGACACATGGAGTCCGCTACCGTCAAAGCCAACATGAAGATTGTGGATGATTTATGGAGGCCGTCCTTTACTAAGACAACCGATCCCAGTGTGTTGGATATCAGACCTACAACACCTATTGTAGGGTTTACAATAAAAAACAGAGCGACATAGATCTGCTTTGTCAGCTTAAACATATAGGCCAGGTTTTCCGATGATGACGAGTGAGATGTGGTACCATCCGATGTTTGCGTGGCGTTTAGTATCCAGTTATTCATTGTTGACAAAAAAAATTCCTTTTAAATTGTTCAAAGTCGGTTTTATTTCAACCAACTAGCGTCTGTATTGTTTAAGTGATGCAGCTGTTCTTTAGGAAGTTTTCAACATGCACTTGTTTACCTATGCAAAAATGTGATTATACATATTAAAAATGTATTGATCATTTAAACGCTATGTTCTCTACTAGAATTTTAGAAAATATTATAACCTTACATTATCATGTTTCTGATTATTCATGTAAATGTATTTTTTCTCATAAAGTGTAATTTTCTCATGTGTTAATGACATTTTAATACGACATTTTTATACATATGATAAGCTACTTCTTTTTGAACCAAGAAAAAAAACGATTCTTTTAAAGTCAAAAGGACACATGGTATGTGGTCTAGCTTACGCAGAAAATGTCCACACATATGAACCTTATGCTTTTGTGTGTTGAACTAATTAATAATCAAAACATGGTAACTAATAGTCGCGCTAGATAATGACTGTTTTATACTTTGTATATATCAAATATCAGCATTTTAACTCCACACTATCCAATCCATCCCAATTATTCGCTACCCAACTTATCCCCAATTCTTCACTAGCCATTCCATTTCAATTTATAACTAGCCACTCAACCCTCCTCCTACACTAATTCTTCTTTGCCATGCCCCCCTTTTTCCACCCCTATTAATCACTAGGTTACCAACCTCTGTATTGAAAACACCGACATAATTCTTTTCTAGACAGCTTACCGTAATTTTCTATTAGCAATCCCACCCATATTCTTTACAACCGCCACTCATCAGATCTTTACAAGCTACCCCACATCAATTGTTTATATATATATATATATATATATATATATATATATATATATATATATATATATAGTGTTTATATTATTTAAACAAAAATAACATACGCCCTAATAAGTAGAAAAAAAAACTAGTTATGTCGGCTTAATTAATATTTTTGTGGTATTTTAAGAGCCACACATGCAGTGAGCAACATAGAAAAAAAACATTTACATAAACGAACTTTTCTTTCAGACATAACGATGCGTATGCATATGAGGTAGACTATAAATGTTTTTACCTCGATATTTACTGGACAGTGCTGGCAGCAAATCGATGAGCTGCTTTTTTTTTTTACTCAAGGTCATACTACAGACACACTGGTTCGTGATTCGAACTCTTGAATATCGAGTAATCGTTTGTGGAATCTGCCAGTTTACTAACCCAAACCCACGTTTTCTAATGATACTCGAAGCATAACGTAACTAGCTCAATAGGCTGGTTAAACAACTTTAGTTAAGAGTTTAGAATTAAAACATACTACATTAAGGAAGTGCAGGCAAATTCACAACTGCCATTTTCAAAGTTTTATTACTAGAAAACAGAAAATACGTTGAAAGGATAAACCTTATATATATATATATATATATATATATATATATATATATATATATATATATATATATATATATATATATATGGTGCAAAATTACCTGAAAGTTATTCTGAACCAGATAAATTAAGAATTTAAGTCCGCAATTTTTTGAGTTATAATTTGCTATCGTCTAAATTTCCCCCTTGATTTAAAAGTCAATGTCTAGAAAATTTCACAAAATTGAAAATCGATTTAAACATTTTTTTTAATCGTGCACTCAAAAAAAATTGTACTAACAATTTTTCCCGACTAAAACCGTCGTGTTTTAATTTGTTATTGATTTAAAATTTGAAATTAAATTCTCTCTCTAAAGCCAGGGTAATAACTTAATCCAAAGTCAAATAGCAAATTAGATAATTTGATGTTTTACATCCAATTAACAAGGAAAGCGAGTTTCGACAAACTCCCTCGAGCCGTTTTAGATAAGTAATGTTTCCTCAGGCAATATATAATTTTTGTTTCCCGACTAAATTTATTTCTGTATCTCAGAACAAATATTCGCAGTATATAAATAATTTTAATTATCCTTTTTTTTTTAACATTTTACCTTCTTAAGCAAGATTATACATGATTATCTTTCCCAATTTACTTTTTAATCCTTTCTTGGGGCTGAATTTTTTTATCGACGTGATTCTATAGTTCACGAGTCATATTATTCTACCAGTAATCAACTCGAACTCTAGATAAAGACTATTGATGCTGCGTCGGTTCCAATAATTAAGACCAAGTCAACCGCCGCTGTGTGGTAGCTATTGATTTAATCGCATCCCTCGTACGTCGGCAAAAGTTTGTGAGCTACACAATCATTTTATGTTTAGATTTGTTCATGTTCAACTAAAGAAGTATAATTTGTTTTCAAAAAACATATACTATTTGGTTAGGCTTTGTGGAAAAAAACAAGGAAAATAGTATAGTAAATTTGCATTAGATGCAACAATAACTAACTGGAATACAGAAAATTTGCATTAGATGCAACAATAACTAACTGGAATACAGTTTCACCATTCGGAATTTGAAATATTTCAAACAATGCTCTACAGTGTTTTCGGTTACAAAAACTAGCCAGCTGATTGTATTAGGATTAGTAGAAGAATAAATAACTTATAATATTTATGTTAGTTTTTGAAACTCAAGACCTCCACAAAATATGGGTCTTTTTCAACATGGCTAGTGCTGTTTTGAGAACCAAACTTTCAGAAGATTCCTAAGTACATGCAACATTTTCTTTAAATACTCTAAATTGATAGATAAATAAGATTTTCTTTATCGAAGAATACCTAAATAAATTATCGACTATTGTTTATGCTTTGCTGCGTTGTCCACATCTTGTAGAGCGCAACATGTCACGGGCTCTGTTTTTAAATTGCTAAACATTTACAAGTTGCACTCGTATGATTCAATCTTTATAAAAATGCAATACTTTCTAGAAAAAAACATAAGGAAAATATATATCTCATCAATCAAATTAACTAAATAGAACTTAATTATTCATTTTAAAAATAATTGTAGAAAAATAATAGTTTTGATTCGGAGCTATAATAATAATGAGATTCCAAGATTATAGAAACACAAAGTTAATCGAAAACGTCTAATTTATTTCTCTAATATTAGAAGTGTAAGTTATGATTAAAAAATACCAGCAAATATAGTAAGTTTCGGTAATACGATTATGGTTACGGTATAAGTTAAAAAAAAAAAGGATTACGTTGATTACTGGTGCTGTTAACCATTCAAATCTGGTTCCGGTAAATTTTAAGGTTCAGGTAAATTTCCGTTTCCAATTGAATTTAGGATTAAGATTCAAATTTCGTTGCAGGTTACAATTCCTTTTTCTATTAAAAAATGAAATTTCATTTAAATTTCCAGTTCATTTAAATTTAGGGCTCTGGGTGAATTCCCGGTTCCGCTTACATTTCCGTTTTCTGTTAAGTTTCCGTTACTGTTTGCATTTTGCTTCTGATTAAATTACAATTTAAAAAATGGTTTGCTTTGCAGCGTTATTATATCAATTATAGGCATATTTAAACATGGTTTGTACGGTATAATCCAAGTTCTTATATCTAATATTTTTTTATGTCTTTCCATTTTTAACTCAACCTCTATATTGTAGATGATCATTGTAATTTTGAATGGTTTCCTATTGAAAAATTTTTGAAAAGTCGTTTGAACCGGTAAGAGGCTATTCTCATTACAAAATCATCAAAATCCTTATTTTTCGTCCTTATGGGGTGTTTTTGCACTTTTGAATACTTTATCTATTTGTATATTAAGAAAGTAATAACTTCCATAAGAATAAACAATTGTATGTGTTTTAAATATCATTTTGTGACGACATTAATTTTAAAAACAATCTTGTTTTCCCGATCTCCATCGTCATATTGTTTTGAGCATTATTGGAAAGCCAGATTTCTTATAGTGATAATCATAATTACATGTCCCTTCAGTCACCCAAAGATTACAATCGGCTTTACAAGTTACACAATTATGTTATATTCAAGCCTACATTTCTCAGTTCTTAGTTTTTAATACTAAACAATTTACTCCTTTTTTATTTATTATTTATTAAACACTGACCACCATATTTTTATTCTTCTTCATGATAAAAAAAAATAAATCTTTGTAATGAGGGAATTACGATGGCTCTCTTAGAAAAAAGTTTATGATTAAAAATATGTAAATTGAGAAAATTCTAAAACGGAAGAAAGCGCATCGTAAAAAAGAGAACACAGAAAATGCGCAAAGAGAAAAATGCGCACCCAGAAAATAGCAATGTAAAAAGAAAGTGATATTTCAACACCAATGTTAGACAAAGTTACATAATATACTCCAAGTTGAGACAGAACAGTTTTAACCCAACGGGATTTGAACCTACCAATTCACGCGGCACCAACTCGTCTCGCCCTCCATGCATTAAGTCCGACGTGCAAACACTTCTATCAATAAGCTCTACAAAAATATAGCATTCTTGGCAGACCACTATCACAGCTTGTACACGGAGGAAGCGGGCTGGCTTGGACTATAACTTCAAAGGGTAAGACCGCTCGCCTCATAAATACAACAAGGACCATTACTTGACCAGACTAGCGACACACAAATGCAGGCACGAAGAAAAAAAAAGCGCAACCAGAAAAAAGCACCAAAAAAGCGCACACAGAAAAAATGCGCAAAGAGAAAAATTCGCAACAGAAATTTGAGCACACAGAAAAATGCGACCTCAGAAATTTGCGTAAGCAGAAAAAAAAGAGCACACAGAAAAATAAACAAACAGAAAATTCTACAAATCGAACGCTCGGCAAAAAAGATTAAGGCGATGTGTAAAATTATAAGTGCGTGTTTTAGCTTGTATGTGTCTTAATCCCATTTATTTATAAAATATTTAATGAATAAATCGTTTGTTTTTAATTTATTGAAACATAAATTGTTAAGGTATTATAATTATATGTATGTTTTGATCGCAGGTGTTTTGAACATAGTTGCTTAGCGAACACGTTGTTTGACCACAGCTATTTATATTGAGTATTTTAAACCTTTTTAAGAGGTGAAAGCAACCCAATCGGAATATACAGTAACCTTAAAATGTAGATTGTCATTTTTTTTCCAAACCTTTAAATGATACAAAATAAATAATTACTACGGTTGTATTAAATTAGGGTAAACAATCGATACATTTGTTCAAAAATTTAAAAACTTAAAATGTTCTAAAAGTATAAATAAGGTGCGCGGACCTTTGACCACAGGTGCTTTGACCATAGGGGGTTTGACCATAAAGAGAATCTGTATAATTTGCTGGTAATTTTCACCAACAACAAGAAACATGGCAATAAGAAAACGAAAGAGTAGATACACTGTTGACGCCACACCACATTGCTTCACACACTGTTTCGTTCACACACTTGTTTTCACGCTAGCACACCACTTTCAAGGGGAGGCCACTCACACACACACTCTCTCCGTGCCTACACGTTCTCATTTTGACATCTAGGCCTATGTCACAATTTATATTAGTTGTACTACAGGAAAAAGCGTTTTAAATTTTAAAATTTTTAAATAAATAGCAAGCGTAACAACGTGGTGACGCTGACAAATAAAGAAACAGTTTTGTTCTCGAACCTGTAAGTTTACAACATTTACGTTTCTACTAGAGGCGTAGCGAGGGGGGGGGAGGTACATGAATCCCCGGGCGCCGACCGTAGGGGGCGCCAAAATGGGGGATTGTAAAAAAAACTTACCTTTAATACTTATCTTTAAGTTAAATAATATTTATATTATAAAAATAACAATACAAAATAATAGTATTGCTTTCCTGCCGAAAATATTCTCTTTTCTTAAAACAAGCAAAGGCGCTTATAATATTGTTGGATATATTATATTCGATGCCCTCAGTTCTTTACACAGGTAATCAATTTAAGTAATAGTTTGTTACGTTTTGAATATTGGGATATCGCCTTTTTTGTCATTTTGAACGAATATAGCAATATGAATATAGCAATGTGAATGAACGATTACACGTGTCTAAAAATTATTTTTCCTTTTGCAAAACTGTATCTGTCGCCACAAGCAGATGATGAAAACAGTAACACTACAGCTCACACCGTTAGGGTTAGTTTTTGTTTTTTTTTGCGGGAGGGGGGGGGGTCTGGAGGTATAGTAGCTCCTCCCTGCAATTATTTACAATTTTGAAAAACTACGCTCTTCAGAAGCCAACAGACATTGGAAGTGTTAATAGTAAACTAAAAAAAAAAAACATTCTGTACACAATATTCCAGTTTTTATTGTTCAATAGACGAGCACATCTGTTTTGTGTGCTTAAGAAGCTACTACTTGAAGCTCATTGTAAAGATCATCAACATTAATATATTTATCATCAGAATTACACCTGTCCTTAGATCGCCGGTTCATACGATGCAGCGATCAGTAAATTAATATAAAAATTAGACAGCCATCTGAATTTTTTAAAATTAAAGGATTTACATTAAATACAATTGTAACACATATAATTGTTTTCATCCAAGGGAGGGGGGGATAAAAAATATGTTGTAATTTATAAGGTTGCGGCCCCTGTGGGACAGCAACTGTTGATGTCGTTTTTGTCACTCTCTTCGGTGAGCGATTTTACCTGTTTCCCATGTCACGTGACATGTGATTATGGGTAGTGCGTGCCTGTGGCCGTGTCAGTCAGACCCAAGGCTGCTGTGGACACGGAGTGTGACGTTGCCAATTGGTAGATAATGTAGACCTCATGAAGGGCTACAGTTTATGTGTTCTACATTCTGTTTACTACTATTTTCTACTGTCCTTAATCGCCGTTTATGGCTTGATGTTAAAGTCAATAAATCAAGCAGTTGACAACAGCCTCGTTTCATTGTGTGCTATATCTTAGGATCAGCCCTTCTAAGCACAACACCTCAGTGGGTAATAAGCAATACCTGTCTTATTATATTACCACATACGTAGCTAGAGGTAGGCGGGTGGGGCGGCCGCCATAGGCGTTTTTAAATAATGACGACTACACATTTTTGCGCCCCCCCCCCCCTTGGATAACGCCCCAGGCGACTGCCTAGTTCGCTTTATAGGTAGCGCAAGCCCCGTATGCATCTAAATTCCCGTAAATCTTATCTAGAATTACCATGATTTTAATATGTAAACATAAACATACATTTATTTTACTTCGTTTTAGTTTTATTTATTTCCCATTAATATTTTCAACATACATAAGGGAAATAACCTAAAATTTTGATTTAATATTATGTAGAAATGTTTTATCATATAATTGAAAAATACATTTAATGTTTAATATGTAAGTAAGTGTTAATTTTAAATAACATATGTGAAAGTCTGTCAAAAGTATATGTTTTATGGAGATTAGATTTAACAAGTGTAACAACTTTACTGAGAAAACTGAAATCGTAATTAAATGATATATTACAAGACACTTGAACACTTCGATTGAAGCTATAGAGCATGCGGCAAACCTCCTGTCAGAACACCCTGAATCACCGAATAGTCAGATTGTATTTCTTACAGATGCCAAATCAGTCCTGCAATCCCTAAAAAATCCAGAGTCCTATATTCAAACACTTATGACAGCACTAGAGAGGCTAAAAAATACCTGCAGCAAGATTATGCTGCAGTGGATCCCGGGCCACTGCCAGATCCAGGGTAACGAGATCGCAGACTAGCTGGCAAAAATTGGGGGAAAGAAACCACAACCGGAAATTTCGCTACACCCAAAAGAAATAAAAAGAATAATAAAAACAAACAAACGCAAATGTGGTCTGTCACACACCCTCACTACAATAAAGACGACGGCTATTATAATTTGACGACGAAAACAACACTACATAATCTTTCGACTTAGAACAGGCCACAACAGACTAAATCAACACATGCACATAAAACTGAAGGTTGGGTGTGGCGAAATGTGCCCTTGTGGCAAGGTCCCGGAAAATACGGAGCACGTACTCAAGGAATGTACTTTGTATAGCCAGGCACGAGTCAGACACTGGCCCCTGCCCACACCACTCAGGGAAAAATTATATGGGGCATCTGCCAAACTGGAGACCACAGTCCGGTTTGTCCACGAAGTTGGACTTGTTGTCTGAATTCTCCACCATATTCACAATCAAGAACGAAGTAGAAGAAGAAGAAGAAGAAGAAGAAGAAGAAGAAGAATAGTGGTATGATTTGGTTGTGGCTTTTGGCTGCTTGAATATACTAATTTTTTAATTACTTAAAAAATTGTACATACTGAATTGTGACAACAACAGCATTCAGCAAAACAAACTAACTCTGTAAATTACATGTCTGGACCAAAGAAATATTTTTTTTACTACGGTAGTTCTTAACAGTCTAGATGAAATACTACATAGAGTGTTTTGAGCAACACTATACAATTATACAACGATCAACTGAGTAGCTTTGCCGGCCGTCAAGAACTCGACCAGTTCTCATTCATTTAGAACTGAGCATGTTGGTATTAGCAGTACACATCGTTATAAATATTATCATGCAGTGGCGTAGCGAGGTCGGGTGTCACCCGGTGCGGCACTTAATGGTGTCACCCCCCCCCCCCCCAGAGGCGCAGCGACCCTTCCCGGGGACAAATTTTCAAATTTTCGATTTGCATCCCCCCTCAAGTTTTCGATTTGCACCCCCCACCTCAAACTTTTTCTTTATATATTTTGCTATTTTTTGCCTTGGTGTCACCCCCCCTAAATGGTGTCACCCGTTGCGGTCCGCACCCCCCACCCCCCTCTCGCTACGCCCCTGTTATCATGCCATTTCTCTAACAGTGTTTCTCTATTAAATAATATGTTTGGTGTTTAACTAAGATTTTAGCGACTAAAAATAAACTACCCCATAGCTAATGATTATTTATGGTTGCAACATTTTTTTATAGATACAAGCGTGTGTACATCATTGAATCATTAATTACATCAAACTCCTTAGACTGAATTCCTAGTAGAAAGTTTCCAATCTCAAAGATCACACCTTATACAATTCAACTAATTCGTTTCGTTAAATACAGCATTCTATACACAGTTCTATAAAAATTGTGAACAAACTTCATCGAATGTCCTGCCAAGCCTAACCGTATCAGGAAAGAAAGTTTAATTATTGTACTGACCAAGTAGACACATGAGTTAGGGCCGGCGGGGTCTAACAACACACATATGAAAAAAATTAAGACAGATTACAAATTAATTACGATGAAAACATTAAATACATACAAAAGCATAACAAATGAATAACTCAAGATGTCATTTTTAAAAGAATTTTTTGGGAATAATGTATTACGTAAAGAAGAATGCCCATAGTGTCTAAGTTACGTCCCATATATATATATATATATATATATATATATATATATATATATATATATATATATATAAATATATTACAATAAAGTTGATTGAAATAACTCCTATTTTATTTTCAAAATATTTTAAATTTATCGAATTTTAAAGATTAAATAGTTATAAACAAAATTGATTATTTTATTGTGTACTTTGTTATCTAAGTTACTCTGTATTACAGTGTGCACTATTTATAAGACCGAGTGAATAATATTATTCTTAGCCTCTAGCATACGCATTAAACTAATTCATTTAATATATACGTTTACAAACACTAGCTATTAGTTCAAATTAGACAATATCGTGCTTCTGCTCTTTCTTTAAACTTCTTATAATTTTAACCACAATCTTCACAGTACCCGTACTCGTAGATTACAAATTATGTTTGTAGTTTTGCATGATGTCTGATTTGTTGGCTGCCTTACAACTTGGTTTTCACAATGTGGCGTGGCTTCTGTTCCGTGTTCTGATTTTGTGTGTTTTCTTCTTTCTCCGTTGTTGTAGAGAGTACGATTCGGCAGTATCATCATAATACCCTCCTTTAATGTCAATGCATTTTTGCAGTTTTTGTTTTCTTGTCTTTTGTTACATTTGGGTTGAAGTCTTGTTGCCTTTTAACTGGTGTTATATCTGCCCCCTTGTTTGCCTGTGTTTTATTTTATTTATTTTTTTGACTTGGGTTTTTTAGTTTCTAAAGAGTTGGGAGTTGACTCTTGATTGTGACATATTGCTGGTTGTTGCTGGCGTTTTCTAATTGCTGTATGCTCCTTTTTTATGGGTCTGTTACTTGTCATTTCTGAGTTGACGATCATTTTGCTGGTGTGGCTTTCTGGTGAACTGGTGCTGTAACTTGTTGTTGAGGGTACCGTAGCTTCGAGTGTTGGTGTTGTCGGTAAATCCTTATGTGGTGTGTATGTAGGCTTTGGCGTCATTGTTGGTGACTTAGGTGTTACAATCTATGTTGCCTGTGATGTTGTTGGGTCTGCTTGTTGTGGTGACTCTTGGTTTGTTGCCTGTGATGTTGTTGTGTATGCTTGTTGCGGTGACTCTTGGTTTGTTGCCTGTGGTAATGTTGTGTCTGCTTGTTGCGGCGACTCTTGGTTTGTTGCCTGTGGTGTTGTTGGGGCTTCTTGTTGTTGTGACTCTTGGTTTATTGCCTGTGATGTTGTTGGGTCTTCTTGTTGCGGTGACTCTTGGTTTGTTGCCTGTGATGTTGTTGGGTCTTCTTGTTGCGGTGACTCTTGGTTTGTTGCCTGTGTTGTTGTTGGGTCTGCTTGTTGCAGTAACTCTTCGTTTGTTGCCTGTGATGTTGTTGGGTCTGCTTGTTTCGTTGACTCTTGGTTTGTTGCCTATGTTGTTGTTGGGTCAGCTTGTTGCGGTCACTCTTGGTTTGTTGCCTATGTTGTTGTTGGGTCAGCTTGTTGCGGTGACTCTTGGTTTGTTGCCTGTGATGTTGTTGGGTCTTCTTGTTGCGGTGACTCTTGGTTTGTTGCCTGTGATTTTGTTGGGTCTTCTTGTTGCGGTGACTCTTGGTTTGTTGCCTGTGATGTTGTTGGGTCTTCTTGTTGCGGTGACTCTTGGTTTGTTGCCTGTGTTGTTGTTGGGTCTGCTTGTTGCAGTAACTCTTCGTTTGTTGCCTGTGATGTTGTTGGGTCTGCTTGTTTCGTTGACTCTTGGTTTGTTGCCTATGTTGTTGTTGGGTCAGCTTGTTGCGGTCACTCTTGGTTTGTTGCCTATGTTGTTGTTGGGTCAGCTTGTTGCGGTGACTCTTGGTTTGTTGCCTGTGATGTTGTTGGGTCTGCGTGTTGTTGTGACTCTTGGTTTGTTGTCTGTGATGTTGTTGGGTCTGCTTGTTGCGGTGACTCTTGGTTTGTTGCCTGTGATGTTGTTGGGTCTGCTTGTTGCGGTGACTCTTGGTTTGTTGCCTGTGATATTGTTGGGTCTTCTTGTTGCGGTGACTCTTGGTTTGTTGCCTGTGATGTTGTTGGGTCTTCTTGTTGCGGTGACTCTTGGTTTGTTGCCTGTGATTTTGTTGGGTCTGCTTGTTGCGGTGACTCTTGGTTTGTTGCCTGTGATTTTGTTGGGTCTTCTTGTTGCGGTGACTCTTGGTTTGTTGCCTGTGATTTTGTTGGGTCTTCTTGTTGCGGTGACTCTTGGTTTGTTGCCTGTGATGTTGTTGGGTCTTCTTGTTGCGGTGACTCTTGGTTTGTTGCCTGTGATTTTGTTGGGTCTGCTTGTTGCGGTGACTCTTGGTTTGTTGCCTGTGATGTTGTTGGGTCTGCTTGTTGCTGTGACTATTGGTTTGTTGCCTGTGATATTGTTGGGTCTGCTTGTTGCGGTGACTCTTGGTTTGTTGCCTGTGTTGTTGTTGGGTCTTCTTGTTGCGATGACTTTTGGTTTGTTAGCTGTGATGTTGTTGGGTCTTCTTGTTGCGGTGACTCTTGGTTTGTTGCCTGTGATGTTGTTGGGTCTGCTTGTTGCGGTGACTCTTGGTTTGTTGCCTGTGTTATTGTTGGGTCTTCTTGTTGCGATGACTTTTGGTTTGTTAGCTGTGATGTTGTTGGGTCTTCTTGTTGCGGTGACTCTTGGTTTGTTGTCTGTGATGTTGTTGGGTCTGCTTGTTGCTGTGACTATTGGTTTGTTGCCTGTGATATTGTTGGGTCTGCTTGTTGCGGTGACTCTTGGTTTGTTGCCTGTGATATTGTTGGATATTTCTTGTTGCGTTGATTCTTGGTTTGTTGCCTGTGATGTTATTGGGTCTACTTGTTGCTGTGACTCTTGGTTTGTTGCCTGTGATGTTGTTGGGTCTTCTTGTTGCTGTGACTCTTGGTTTGTTGCCTGTGATATTGTTGGATATTTCTTGTTGCGTTGATTCTTGGTTTGTTGCCTGTGATGTTGTTTGCTGTCTGACAATGGTTTGTCCAGCGTTTGTTTGACACGTATGTTTGACAGGCTTGTTGTCTGGCCGGTAATGCGATTAAAATGTTGACTTTTGTGTCTTGGAGAATTAACGGTTGTTAGTGTATGGGATTGAAGAGATTTTGGATTCTGTTTTAGTTCAAATTCAAGTCTTATTATTGCAATATACTTATACTAAAGACAATATACAATTATATTTGAACATTGTATTTTAAGGTTTCTTTTTAAAACTATGTTTTATACATATATCTCATAATTTTGAAAACATTATTTTAAATAAGTATGACTATTTATACTGACATCTATACTTATCTAATACCTTATATTTTAGGAAAGAGAACACATACATTGACATGTCTTAGCAAAGAGGTTAAAAAGACCAAAGAGTAAACTTATTGTGTGCGACATGTTATGACGCTATAGAATAATCACACATTTTTCCAAACATGCATAGACATTTTTAGGATGGGCTAGATCTAAGATTTTGACAATTTTGAGAAAAACAAGAATGTATTAATAGTTAAACTATAAACAGAAGACAAATGGTTAAAGTACTGACCATCATTGAAACTATTTTGAATATGTTGCTACGTCATAGCTTTGATTAATGTTTAAATACAGCTTCTCTAGCAAATAAAGAAACACTTAACTTTTAATACCTTTAATTATATAACTTTTTGTTTAAGCGTTTTACATTAGTCTGCAAAAAAAACATATTTTTACATGGTATGGTTCCCTACATTTGAAATAATAGAGGACAAGTGTATCTCTCATTACTTTATGTCTAAATGCTAAATACAATTTTATGAAAGTTTCTTTGTTAATTAAATGCACCACAATTTTATAGGTATTATTTTTTAAGTCATTAATTGTATTTTCATTAGTCATAAGCAAAGCATTACATTTTTGTCTATTATGTACTTTTTATCTTCAGTTTTTACTACTGCTTGTTCGAATGTACTAATAGGTTGCAAGTCAATTGCTCATCCAGTGCTTTATATTGCTATCTCAGAAAACATTATACTAATCAGTTTGTTGACTGCACTGCTTTATTAGAAACTGCAATGACATGATTATACTATCAATGATAATAAATCGCTATTTTAATTGGGTTTTTTTTTATATTTTTCATTGTGCTTCATATTTTACTTTAAATCAAATACACAGTATTACTAAAAATTTAAAAAAAAGTCAGAGAATAACTTCTGTTTTGCATGCATTGACATGTTTTTTTATTACCAGCTAATTATTCCAATTCAGTAATTGGAATAGAGAGAGTCAATTAAACAATTCACAGATAACAGCCAATCGACTCTGCTGAGTGTGTTTTGTTTAAATTATTGAATGGCTTTCTGTATTCACACGTGTTGAATGTTTAATTCAAAGGGAAATAAGCGAGTAAATCTTATATAAAGCAGGACACCATAGTTGTTTCCTATAATTAAGTTTCTTCCTTCTTCTAAAGACCTTACACCATTTTTTTTATTTATTTTTTTTACATTTTCCTTGCTTCTCTATTTTTCTAGTAATTTTTAGTTTGAATTTTATGATGTTTTTAATATTCTCAATCGGTGTAATACAAAAACTTTATCTGGCAAGTATGAAAGCGACAAGTTGGTTACCTACTAACACGTCCAATTAAACATCAGAAATAAGTTTTACTCTTGTGAATCTCTATCCGAGCTCACAAGCCAACGATAAACCCTGACATACTAAAGCTAACAGTGAGGCAATACGAAATGACTTTGTGAATTACTATTATGTTATTAGAAGAAACAAGTAATTAAAAAAAGTCTAGTGACAATTTTAGCGCAATTTCCTTATGTTATCTAAAAATAGCTCTGTCGTAGCGTAAATCAAGAGCAGGGTTAGTAAAACTATTGGTTAGTTATTAAAACGTTTTTTATTAATTTTTTTTTCAGTATTTTACATGTTTTATTTAGAATAGAGTAACATGACGAAAAACCATTTCGCGCCCAGCTACCGAACGTGATGTCGCAGCCATTGAACGTGATGGCGCAGCTATTGAACGTGATGACGCGTGTGGTGTGGTTGCATAAAATGCCTACTAATTCGGTCCAAATTTTAATTTATTAAAAAAAAATTTTGTGACCGAACGAAAGGATATTTTTGAAAACTTTCTTCGGCAATATTGTTCTAAAGTATGGCAGGAATCGATTGGTACATGTTTCAAGTCGCTAAGTGGTCTGGTTGCCGAGATATGGGCCAAAAACTGCATTTTTTCTAGGTTTTTTGGCTTTTCCGGGAAATCTATGAAAGAAACCCGGAATTTTTATGGCCTATGTTCATCCTCGTAACTTGCTTAACATAATTGCTTTGGAACTAGTCATCGATATTGCTTCGTTGAGGAGGAGATACGACTTAAAGCTGCGGACACACATTCATCCATTCATCCATCCATCCAGAAATGACGGGTTAATAAACGCAATTCTCCAGAATGGAAATTGCGCTAAAAAAATTACTATGGTAGTTTTTTACTGCCTTGTTGAAATACATTGATTGTGTCGCTTAATATATCCAATACTTACCAAACAACATGCATTCACATATATAAGTAAATAAACAAGAGATTGCATCAAACACTCAAATCTAACCGAATAAAAACGTGCTTCGTGGCTTTTTGTCTTCCCGATAAGCTATGTCTATTGAATGTATCTTGATAAATATTGTCTTGGTCTCTAGACTGACTACATCAACAGCGATGTCAAATTGTATGGAACTGAACAGAACCTTAAACAAAATCCGCAGGCGTTAGAGAATAAGGTGTGATCATGTCATCAAACAGTCACATACTTCCCACACATGTCTGAGTATTGAAAAGATTATGTTTTATTTTATATAGGCATAGGAGAATAGGTGGGATCATTCTATCGAATGCAGATAATGGGGACCTGTTTGTCGCTTCAGACCTGTAATTTACAGCCTCAGTTTGTTCGTTTTAGTATTACACTATCCTTCATCGGCTCGTGATGACTAATACCCATTTGCAATAATAATACTTCTGTCTGACATATAATTTCTTTTATTTAAAATTATTATAATATTCTAAATTGGTAATAAAAATGTATACCTGTTTACACTAAGTTGTTAGCTAAGCTTTGAAATAGTATCTATTAAAGAACTTATCTTTTGTGTATATTAGATGCATAGATTAATTTTAATCACTCTGATATATAAAGGGTGCAGACTAATAGTAACACCCAATGGCTCAGAAAACATTACAATATTTGTACAAAATGGAAAACAAAACTGATGTATCGATAGTCAAAACATAAAATACCAATACTTATTTCATAAGTTAATTGTTTTCCAGTGGAACAAAATGAAGACGTCGAAAATAATAACTAGGCCTATATTATAAATACGAGCCGACCCGCGGCATATCATACGCCGCTATTTAGTTGTTTTATTTTCTACTTTTCAGTAATTCATAATTTGTGAATTCGACAGTACCAATGCTGGCACTGAAAATATTTGCTTTACAACACTATCAGTTGGTCGTTAAGAATGATACTACCCTCACCCTACTTTCCCCCAACCACTACCCTACACCCCCCCCCCCCCCCCCCGTGAAAGCAGCCTCCTCTTAGTTTACCTCCCCTAAGTTTAAAATCGTTTCAAACTAAATTATCTGCTCCTAAGAGCCGTCACTAAACCCGGCTCTACGAATGTAAACATTAGCGTGAACCACAGCTCACCAGACCATGTAGGGGTGGGGTTGGCAGGGATCGCGCTTACAGCTTGTTTTCTAGCATCTCCCAAGAGAATTATATATAAAGATGGCTGTTCTTCGTTAACATCATCACAATACTTTATTTAAAATAACTTGATCTTATGTAGTTACTGCACATTGATACATGCTCGCGAGCCGCAGGTTGCCGACCCCTGATTTAGGGAAATTATAAACAAGAAGGCATACTTTATTAATGCTGACTTATTCACACCTTTTGAAATAGAGTATTTAATTATAATGCCGTGTTGTATATTTAACTTGCGTCGCACTTTAATCAATATATATATATATATATAGATCACAAAATTTTAACATATTTTTGTATATGTAATTTTAAAATACAGAGTTATTTAACAGACAAATCAATAAGCTTCATTAGTTTATATATATGGCAATACATTTCATTTTAACTATTTTTATAATGGTTGTCTCCCTTAATTATAAATTATTATGGCTGAATTTACTGATATATTACTACTAGTGACTTTTCTGTTGATAACGACTGCTAACACCAACGTATGGGGCTAGATCTGATGTCCAATGAATGTGTTCATTTTTATTCTTAAACAGTTTTGACATGCGTGCCTGCTTCTATAGCTATTACATTTAAAACATTAGCTGGGTAATTAGGATGCTACAGTGATTAGCATTAGGTTTACGTGTTTGGAATTCACATCAAACATGAAATTATTTTATCATTTAATTTTAAATTGTTGTGATTATTTACAACTTTTTAAAGTTGTTAAACTTAACTTGCAATAACAAGCTGGGTTGCAAACAACATAATGTCATTTCAGTGGTCACGAATACATTCCAACCTGACTTACTAAAAAAAGATCAGCTTTATCTTTGAAGAGACCAGAATCTCTCTACAGACTGGCTTTACCACACCAGAGACCAGTGTCTCTCAACGAAGCCGTCTGACCATACATCATACCATTCTATTTCAATAGATTACGCGTACCATACAACATACCATTCTATTTCAATAGATTAGGCGTACCATACAACATACCATTCTATTTCAATAGATTAGGCGTACCATACAACATACCATTCTATTTCAAAAGATTAGGCGTACCATACAACATACCATTCTATTTCAAAAGATTAGGCGTACCATACATCATACCATTCTATTTCAAAAGATTAGGCGTACCATACAACATACCATTCTATTTCAAAAGATTAGGCGTACCATACAACATACCATTCTATTTCAATAGATTAGGCGTTCCATACAACATACCATTCTATTTCAATAGATTAGGCGTACCATACAACATACCATTCTATTTCAATTGATTAGGCGTACCATACAACATACCATTCTATTTCAATTGATTAGACGTACCATACAACATACCATTCTATTTCAATTGATTAGGCGTACCATACAACATACCATTCTACTTCAAAAGATTAGGCGTACCATACAACATACCATTCTATTTCAATTGATTAGGCGTACCATACAACATACCATTCTATTTCAATTGATTAGGCGTACCATACAACATACCATTCTATTTCAATTGATTAGGCGTACCATACAACATACCATTCTATTTCAATTGATTAGGCGTACCATACAACATACCATTCTATTTCAATTGATTAGGCGTACCATACAACATACCATTCTACTTCAAAAGATTAGGCGTACCATACAACATACCATTCTATTTCAATTGATTAGGCGTACCATACAACATACCATTCTATTTTAAAAGATTAGGCGTACCATACAACATACCATTCTATTTCAATTGATTAGGCGTACCATACAACATACCATTCTATTTCAATTGATTAGACGTACCATACAACATACCATTCTATTTCAATTGATTAGACGTACCATACAACATACCATTCTATTTCAATTGATTAGACGTACCATACAACATACCATTCTATTTCAATAAATTAGGCGTACCATGCAACATACCATTCTATTTCAAAAGATTAGGCGTACTATACAACATACCATTCTATTTCAAAAATTTGGCGTACCATACAAAATACCATTCTATTTCAAAAGATTAGGCGTACCATACAACATACCATTCTATTTCAAAAGATTAGGCGTACCATACAACATACCATTCTATTTCAATTGATTAGGCGTACCATACAATATACCATTATATTTCAATAGATTAGGCGTACCATACAACATACCATTCTATTTCAATAGATTAGGCGTACCATACAACATACCATTCTATTTCAATAGATTAGGCGTACCATACAACATACCATTCTATTTCAATAGATTAGGCGTACCATGCAACATACCATTCTATTTCAAAAGATTAGGCGTACCATACAACATACCATTCTATTTCAATAGATTAGGCGTACCATACAACATACCATTCTATTTCAATTGATTAGGCGTACCATACAATATACCATTCTATTTCAAAAGATTAGGCGTACCATACAACATACCATTCTATTTCAAAAGATAAGGCGTACCATGCAACATACCATTCTATTTCAAAAGATTAGGCGTACTATACAACATACCATTCTATTTCAAAAATTTGGCGTACCATACAAAATACCATTCTATTTCAAAAGATTAGGCGTACCATACAACATACCATTCTATTTCAAAAGATTAGGCGTACCATACACCATACCATTCTATTTCAAAAGATTAGGCGTACCATAAAACAAACCATTCTATTTCAATTGATTAGGCGTACCATACAATATACCATTCTATTTCAATTGATTAGGCGTACCATACAATATACCATTCTATTTCAAAAGATTAGGCGTACCATACAACATACCATTATATTTCAATAGATTAGGCGTACCATGCAACATACCAGTCTCGCTCATTAGACTAGGCTTACCATACAAAACAACCAGCCCCTCTCAATAGAGCAGGCTTACAATTTAACACACCAGCCTCTCTCAATAGACTGGACGTACCATACAAGAGACCAGCCTCTCTAAATAGACTAGTTTTGATATACAAGACAGAGGCGTAGCGAGGGGGGGGGTGCGGTTTGCACCGAGTGACACCATTTAGGGGGTGACACCAAGGCAAAAAATAGCAAAATATATAGAGAAAAATGTGGAAAGGGGTGCAAATCGAAGGTTGGGGGGGTGCAAATCGAAAATTTGAAAGTTTGTCCCCGGGAATGGTCGCTACGCCTCTGGGGGGTGGCACCATTAAGTGCCGCACCAGGTGACACCCGACCTCGCTACGCCACTGATACAAGATACCTTATTCTAATAACAGACTAGTATTTCTATACAACTGACGAGCCTCTCTCAACTGACCAGACTTACCATACACGACACCGGCATCTTTCAATAGACCTGTCTTACCACACAAGATTCCAGCCTTTCTCAACACAACACACCAGTCTTACCATACAACAGACCAGCCTCTCTCAACACAACACACCAGTCTTACCATACAAATGTTCAGCCTCTCTCAACCGACTGGTCTGACCTTTAAAGAATTCAATGTGGCAGTTATTGACATGTCTTTTTTACTTCAAAAGCAGTTAGCAGTTAGTTGGCAATCGCTAAACTTGGGTCGCATCCCTAGCCCCTGACCAGATTACAAGGGCAGATGTAGGATAAAAGCTGTCAAATTTGAACACATGCAAGCACTTAAACCTGTTCTTTCTTTAGACATACATAAATTCTATGATGATTTGCCACCTTTTGTAAAAAAAAAAAGTTCTACTAAATTTGTAATGCTTCTAGTTTTTCCTGTGATTTTTGCATTCAAGAATGAATAAAAAAGAAGTAAATATGTGTATTATGTATATATATATATATATATAAGTAAATATTTGAATTATGTTGTATTATATATATATATATATATATATATATATATATATATATATATATATATATATATATATATATATATATATATATATATATATATATATATGTTACGGTCAAAGCCCAAGGTCGGCCAATGCTAGGATTGGCCGGCAAATCCGCGCATTGGCCAATATCGCCTCCCATTGGTCGGTCAAAGTCTGAAATAGCTCTTGATTAGATGATCATCTGGCTAGAGACGACCGGCCAAAGTCCGAATTAGAAGATCATGAGCAGATTTTTGTTTTTTTTATGCCGTAAGGATCATGAAATTAAGTCTTTATTGATCATTAATTAAAGTAAATGACAGAAACATTCAAATTTTTTATTGTACTATAGTCTCAATCAATCAATATTATCATTTGTTACAACAAGTTGAACTTTTATGGCATTTAGAATTACATAGCAGCTTGTTATTTTCACACTTGCAGCGATTTGTTGTGCACTTAGTTGTTCAATTGCAGCGAGTGTAGCCTTGGCCCCAAGTTAATGATTGTGAAGATGCGATGGTTCGTAGTGATTTTTCCTCAGTGCCAACTGACGAAAATAAGAGCAGTTTTTCGTGAAGAATTGAAAACTCACTTCTAGCATGCAGTTGTTTTAGAACACCATGTTCCGTTCCTAATTTGTAGAAACCGCCCTCGACGCTCATGACAACTGCAATCACGCTTCGGCGATCACCGTGACCTCTGTCAACATCTGGAAAACGGATGCGTACATTGTCACCCACTTCACCATCTTTAAATTTTGTATTTGATGTTTTAAGCATCTTAGCACCTTGAGTTTGCAAGCCAGTATGAGCTGCTGATCTGTGTTCCATGATGTCTTTTTTGTTGTGACACAATCTGCAGGTAATGTTCCCTCCGTACCCTTCGTCTGCTTCATTGGGTATTCCACTTATAGCATGGACATCGTTGCCACAGGATCCACAAGAATGAGCTGCACTACAATGTTTTTCACAAACTATATAGAATCTGTTGGCCACATTATTGTCAAGCAACTGGTCTGGACGTTCCGCCACGGCAGTAGATGTGTTAGCTGAGGATGTCGTTGCATTTATGGCAACCTCCATTTCTTGTTCAATGTTCTCAAAATCTTCCTCAGTAACTATTTTATCGAGAGCCCATATATGGAAACTAACATGGATTTACATTTTTTTTCTTTTGACAGTCATCTGCTATGTCTGTCTCATGGTCTGACAGCCCTTTTGATCCATGTCGCCTTGCATATAGAATGCTATGCAAACAAGAGCTAAACAATACGTTGCTCTCAATAAAAACGCACCCAGAATAATGAAAATGCGATCACAACTTAGTCTAGATAGAACATTGGCCAGGACATCCCGGCCAATTTGCAAAGTACGCTGTCAAGTTTAAGCTCTTCGGACTTTGGCCAGTACGTCCCGGCCAGTGCGCGCATTGGCCGGCCAATGTACGAAATACGATCTTAGTGCTAAGTTCTTCGGGCTTTGGCCAAGAGAGTCGGCCAATGCGCGGATTGGCCGGCCAATCCTGGGTTTGGCCGCACTTCGGGCTTTGACCGTAACATATATATATATATATATATATATATATATATATATATATATATATAATTAGATAGATATATATATATATATATAGCTATATATAGCTATATTGATTGCGGTAATAGATGTCTGCGGCTGTATTATATTGCCATATTGTCTGCGGCAATAGATTATATGTAACTTTATTTCAGCGGCATTATTTGGAATGTTGCCATATTTAATGAAGCAATAGATGATATGTAACCTTATCACAGCGGCAATATATGATATGTTATCATATTATCCCCGGAAATAATATATTAAATGTTGTGATATTGACTGAAGACATAGCTATGTTATCATATTGACTAACGCTATATATGATACCTTATCACACTAACTGCGCATGCCAATACCTCCACGGTATGTCTGCCATACGACATGCCCCAAGCTTCGCATGACTGATCACCGTCTGCATGTCATGAACTTAGGGCCTCTTGAACGGTGTGTCATGTTAACCTTAACGCTTCAGCGATTCCCCAGACAGCGTTTATGCCAGATTTTTTGTCCCCAGTCTTTTATGTCGGCCATACGGATCATGTTGGCCATGGTTAGCATGCGTGATTGTATGTGAATTCATACACTACCCAAGTTTTTGATTAGCACGTCATTACTGTCCACTAGACGTTTTTAGTTTTGACAAAATTAAAGCACACCACATTTGTTTTCATCAGCGGGTGCCTTTATTTTTTTGTATGTGAATGTATAGCCTATGTTCCGACAAACTGTAAAACGCGTATATTTTTTCTGTACACTGTGCTTTCTGACGTACTGGTTTTTTATTGATTTTTTATTCATGTAATCGTCATTATCGGCTTTTTATAGGATGTGATTTCAAAAATTAAATAAACATTGTTCTTTCTGCTCGTAATCAGAAACTCGTAGGCTTCATAAGTCAGGCTCAGACTTTCTACCAAGCGAAGGCCCCCCCCCCCCCCCCGAAAAAAATTCTACCGCTCCCCCGAACGAAATAAAATGTATATAATTTATATAGAAAATATATACTTTTAACAGTGTCCGCCCCCCCCCCAAGAAAGTCTACCGCCCCCCCCAGAAAATTTCCAGTGCCCCCCCCCCCCCCCCGGAGAAAAAAGTCTGGAAGAAACACTGGTCAGGCTGTAGTTAGGTATTGTCATCCTTACATTTTATTAACACCCGCGTTCTAATTTTAATAGGTTATTAGTTAGCTTTATGCAGCGGCGTAGCGAAGGCGGGGCGGGGGGTGCGGATCGCACCGGGTGACACCATTTGGGGGGGGGGGGGGTGACACCATGGCACTGTAGTTCCGCCCCTGGTTGATAGATGATATCTAGCGAAGAGCATCAACAAAAATATGTTACCTTACAGTAGTTGATAGATGGTATCCAGTGAAGAGAATAAAAAACAAATATCTTATCTTAGAGTAGTTGATAGATTATATCTACTGAAGCTTAACAATAAAGGTGCATTACCTTACAGTAGTTGACAGGTAATCGCAACGAAATCGTATTAAAAATGTCATTTATTTCGGTAGATGACAGATAATTTCAATAGACAAAAAAAGTGTGTTACCTTACAGCATTTAACAGATGGTATTTGTCTAATCTCATCAACAAAAATGTATACTGTAGTTGAGAGAATATATTTTGCATAGATCATAAAATGCGTTTTTCTTTTGCGTATTTAGTTTGAAGGAGTGTAGCGCCAATAACACACCACGTCATTGTCTAAACCTTATTGACCTTTTAACAAAGGCTGCCATACTCTAAATTCACGTTTTTAAATGTTACTAGAACAAGTCTGAAGGACTTGTTTGTTTGATTGGTTTGCTACACTTAAGTTAGTGGAACCTAACTACATCCACTGCTTGTATGATCTAACTACAACAAAGTTTGTATGACCTAACTACATTAATGCCTGTATGACCTAACTACATCCAATGTTTGCTTGACCTAACTACATCAATGTTTGTATGACCTAACTTCATCCAATGTTCATATGACCTAACTACATCAATGTTTGTATGACCTAACTTCATCAATGTTTATATGACCTAACTACATCCAATTTTTGTTTGACCTAACTTCATCAAATGTTTGTATGACCTAACTACATCAATGTTTGTATGACCTAACTGCATCTGATGTTTATATGACCTAACTACATTCAATGAGTGTATGGCTTAACTACATCCAATGTTTAAAAGACCTAACTTTATCCAATGTTTATAAAACCAAAATGTATCCAATATTTGTATGACCTGACATCTTCAATATTTTGTACGACCTAACATCCTACAAAATATATACATAATGACCTTACTGCACCCTATGTGTATGACCTAACCGTATAAAATAACATATGACTTAACAGCCCCCCCCCCCCAACCCCACACGCCCAATCCCTTTTAACCCGCTACATGTCTTTATCACACGGCGTTTCAACACCGTGATACGAACAAGCTAAACATAGCACTACACGCACGAGTGATCATGCATGACTTAACATGCAGCCAGATAATTATGCATTACATGCTGGATATCTTTACCCCGTCTTTGAGAGATTACAAAGAGGCTCTATGCGCCACATATTGTGTAGACATATGTAGTCTCTTCTTCGGGATGGGAAGGGGTCGGTTAAGGGTGAAGTAGAGTGGTGGAGAGAAGGGGGTAGACGTCGTCTGATTCATGCTCAGACTAGAACTGTAACTTTTTTTTTCTAATGTTTGGTGAGGTTAATCTAAGGGTTAACAATTATTTTAACTAAAAGGTTATTTTTTATTAAACACATCATGTATCATATTTAGAAATAAAAAGTAAGGGGTTCACTTTATTTCTAAATGTAGATACAATTTTTGACAGCTTGGCCATAAAGAATTACATTTGTTAACACTGAGTTTGTTTTTATTTCCGATTTTCAAAAGTGTAGCTATATTCATACAGAATATAACCTCGAAAGCTTCATATGTAGTTTTTAGATCTTTTAACAGGATACTTTCTTTTAAATACACTAATAAAAATAATCAACTAATCAAACTTTGATGATGAAATACACCCAAGCAATCATGATTCTCTTCAACAGCGTTAACACCCTTTATTTTGAATTTTTTTTTCTCTGCTGACTTTTTCCACGACACAATTATTAAGCTGTCTTTATCTTGGTCTGTCTTATTGATATAAAATTATAAATATATATATATATATATATATATATATATATATATATATATATATATATATATAATGCCGTTTTTCTACAATCTAAAAATATGTCTCCTCCGTAAATTATTTCTAGCTGACCGAGTTTTTACTTTGTCGCAGACGTGTAGGCTAATCAACGAACCGTGAAAGACACGGGCTCTAAGAACTGCTTCACTAAACTACAGCACACTGCGCTTGTTGTGTTCTGGGTCACCATTGGCAAATGTCCATTTCTCAACGTTTGAAAAGTTCGACAGTACGCAAGGAAAGCTCAAGTTTTGACAATCAGATTCTCACATCCCAACTCCAGTCATAATTGTTAAAGTGTCTCTAGATATATTTTGTTTAGATTTTGTCAGATAAGTATTGATCAATGCTAGAAATAGATTCTGCATTTCGGATATACCTGATTATTAAAAGATTTAGCTTTGAGGTAGTATTAGCCAGGTATATGGTTTGTTTAATAACTAGAGATTGATTTGAAATGGGTTGTGAATCGACGAAAATAGTTGGGTTTTTTTTTTACCCACTAGAGATAAAAATCGTTAAGGCGAATTAAAAAAAAAAAAAACTTCGTCTGTCAACATTTTGCCAAATTTCTTATCTAAAGAAAGTCTTTCTAACAACTACAGAGAAGCTTAATTGAACTAGGAGTTATTACAGATTTAACTCGGTCAGCCAAGTGCTGCGTAAATATTGTCAGCTCCCAATTGACTCGAGTCGTTCAACCGTGTTAAAGAAATTAACGTCACCGTCTGTCTGCACAGGTAATGTAAGACCAATGGCTCCACAAAATCAATTTTTTTAGCAGTCGTCATACAGGTTGGTTTATTTAATGTTGGCGTATTCTGTATTTCTGGTTTTTTATGTATGTCGGCTTTTTCTGTATGAAAGATTAAGCAGGCTTGGTTAAGCGTAAGCAAATTAAAACCCGCCCTGTATTGAATTATAGAAATAACTTCGTGTCTCAAGACGCCAAATTTGGAGACGTAGGAATCATACGTTTATTATAGATGACAAACATAATCTAAATATACATGCGTAAATTATAACGTTATATAAAATTTAAAGAACAGCCAACTAGTCTTTATATATATGCAAACATATACATATATATATATATATATATATATATATATATATATATATATATATATATATATATATATATATATTTATATATATTTATATATATATGTATATATATATATATATATATATATATATATATATATATATATATATTTATACGTATATATATATATATATATATATATTTATATATATTTATATATATATGTATATATATATATATATATATATATATATTTATACGTATATATATATATATATATATATATATATTTATTTATTTATTTATTTATATATATATACTTATCTATAATATAAGCGGGCTGAGCGTGTGTCAGTCCTTCCTTCCTTCTGTCATCGCTATAGCTTTTGGAACCATAAAAGTAAACATTCGCACCATGCTGTGCTTTTCAGTGCACCGCAGTGTCTTATTAGAAGTAATAGAGTAGGGTTTGTTTATATAACGACATAGAGCAATTTTATAAATGACACTGTGTTTACTTTTTTGCATAACGTTATGAAAATATTAAATATTCGCATATTGCTAAAACATATTAAAAAGATCAACGTCAAATATCATTTTAGTTTATATTCCTAGAAAAAATGGATACATTTCCATAAAAGTAGGTCGAAAAAACTAATTAATTCAACTTTTTTTTGTGGTAACTTTTTTCAAGGGAGGTAATTTGAAAATATATTTAACTCAACAATAATTTAAGTTAATCTTTTTTGTATTACTACCGCATTGATTAGTATATGTTAATGTTCATAATTAAAAGAGAAAAATGTTAAGATTATTTATATTATTTTCTAATTAGTCTATGATTTCTCAAAATCACTATTTTTTGTTTTTGTTTTTTGGTGTTAACAGATGGTGAAATTTTATAATTATAGTATAGAGAATGCTGGAAAGACTCTCTCTAGGCGCGGACGCCTGGGAAAAGCGTGTTTTTCGGTGGTAATTCTAATTACATTGCCAATGTGTTTTCTTAGAACCATAAAAGTAAACACCACTTGCCGTACATTCATTTGCATCGCATTGTTTTATTGTAAGTTATGGAGTAGGATCTATTTATGTGACTTAAATCTTTAATGTTGGAAAGGCTCTCCTTGGGCGCGGACGCCTAAAAAAGCGTGTTGTTTGGTGGTGATTCTAATGTTGTGGTTGTGTTGTTTTTTTTTGGTTGTGTTGTGGTTGTTTTTTGGTTGTGTTGTGGTTGTTTTTTGGTTGTGTTGTGGTTGTGTTGTGGTTGTGTTGTGGTTGATTTTTGGTTGTGTTGTGGTTGTGTTGTGGTTGATTTTTGGTTGTGTTGTGGTTGTGTTGTGGTTGTGTTGTGGCTGTGTTGTGGTTGTGTTGTGGTTGTGTTTTTGTTGTGGTTGTGTTGTAGTTGTGGTTGTGGTTGTGTTGTGGTTGTGTTTTGTTTGTGGTTGTGTTGTGGTTGTGTTGTGGTTGTGTTGTGGTTGTGTTGTGGTTGTGTTGTGGTTGTGTTGTGGTTGTGTTGTGGTTGTGTTGTGGTTGTGTTGTGGTTGTGTTGTGGCTGTGTTTTGGTTGTGTTGAAGTTGTGGTTGTGTTGTGGTTGTGTTGTGAATGTGTTGTGGTTGTGTTGAAGTTGTGGTTGTGTTGTGGTTGTGTTGTAGTTTTGTTGTGGTTGTGTTGTGGTTGTGTTGTGGTTGTGTTGTGGTTGTGTTGTGGTTGTGTTGTGGTTGTGTTGTGGTTGTGTTGTGGTTGTGTTGTGTTTGTGGTTGTGTTTTTTGTGTTTGTGTTGTTTTTGTTTGTTTTGTTCTGTTCCAAAGTTGGTACATTTAAAAAAGATTTACCGTGGCGGAGCACGGGATGCAGCTAGTCTATAATATAAGCGGCTAGGTAGTGTGTCAGTCCTTCCGTCATCGCTATAGATTTTGGGACAATAAAAGTAAACTTCGCACTATGCTGTGCTTTTCAGTGCACCGCAGTGTCTTATTATAAGTATTAGAGTAGGGTTTGTTTATATAGCGGCATAGAGCTATTTTATAAATGACACTGTGTTTACTTTTTTGCATAACGTTATGAAAATATTAAATATTTGCACATTGCTAAAACATATTAAAAAGATCAATGTCAAATATCATTTTAGTTTATATTCCTAGAATAAATGGATACATTTCCATAAAAGTAGGTCGAAAAAACTAATTAATTCAACTTTTTTTGTGGTAATTTTTTTCAAGGGAGGTAATTTGAAAATATATTTAACTCAACAATAATTTAAGTTAATCTTTTTTGTATTACTACCGCATTGATTAGTATATGTTAATGTTCATAATTAAAAGAGAAAAATGTTGAGATTATTTATATTATTTATTATTTTTTTCTAATTAGTCTATGATTTCTCTAAAATCACTATCTTTTTGCTTTTGTTTTTCGGTGTTACGAAAACAGATGGTGAAATTAGACTTTTTGAGAATAATGGAAAGGCTCTCTCTGAGCGCGGACGTATGGGAAAATGTTTTTTTTAAATATTCAACTCACTCTCAATAATTTAAGTTAATTTTTTTTATTACTTCCACATTGATTATTACATGTTAAGTATAATAGAAAAAATGTTAAGATTATTTACACTATTTTCTAATTAGACTATGATCTCTCAAAATCACTATTTTTTTGTTTTTGTTTTTCGGTGTTAACAGATGGTGAAAATTTAGAATTATAGTATAGAGAATGCTGGAAAGGCTCTCTCTGGATGCCTAATAAAAGCGTGTTGTTCGTTGGTGATTCTATTGTTGTGGTTGTGTTGTGGTTGTGTTGTGTTGTGGTTGTGTTGTGGTTGTGTTGTGGTTGTGGTTGTGTTGTGGTTGTGTTGTGGTTGTGTTGTGTTGTGGTTGTATTGTGGTTGTGTTGTGGTTGTGTTATGTTGTGGTTGTGTTGTGGTTGTGTTGTGTTGTGTTGTGGTTGTGTTGTGGTTATGTTGTGGTTGTGTTGTGGTTGTGTTTGTGGTTGTGTTGTGGTTATGTTGTGTTGTGATTGTGTTTTGTTTGTGTTTGTGTTATGTTTTTGTTTGTTTTGTTGTGTTGTGGTTGTGTTGTGTTGTGGTTGTGTTTTGTTTGTGTTTGTGTTATGTTTTTGTTTGTTTTGTTCTGTTCCAAAGTTGGTACATTTAAAAAAGATTTACCGTGGCGGAGCACGGGATGCAGCTAGTATATATATATAGATACATAGATACAGGGATGGAGAATGAGAGAGAAAGAGAGAGAATGAGAGATGTTTTTTTACGTTTTTAGTTATTTTCATCAACTTAATTACATATGTAAGTAACCCAGTTTCTAGCGGCTTTCTTTAAAAAAAGTTCCTATTGCTTACGCTTTTTAATTATTGACTTTACAATTATTAAATGCATGTTGACAAATATATCATTTTAATTGATTGAGCGCGTTTTCTTCATTTGCAGTGTAATTAAACGTAATTATATACAGGCTTATACATCCAACATTTCTTAAAAACATAAAATGCTAAGAACGAAATAATATTACCTTCATATGGAAGGTATTTTACAAGCCATTGGAAAAAACATGATTTTTATAACAAATGCAAAAACAAAAACAAAACAGATCAATATACTATCATCAATCAGTATTCAAATTGGATAATGTGGACTGTTTAGTAAACCGTTTTGTAAATAAACAATGGGGACATTTAACGTTCGGAAGGTTAGCCTAAGCCAAAGCAAAATGAAAATTACTTAAACTTTAAAATAGAATAGAATCTCGTAGAAAAAAGAATTGCGCACAAACGAACGCCAAAACAAAATGTGAATAATAGTGCGGAATATTATTATTTCTTTATAAATTTACATGCTTTTTTAGAGAAATCGGAAATGGCGTAAATTACTACTTCCGGTCAACGGAAATTACTTACATGTGAAATTTCGTTTATCTATCTGAAATAGTACTCAAGTTACAGGCTTTTGAAAATTTCAAAGTAGGAAAAGTACCACTTCCGGTTATCGGAAATCGCTCTAAAGTTGATACGAATCTACGATTTTGATAAAATACTTATATATGAAATTTCATTAACCTAGCTGTAACGGTACTCAAGTTATCGTGTTTACACACACACACACACAGACAGACACACAGACAGACACACAGACATACGGACAAGATTGCAAAATTATGTTTTTCCGTATCAGTGAGATGTAAAACGTAGAGATTTGTAAAAATCTCGATTTTTTTTTGCACGATTACAGGACTTTCTCTATACTTCGTATATACGAGAAAGTAAAAAAAAAAAAACAACCTTACAAACATTATTAAAGGATATACCTCTACTCTCTTGTTGTGTAATATCCACTTAGTACTTATAATAACTGAAAAGGTAGATAATCAAACGTGAAGACGGCCAGCTAACAGGAAAATGCCATGGAAATGACCATTTACTTGATAGAGCGCATTAGACCACGTAAAACACTTGTCAAGTCCCAGAAAACTCCCAATACTCCCAATACTCTAGCCAATACTGAGATTGTATTTGCCTCCATGTTACCATCTGAGGACCAAACGGTAAAAACCACTATTGACAGTTTTCTACTTTTGAGAAACATGGGATATTGTGTTTGAGATCCTTTAATATTTAATGTTGGCATGATTTTAAAATCCTAAATATTGAGGGGATCGTGGTGGCCAATCACCCGCCCACCCCCCCCCCCTTCACAGTTACCCTCCCAACATTTCCCCGACATTACCCAAACCACAAACCTAACTCCAACTCTAGAACTATATCTTACCTTAAACCTAACCTAAAAGTATCAGAAAACCCAAGGTTATGGTCTCTCCTGAGATTGTATTTGCCTCCGTGAAAAGCCTTATGAAAAACACAGTATATAAATCACAGTTGCCACAGTTTTCAACTTTTGAGAAAAGTTTTTTTTTTGTGTTTGAGATCTGCTGTTCCATTGTGGCATGGTTTTTAAAATCCTAAATTTTGAGGGGATCGTGGTGGTTTTACGCTTTCGTATTGTTATATGCGATAGATATACACGTCTAGTGCTACATACATATGGCACTAACTCCACATTTTCATAATGTTGACATCTGCAGTTTGTTCCGTGTGGTCTTTACATTAAATGTGTTTTATCTAAACGGGCGTTTAGTACAAATCTATCAACAAGAACACCCGACCTAAATTTAGCAGGACTGGATGGGTTTAACCTATGTAAGTTTTGTAAATGTGTGGAATTCATTGGTAAAATGGCCTGGGAAATTTTTAAAGTGGTCCCAACATCAGTTTAAAAAGTTCATTGTACAATTAGTGTTTCTTAAACCATGAATTGTTCGCCTCGGCAGGAAAGAATGCAAATGGTAGAATGAAGATATATCCAGAAATTATGTCTTTTAAAAAATCAAAACACTAATAGAAATATTACAGCACAGTTCATCGAGGTCAGGCGGGATTTTCTGCGGTAGGCCTGCGGGGTATAGGACATTACATCCCCCTGTAAAATATCCCCCCCCGAACATTTCCTACAGACATTACCCACCACAGCAATCACCTCCCTGACAATTACTCTCCTCAGTAGTTACCCCACCCCTTACTACCTATAGTCCTAACCCTAATTACACATTAAGCCATGAACGAGGCCGCTTGGTTATTCTGGGAGGAAGGTAATTGACGGGGTAATTGATGGCGCATAAATACTCTGGGGATAATGTCAGAGTGGGATGTCCGGGGGGGGGGGGGGTAATTGACTGGGGAGGGGGGGGAGTTAGTGTCCTGTTCCCAGACCACCCCTGTTGTGTAAAAAATATAACAGTTAACTTACCACCCACAGGTAGAGTGACAAGCTGAACACTCAGTCAAAGATCTCTTTGGGTTGATCGTAGACTCATTCTCATCATATTTATAATTTTTGTATACAGCTCTCCATAATGTGAAATTAAACTTCCCAAACAGCATCTGGAAGATTCTAAATAGCGGAAAATAAGTTCACTTAAAAATAGGTAGTTAACGGTTTTACAACTGCTGCGAGTATTGTATTTTCAGAAGTCATTTTTAATCAACATCCTGTGATTTAAAATTGCATTAATACGTTGATTGTTATGCAACTAGCCCAGGTTTTAAAACTCGTCTTTTTTATTCTCGAACATCCGAAAAGCGTTATTTATACAACATGTAGTAAATCAAAATGCAAGTGTATGTTTGCAACTCCGTAACGGTGAAACACATACATACAATTAGTACGCAAGTGAATTAATCATTGAACTTGAAAACGTTATGAAATAACTCAACTTTTGTATGTTCATATAAGAAATGAAACCAAAGTTGAGCTTAAGAGTATATAAAGTAATATTTTTGCTGAATTTTCAACAGATAATGTTTTCAGAAATGTTTTCCTATTATTTTTTCCGGTGTTAATGATAGGTCTGGCATTTAGGAACAGGATTTGAATTACAACGGATCATATGCTGTCTAGAATCTAGAGACCGTCTGAAACGTGTGTTCACTGAATGCCATTAGCCAATCACAGGGCATGTTGAACTACAGGTATGTTGGTATCACGCCAGGTGCAAGCAGGTAAGTCAATGGCGTGTACATGTACAGTAGCGCGAGACGGTTACAGCATATTACTTCACACACTTGAATTCAGGTTTAGGCGATGAGATGAATATTAGGTTTTCCAAGTATTTTTACATCAATTCTATAAATTCTTAATCATGTTGATCTACATAGTGATGTGTTGTTTCTTTATATTGGTGAACAATACAGGTAAATATGTTTTTAAGATATCATGTATTTAAATATATAATGCAAAGATACAATTTAAATGCATGTATGCATGTATATATATATATATATATATATATATATATATATATATATATATATATATATATATATATATATATAATATATATACATATATTTATATAAATACGCATATAGATATATAGATATATACGTATATATATAGAGAGATTGCTATATAGATAGAAATAGAGAGAGAACAAGATAGTGATGGGGAGAGAGAAAGAGAAAAAAAGGTCAAACCGCTAGTTCTGTGTACCTAAACTCTAGAAAATATATATTACAGGAATATAACTTGACAAGACAAAAACTTAAAAATACATTATATACATTTTTGATCCTATTTTATTCTAGTGTATACATAGACACCTTCTATAAAGTCTATGACCGTGGATATTCAGGAACTTATATTTTTGTCGAGCAAACCGGTCGAATCTATTTATCGTTTAAAGTGATACACGTTAAGGTAGTTAATGCGGTGTAGTGCGGCGTGGTGCTATCCGATTCAGTCTGACAAAAACGGCTGACTAGGACTCGATGTCTCCTTTTGGGTACAAATAACAAAATAAATCAACATTATTTTTTTCAGTAGCAAACACCTGCTTCAAACCCTATTAATGTTTACCTTATAGTAAAACATAACAATGGTATCAGAGAGGGCAAATCCAATTTTAGTCATGATCAGATATATATTGTTAGAAAGAATGGAAGTGCTTATTCCGCGATACATCAACTCAATTCAGGTCCATAATATCTAGCAAATTTAGCCAAGAGCTGGTTCAAATAACAGGAACCCATCATAACTGGGTTCCGGTCAATACACCCCCTGGATAACAACCCCTGACCGAGGTTTATATAATGAAATAATAACGACGATGAGAACCAAAACAAATTTTAATTAAATTGAATTTATGTAATTTTGAACGACTAACAAAAGAGTTTCTACCTAAAAGTTTGCTATAAGAAAGTCAAGGAGTGACCTTGGTTGTATTTGATCACAGATCGGGCACCTGCAACACAGTAGAAATAGATCTTCCACCTGTGGAAGTTGTGAAGACAAATGTAAGAGATTCACATGCTGTTGTTCCCATCTGAATACATTAGTAATGTCTTTGATACAGTATCTGAAATTTCCCCTCCCCCCCCCTCCCAAGAAGAAATGCCGATAGCATACTATTTTGAGGATTACTATATTAGCAGACCACAACGTCGAGGTCGAAGACAACCTATGTTTCCACTTGACATGTGGAACATGCACACACGTGCAGAAGACCATATGCCAAAATCAAACAACTCAGTTGAAGGCTGGCACAGAAGTTTCCAGTCGAATATGGGATGTTGCCACACATATATTTGGAAAAAAACAATGACTTTATTTAAAAGGAACAATCGCTCCAAATGTTTATTGTATACAGATAAATACAGGACACTTTATCAAAAAACATTTATTGATAGCAGCGCTCAAATCACAACTATTTTTATAAGTTTTAATGAGCCCACCATAATAGAGTATTTGCGAGGCATCGCTCACAATATCTCTTATTACAATTATAAAAAATATGTTTTTCTTATAATGTTTCTTTTGTTTTTAACTATTAATTGTAATTCATCACCTTCTGTTTTTCGTTATATAAGCCACCATTGGGGATTTTTTGTCCAGGGGGGGGGGGGGCTTATGTCGCAGGAAATTTATAGCCAGGGGGCTTATGTCCAGGTTTTTTTTTTACCGAACACAAACATAGCTATATAAAAAGAGCCCCCCCCCTTCCCCCGTCTTCCCCAGTCTTCGTATGTTATTTTTGGGGGAATTAACGGGTATCCAAAAGTGGCAACTTATCTCCGATTTCTCTAAATCCACCAATAAATGATAATTTAAATCATAATTTCATAAAGCAGAATATATGTTTCGTCTTAAAGTGTGTGTTTTTTTTTAAAAACGATCCTGCCAATCGTTCTTACAATAGCTATATAACGATTCCAGTTGAAGTACCATACCTAAATCTTACTTAAAAAAAAAGAAATAGAAAACATGCACGATAAACTATAAAGTAGCTTATGAAGATTTGTTTTTTTAAAGTTGTTTCTCAAGAAGATGGCCCATCAATTGTCAGCCCAGACGACTTAGATGAAGGAGGATCTTTTACAGTAACATGTGACGCCGCCCGGGCTGGTGTTCCATGGAATTATACAACTATTACGCAACTGTTCATAAGATGGAGTAGTGATGACACAACAAAAACTACGTATGCGAGATACAGATTATACATCCCCCCTTTCAACTCAACGGTTAGAATTTATATTTTATGTTTTAATTTGTTTTAATGAAAACGTCTATGCGATTTTTTCCACACTAAAACAATCAAAAATGTACATTTTCTGCCGTACTTCAATTGTTTTAGATGTATTCATCACATATGTATTAAAAAAAATAAAAATGAATATCGATAATTATGTGGATTTAGTGTATAAAAAAGACGTCTAATGATAAATTCAAATGTGTGAAATACTTCTCATTCTGTGAAAATCTCGAAAGGCTTGTTTATAAAGCGGTTTTGAGTGAATGTGTTCCTAAAGTCAACCATTTTCAAATAGGAAACACGCTAAAGTGTATTTATGTCATGTTATATCAGTCAGATATACTAATGCCCCAAACACCAACCTTATTATTAGATGATTTTTTTTATTGTGTGTTAAGTGTAAATGTATGTTTGTAAAGTCGTAAAGAAACCACCGAAAGAAACCGACTGCTGAACCTAATACAGTTTCATCTAAAGTGTATCATAGTGTATGTTTTTTAAATACATTTTTTACAGTTCTTACCAGCTACAACTCCCGCAAGAAAATGGACGTTTAGTTTTTCGGGAAGCTTACGAGGAACATCAGACAAACCGAATAACAGGGACAAAATGCAAATAGAAATGGTGGTAGATGCTGCTGAATGTACAGATACTGGTTACTACTATTGTATCGCATATTACCTCAATGAATTTAATTTAGAAAAATCAACAAACCATAAAAAACTTGTCTACATAAATAGTAGGTTTTTAGAAGTCAGATAGGGATTATTTTTTTCATATGTCTCTGTACTTTCTTAATTTTTAAATTAGGATGTTTTATAAATGAAGTGTATTATTATGTGATCAGTCTTAAACACGATTTATATCCTGTAGCATTATTCAATAATGCGATGGTTTGATAAAAGTAATATATTTTATGGATGTTAAATAAATACAATCCGTTCAGAAAATGGACGTACTTTACTATTGGCCAGGAGTGTGGGTGTTAAAATAAATTTAACTTATATTTTCTCAACTTTTTAAGCAAACATCGTAGTTCCTCGTGATGTTTACATAGAACCGCAATACAAAGGGCAATATGGTGAATACAATTCTATCAACCCTGAAGAATCTTATGTAACTTTAGAATGCGATTTCTCGGTGAGTGATGTTATTATTTGCACCAGTAGAAATTGTCTATTATTAGTACATTATCAAGTTTAGTTTAAAAAATGTGTAATATTCTGTGTATCGATGTAAGCATGTTGTTTTGAACGTAACAAACAATTACACTAATATATTATTATAAAACCCCCTTCTGGTAATAGGGTCCGAAAGAAGTAAATATCATTTGGAAGTATTTCAACGGTAGTGAAGAATCGAACAAGTATACTCCGCTCAATGAACAACGCTATGATAGTGTAACGCCATTAAACCATTGGTTTTCATCATGTGACACGTACTATTATTTGTCAACAATGAAGTTTAAAACAGAAAAGGCGTATGATGGCTTAACGTATGTGTGTGTAGCTACAGCACGCAACGGCGAAACGATTGTTGGAAATATGACCATACACACAATCCCGAGTAAGTTATTATCGTTGTTTTTTTTTTTTAATTAAAAGAAATTTCAAGTTTATATATATATACTAGCGTGCCCGTCGCCGCGCCTGATTCATTTTAATGAACGAATATAATACTATTTATTATCCATATTCTATCAGAATCTTAAAAACAAACGTAAGCGTCATAGCCTGGGGTGCGAAATTGCAACATGTCGGGCTCCCGCAAACGCGTCGGTTTCAATTTAGTGAAGGACTAAACGCCCTATATTATTCATAGCCTATTGCACTGTTTAAAACAAACGTATGTGCATAGCGCTCACAGGATAGCTCGGGGCACTAACAGTGGCGGAACTAGAAAAAAAGGACCACCCCGCAAAAACAATTTTTAGCCCCCCCCCCTCTCTCTCTCTCTCTCTCTCTCTCTCTCTCTCTCTCTCTCTCTCTCTCTCTCTCTCTCTCTCTCTATATATATATATATATATATATATATATATATATATATATATATATATATATAGGCCTATAGAGAGAGAGAGAGAGAGAAAGATATATATATATATATATGTATATATATATATATATATATATATATATATATATAAATATATATATATATATGTTTTCTAAAACTGAGTTATTTAAATGTAAACAATGCCTGCTTATGGATCACACTCATGGGGCCAAGGGTTTTCTACACAACTATCCAAAAAGCCCGGGGAGTGAAATCGCTACCCTCCGGGTCTCCGGCGAACGCTCATCATGTTTAGTAAACGACTATAACGCCCCTTCTTATCCATAGCCTATTTTACTGTTGAAAATGAATGTAGGCGCCATATCGCTCAAGGAAAAAAACTGGGTGCAATACCCTTCCCTGGAGTGTTCAAATTAACTGACCAAAGTTTGATGGCAATCGGATGAACTTTTATTTTTTTATACCGTATATAGAGAAAAAATGCAGCCTCCCGTGGCGCCACCTTTGCGAAATTAAAACTGATTTTTTTAGAAAATTCTTCCCTGGAGTTTTCAAATTAATTCACCAAAGTGTGATGGTGATCGGATGAAAGGTGTCAAACCGCAATCGACTTTTATTTTTATATACCGTGTATAGAGAAATATTGCACCCTCCCGTGCGCCGCCTTTGCGAAATTAAAAAATATATTTTGTACATAACACAAACTGCTATCAACTTTTATTTTTATATACCATATATAGAGAAAAAAACAAATCGCGTCCTGCTGGGGTGCGAACCCTGCGTATTTGAAATTTTTGTATTCGCAGAAACCTCCCCAGGAATATTCACAACAACTTCCCAAAGTTACCCGGCGATGTAATGAGAGGTGTAGAAACGCATAAAACATACACACACCCAAACATTGCTTTATATATATATACTAGCCATCGGTACCCGTTTCACGTGAATAATAGGCATATATATTTTAAAACATGCGGCGTCAAAACGGCCAATAACAAAACGGCCCCGTCAAAAAGACCCCGATAAATCGGCCCCGACATAAGAGCCCCGTCAAATTGACCCCGTCAAAAAGGCTCCCGTTAAATAGGCTCCCGACAAATAGGCTCCCGTTATATAGGCTCCCGACAAAAGGGCTCCAGTCAATAAGGCTCCTGACAAATAGGCTCCCGTCATTTTGGCTCCCGACATATAGGCTCCCGTCATTTAGTTTTTTCCACAAAACGGCCCCCGTCATGACGACTCCCGACAAATAGGCACCCGCCATTTAGTTTCTCCACAAAACGGCCCCCGTCATTACGACTCCCGACAAATAGCTTAGCGTCATTGACGGGAGCCAATAAGTCGGGGCCCTTTTGACGGGGCTATTTTGACTGGGTCTTTTTGTCGGGGGTCGATTTGACGGGGTCATATTAACGGGGCCGTTTTGACGGGGCCGATTTGTCCCGGGCCGTTTTGACAGGGCACCATTTTAAAATGTTGTACTTGTTTGAGAAAAATAATTAATGAAATAGTTATTTGTTAAAACGCAATGTGCTTTACTACAAGCTGAACAATATTAGTGATAAAGCAAAGAAATAACTAATTAGCTAAAAATCGGACAACTTTAACATAACACAGGCACGCACTGATTAAGTGACTTAAATGATTCCGTTAAAAATCTGGCTACTCAACGGTCATTATTTTGATTATTTCTATTAATTTGTCCGATAAAATTGTATATATTTCATAGATCTAAATCAATTTTGGGTGAAGTCGTAGTACACTATCCTAACATCTCAGCTATTTAGGCACCTTATAAAATATGGAGAATAAAAGACTTAACTTACGCGAATATGCCTATTATTTCAAATTAATTTTTTAACCCAAATTAGCCAGTTCCATTGCTAAACAAACAAAGGCTTCTATAAAAAAATTAAGGCCTGAAATACTTTAATATAGACATTTTTTAAATAGATTCTAGAGTAGAGTCTAAATCTAAATCTTAGCGACTTAAGGTATACGTCTAGTTTTTTCGTAGATTTAGATCTAGATCTAGTTTAGATCTGGAATCTCTAGGTCTAGAATCCAGATAGATAAAATTAATTTTGTAAGTTTAGTTTATTGTATAAATTTCATAGCCTACGTAGAACTTAATAAAATTTGAATGAAATAGTTCATTTCTTTTTATTCTAAACACGGCAGATGACGTCATTAGTTAATGTATAAACATTAGTGACGTCACTGTTTTATGCATTCTTTTTCACAACTATAAACGCTTTTCCTGTTGCATAATTAAAACTGTTTTTCTACATTCAAATACGCCTTTATATTTAATTTTTCTTCTTTAAATAAAATTGTGGTTATACATTTAAAACATCTAACATATTATTTTCAACAAAAGTCTGTATCAAGTTTTCGATATACCGCTGCCGATTCTGATGTGATATCCGGCGAAAATATTGTGCGGACAGAGATAGAGAGAAGTGCGCACATGGGCTATTATATATTAGGATATGTGTGTGTGTATGTGTGTGTGTGTATATATATAAATATATAAATTAAACACGGTAGATATACTATGTGAACAAATAAGTAAATAAATGGAAAAGAAGTTTGTGCATCATTAAGATAAAATATATCCAAATTGAAAATATACAATAAGTATGTTTACATTTTTTTAATCTTCAAAATTCTATTCTCATGAACTATTTTTTTACAGCGATAATTGTCTCTCCAACTGTAATCCAGAATGGCACAAATTTTACTGTGACTTGTGACGCGTTGCGAGCGAAGCTTCCAGAAACAGCTACACGTGTTGATTCTTTAGAAATTAAATGGACTGATGGGATAGAAGCTCCAGTCTCCATTGCAGTACACTCGGAAAACTATTATTTTTTTTCTGTAAGTCAACTATGATCGAAATATCAATGCAATCTACTTACATTCGAGATTAAATTAATCTGATAATTCTGTTCGTTCGCACTAGGGACGTAATGTTTATACTAAAATGAACTAAATAAAAAAACACTTATGTGATTTAAATTCTGGTAGATTTAATGGATTTCCAGTAATTTAAACTAGACTCAGGTGTATATTTACAGTTGATACAAATAAAAATATATAAGTATATGTAAATAAAATTTAAAATAAATAACTATCAATATAAAAATATGTATATGTAAGGGGAAGTTTTTTTTAACCGATTTAAAAGAGAGAGAGAGATGGTAATATGGTATTGGTAATTATTCTCTCTAATCCGTGGCATTCCCGTTGGGACAGGAAGGTCTACAAGACTTGAGCAAACTAATTAACATTACAATAACACAACATTAATTTTACACTAAAAATAAAACTTAGTAAACACACAGTTAATGCATTTATTTATCTTCCTTTTGACGTAACAAATATATATGTAAAAGCAAAAGCTAAAGACACCAAATGAGACCTAGCCAGTCTTTCATATTTAAGAAGCATCACTTGAATTCCTAATACAAATCAAAAAGACAAAGAATCCTTAAACTTACATCTCCATATTAAATTATTCACCTTGGTTACATAACACAAAAATATATAGATTCTAAGTGTGAATAATAAACCGGCATTTACATATCTCAACTTTACGCAGGTAAATGTCATTTTCTCAAGTCCTATCCTACTGCTCTGCTTAGGTAATTTCAGATTTACTCGTGTTAATGTTATTCTTCCTAATTCTTATTTTTTTCCTTGCACTGTTACGTTATCTCAGAATCACCAATTGAAATATCATTATCCCTAGTTCTTAATTTCCTACTTGCACTGCTACATAATCTCAGAATTACAACAATCCAGCTCGACATTCCAACGGCAGGAAGATTTCCAGCCACTGGAATAAAGCATAGAGCCACGGGTACAAACATCAGCTATATGTAATAAGCATCAGGGTCGGATCACAGAAACAAATCTCTGGTCACCGGAACGAAGAACTTATCTACAGAAACAGAACGTTCAGCCACTGGTACCAACATCATCTACATAGCTAATGGCCACTGGAACGAAGATGTCTGACCACCGGTACAACATTGGCCACTGGTCTAAACATCAGGCTACAGATGTAAACATCTGGAACAAAGCACATATGTACAGGAACACGACGTTGGGCCGCTGGTGTAAACACCAGGCCATATCAACAATACATCAGCTGGGCCACTAAACCAGCCTTCGCAGGCCAGCCCTAAGGCTGCTACCATCAGGCCTCGAATAGCTTCTAGCCCCAGCTATGTGTTTGTAAGAGACAGAAAGCTTTACACAGTCCTTTTAAATAGCCTACATCCAACCAAACCTTTCCCCATACTTTCAAACCATCTGCTGACCACAACTGGCCGTCGCGACCTTATGCTAGTAAATTAAAGGAGACGTTTGACCAGTGCTTCGACGTTCCTCATTGTGCGGAACAGGCCATAAAAATGCAAGGCGGCGATCTGACCACCGTGGTCAACTGAGCCGTGACGTATGGCCATGAAAAAGCTAGAATCTGACCGTCCACACCACTGATTCAATTCACACCTCGTGAGGCGCACCACTGGCGTTTGGGGACTAAGTTAATCAACGAGACCTAAAGCCCATAATTTACCTGGTGACACCCTGTTAGACCCCCGCGCCGTGAGAACCGGGCGCCGTCTTGTGAGCAGGGGAGGGGGGAACATTACCCCGATCCAGCTATGACCAACCACGAATACAACTACAAAAACACAAGCCCAAATGTGACATACAATTAAAATAGCACGCCAACTATTGAGTACCAGCCAACATATATACCAAACAAAATGTCCGTTAATGAGGAAAAAACAACGGACGCTATGCTGACTAATCGAACTCGAGACTTACGGGTTAGCAGTCTAGCTCTCACCTGCTAGGCCAATCAGTAGAGTACTAGGTTATTAATGCTAACACGTCTCGATTTCGAATCCAGATACAAGTCAGTAGTGTGGACTATTATTGTTGTGAATATTTTTGGATGATAAGTGAGCATTAGTTTCCTATCAAAAGAAATCTATAAAAAAATTGTAAAATACTTCCACAGAATCTGCGTGCAACGAACTTGGCCTCTTTTTCCGCCGGCGGTTTTGTAATAGAGCCAATCAGCGGAACTAATGTTGAGACTGTTTACATAAAAATGACTTTCTATGACGCTAAATGTTCAGATGCTGGCGTCTACATTTGTCAAGCAACGTACGCTGATTCAGTCGATGGGAATATCCATTCAACATACGAGAATCAAAGTGTCGACACTTTCAGTAAGTTTTTAATACCTCACTCATACATGGGTTAACTGGCTGTGTCCTAGAGGCCCTTGGAATTTTGAACGGGCCCCCAAACCCAGATTTAGATTATCAATCTGCATGTTTTCCCCATCAAAGCATGAAGATTATCCTCGTATTAATTAAATTTTATGCGACGAATGAAAGCACAAATAAACATATTACAGCACCGTTCTTACGGGCACATATTTTTTTTACGATAGACCCTCGGGCTAGTATTCTGTCTCTGAACAGAATTCGCCAACCTGATTCATAAATAGTATGTTGTGTACTTTATAAGAATTGTATTGTGTTACACTATTCCTAAATTCTCAACTGTTGTCTATAGTGAACATGTAATTAATCTATATACTACTAAAAGTCAAGTTTGTTTACATGTTTGAATATTTTTTTTTTGTTTTTTTGTTTGTTTGTTTGTTTGGCTATTGACTATCTCGCATGGTTGCACTCATCGTGGAGAGCTGTAAAATAGTATGTAGGTAGAGAATTTTTTTTTTAAGACAGACTGTTAATTACACATTTATTTAAAGACGTTAATTAATTTATTGATTTATTCATACGCAGAGTAACCCTATTTTTTTTAAAAGTGTAGAACGACCACTACACTCGGCGGGACCGTGACGTCACAGTTTTTTGTTTACTCTTTAGTACAATAAAATGGCGGCGTCTATCGAAGAAAATTGTGTTCCCATTCAAAAGTTTAACGCGTTCTAAATCTAATTTTCTGTCGGTCATAACTTTAACAATACGTCCGTTTGCTGTATTTATTACGTTCCAACACTTATATCAATTTTCAACTCTCTTTTTTCATTTAGTTTTACAATAAATTTCTCTAGATCTAAAATCTGTCCAAGAAAGTTATTTATAGATCTAGATCTAGAATCTAGATCTTGGTCAAATCAAAGATTTAATAGTTATAAATACAATCCAAAAAAAACTAGACTTAAGCAAACCAGTCGTAGATCTAGAATATAGATAATTCTATCTATATTTAGATAATAATGAGTTTCTATATACTAAACTATTTTATACCTTTATTATTTTATATAATTCTTTGTTTGGAATATGGTAATTTTGAAATGCTCGCTCCGGGCCTATGAGCGTAGCTAATGATTAGATCTAGATTCTAGATCTAGCAAGAAAAACTAAACTTAAGACTTGAGCAAACCAGTCGTAAATCTAAAATATAGATAATTCTATCTAGATTTAGATAATAATGAGTTTCTATATACTAAAATATTTTAGACCTTTATTATTTTGTATAAATCTTTGTTTCGAATATGCAAATTTTCAAATGCTGGATCCGGGCCTATTGGCGTAGCTTAAGATTCATACGCCGCTTCGATGCCGGTAAGTTTGCTAAATTATAAACGTAAATTTTAAATATAGCTCAGTCGTAGATCTAAAATATAGATAAATTTCTATCTAGATTTAGTTAATAATGATTTTCTATAACCTAAACTATTTTAGACCTTTATTATTTTATAGGCCTATAAATCTTTGTTTGGAATATGGTAATTTTGAAATGCTCGCTCCGGGCCTATGAGCGTAGCTAATGATTAGATCTAGATTCTAGATTCTAGATCTAGCAAGAAAAACTAAACTTAAGACTTAAGCAAACGAGTCGTAGAATCTAGATCTAGATAATTCTATCTAGATCTAGATAATTTCAGACCTTCTTTATTTTATATAAATCTTTGTTTGGCTAAATTAAGATAAAATTTAATTTGAAAGTTACTACTACTAGACTTAGATCTAGATCTATGCGCGTAAATCAAGTTGCACAATTGAGACTCAAAGTATAGTATAAAAATTGATTTGTGACGTCACGAGGAAATAGCTAAGTTGGTAGCGTAGTCCGCTCTCATGCGGATGGCACAGGTTCTAGACCAATATGTCAATGATATTTTTTTTCAATTTTTTTTTTTTTTTAGATGTGAATGATAAAGTTGCCTATCTGAATTTGGCAGGATAGGTACAGGGCAGGTGAAGTAGAGTTCATCTGTTTCTTTGTCCTAAGCATATGAAAGGATAGTGTGGTCAAAGACATGCTCGGCTGGAATCGTTTTTTAAACGATAAAAACATGTTGTCTGAGACTTGGCGGGACACTGGGCAGGTGAAGTAGAGTTGAGTAGGTCATATGTGACGTCAGTATATGAAGGGATAGTCCGAAATCGGTGTTTTCGGTGTTTTTAAAAGATAAAAAACATATTTTTGAATGTGGGGTCTGTTTTTTGTGACGTTAAGTGACACTGCAGTAGCGTAGCGAGGAGGGGGGGGGGGGGGGCGGGAGGGGAGGCGGGGGGGGGGGGGGAAGGGGAGGCGTGGGGAGGTGGAGGGGGGAAGGGGGTTGACATATGTTGGGGCGCCAAAATTGTTTGGAAAAATAAATTGAAAGGTTGAGGGGGGTGCAAATCGAAAGTTTGAGTGGGGGGGTGCACATCAAAAGTTTGAGGGGGGGGGGGGTTGCAAATCGAAATCTTGCGGGGGAGGGGGGGGGGTTAAAATCGAAAAGTTTGTCCCCGGGCGCCGGGAAGGGTCGCTATGCCTCTGAGTGACAGACGTGATGTTTTTTGATGGATGACCCCAGAAACCCACAGTTATCCAACGGATGACGGGTATTCTAGTTTATTCTAAATTTTAAAAAGTCGTCTTTTTTTGTCCTCCCGTTAGCAATAGTAATTGGTGTCCGGTTAAAACCCTACTGGACGTATCCCCCCCCCCCCTCCCGCGACATAAACCCCCTGCACAAAAACCCTCCCATAGTAGTTTATATAAGGAAAAACCAAAGATAATAACAAAGATCAATAATTAAAACCTAAAAAAACATTAGAAAAAATACTTAGTGATTATGTTCAATAAAACTTTAAACGCAGGTTGAAATTCGAGCATTGCTATTAATATTAATTTTTCTATTTTGATAAAAAGTAACATGAATTTGTTTGTGTACAATAAAACTTTCGAAGCGATTGTTCCTTTTAAGAAAGTCAACGAACTTCAATATATTTGCGTGGCATAATCCAATATTGGAATGGAAACTGCTGTGCCAGCCTTCAAATTAGTTGTTTGTTTTTGGCATATTGTCTTCTGCACGTGTGGAAACAAACGTTGTTTCCTACCTCGACGTTGTGGTCAGCCAATAGAGTAGTCCTCGAAAGATTCTACAATCGGCATTGCCTTTTGGGAAATTTTCCGATAATGTATCAAAGGAATTACTAATGTGTTCAGTATGCATAAAAACCAACTTATGTAACATTCTTAGCTTGAGAGCAAACTCACTATCAATTTGGTAGCGTTGTTGAAGGCCAGAGTCCTGTATTTTTCTGAAAATGTTTGAGCTAAAATAGAAAAAGCACCCTATTACTTCACAGTCTGAAAATACCATTTTAACACTTTCTATCATAGCCATTTCAAAGTCAATAGTGATAGAAATAGGATGCAGGTTTGTGTTCAAGACCGTTAGTTGCATAAACCTCAGTCGAGGGTTTATTATCCAGAGGGTTTATCTCGCGGGGGTGGGGGGAGGGGTGGGAGTTGTCCAGAGAGTTATGTCGCGGGGGTTTATATCCAGGAGGATTATGTTGAGGGTTTTATGTCCAGTGGGTTTATGTCCAGGCGGTATTAGACCGAGAGCCATAGTAACTAACTCGGCTTGGAATGTTTGTGCATTTTGCAGTCGGGAAAATTATAATATCATTTTACTTTTTAAAACTTATGATAATGTAAACATAATTGCTAATAAATATTAAACACATTATTTCCCCATACAGTTGGATTAGTCCCTGAATCCGTGACGTTAAATCCTCAGAATAAACTAGACAAGGGTCCAAATGGATCAGTCAATTCTGCTGGATCTGATGTTAACTTAACGTGTACTGTTACTGTGAGTGGTTTTTGTAAATGATACTATTACAAAGTCATGCATTTTAACAATCTAAACTGGCATTTTAAATTTTCTATCTATTAACATTCAATAAAATTTACTCATAAAACAGCTGTTAAATTAAATAACCTGATGTTCCATGGGTAAAGTGAAGTAGAGTGGACCTTTGTTTTGTTACTTTGGCGCATGAAAGCGCAGTGTGGTCAGCCTTACTCCAAGCCACTTTTACTTTCCCTAACGTGAGTCAGGTACCCATCTTACCAGTGTCGAAGCATGGACGTTCTACGTACTTGAACCCGGATTCAAACTCGAGACATTGGGTTAGAAGTCGCATGCTCTACTGTAAGCTGTATTATTGCAGGGCCCTGAATATGTAACAATTAAATGGAAAATAAATAATACATACGAAGTCAGAGGCGAATATGAATCAGTTGCTATAAACAGTACCAACAAAATGTGTATCAAGTACCGTCATTGGTCAACGCTAAGGCACCAGATTCTGAGAGAGAGCAGTGATAATGTATACACGATTGTATGTGTGGCTACAGCGAACTTAGAAGAGACAACAGTTGGGACCATGACGATATACATCAAAAATGGTAAATAAAAATATTGCTTCTCTTTATTTAACAATTGAAATACGTAGTTATGTTTTATAATAATAAAAACGGGAATTAATGTGTTGATCCAGATGTTCTTTAATTGCTAAATAGAACAATCATAAAACGCATATTAATTTTTGATATATGGCATTCTCAGTTTCTCAGTTTATGATTACGGTCAGACGAAATTAGAAACACTCTTGTAAAACATTAAATGTCCTTGCCAATATATATATATATATATATATATATATATATATATATATATATATATATATATATATATATATATATATATATATATGGAAAAATTGAACCCTCGCAATGAAAAGATATTGGCTACGCCACTGTTGTCATCTTTCTTACTAACCAGCTATATGTAAACGTAAGATGTTCGAAAAACGTGCTTATAAGTATGAACAATCAAATGAGAAATTTAAAATACTTTTTAGAAATAAAGTTCACACAAGACAAACTCACTATCTGTAAAGTATATGTTTTAGATACATTTATCAATAATTAAATGAATAAAGAACACTTTTATATAAATTACTTTCCTAATACACATTTATTTAATAAAGATACACCTTGTGTGTTTAAATTGCAACTCGGATTATCTGTATCTTGAATATTATGTTTAATATATACACTTTACATAATGTACAGAATCCAAGGCAAATGAACCAAACACAGCTTTAAAAAATCTTGAAAGTCACGACATAGTCAGCCCAGGTGATGTTCCAGAAGGTGAATCTTTCACCGTGACATGCGATGCTTCACGAGCAGGGGTTCCGGAAAATGAAACAAAAATTTCATCACTGTCTATTTATAAGAGTACTACAATGGAAACACCAAAAACAACATATGCAAAATATGAGACATTTCGCTATCCTAATACATCGGTGAGATATTTGAAAGTTAACCTATTTTAGCTATTCTTTTGAAAAAAAGTATCTGACAAGATTAAATTGATTTATAATACGTTGATATTTAGTAATTTGTTCTTGCTGGATCTATGTATTTTATTATAAACAAGGAAATATATGTAGATACAAATGTAGATGTGGATGTAGAAACGACTGCTGATGCAGAAGTAAATAGGGATGTGGAGAAGACATTACTTTTTAATGTACTTTGTACAAAACTATTAAAATTATTAGTCTATTTATATAGGGACGATAAGTCATAGAAGAGGTGTGAACGTTTGCCTATTGTTAGCACTTTAGCTCAATTTTTTTTTGTATATACCAGGGGTCTCCAAACTACGGCACTCGGGCCGTATGCGGCCCGCTAGGTCCTAACATCCAGCCCGCGGCGATCTTTTTGTCCACTGAATAAATTTTTGTTAGAGGTGACTGAGGAATTTGTCCAGAAATTTCAAAACAATTTGAAAATGTTGTTTTGGTGCAAATACCTTTGCCCGCCTTGTTGCAGACATTGGTGAAAACATCGTAACTCAAATAGCGAAAAATGCAAGCAAACTTTGCCATTTTTCAATTGCAATGGATGCGTCGCTGTACAGCTGTTGCAGCTCTCAACTACTTATGTTCATTAGAGGTGTGGATGACGACATGAACATAGCACAAGAGCTGGCTTCAATGCATAACATTTATGGCACTGTTACCGGAGAGGATATATTCAATGAGTTAAACAAAACATTTGCTGATTATAACTTGGACTGGAGTAACCTCAGTTACATGACTTTTGATGGAGGAAAGTACATGAGTGGCATAAAGAAAGGCTTGGTTGGACAAGCGAATGAGAAAAACATTCTACATCCAATGTTCCTGCACCGTATTATTGACCAGTAAGCTTTGTGTGCTTGTTGTGAACACACGGACACTCCTTTCGGGTGATCCGATGCGTAGCGCAACATATAAGACAAACAACCACAAACGGGTTACAACACAAGACTGAATGAAATAAAGGCTCGTTGAAACTTTAAAAAATGTAATAATATCTATACTACATACCCCCAACACAGTCTATTCTAAACAGAAAACACACAAGCTAGTAAACTATATGATACAGTGGCTAAAAACTAGTACAGACCTAACCTATACTAACCTTGGAGATCTGGACGAAACTGAGGCAATCACACACGTTTTCATACACCTTATACACCCTTTCAAAAACTGGTGCAAACCGGACAACTATAACTCACAGCACGAGAACTGAACAAGGACGAACGGGATAGGGTACCAAGTACAAACAACATTCACCCTCACCCATCCCCTTCACTCGTTCACTACAGTGCTAAATATATGGACAAAAGCGGTGTACAAAATCCTGTGGTGAAGATGGTAATTTAATAAGGTTACATGGGCTCAACCATAGATAGTTCAGAGACATGTTGAAAGATACAAACACAGAATCGCAAGATTTACATTTTTTTTTCTGAGTAGAGTATTTAAGTTAAGAAAGGAAATAGGTGACTTACTGAAAAGTAAAGGCAAGCCACCTGTCATTAATATCTGATGAAGAGTGTGTATAGAAATTGGCCTCTGCTGCTGACATAACTAGTCATTAAATTTTCTGAACCTAAACCTACAAGAGAGTGAAATCTAGTTTCTGATCTATACACCCACCTAAAGGCCTTCAGATCCAAACTTGTCATGTTTTTGGAACAAGCACAGGCCAACAACTTGACACACTTTTAGCAGCGCGAGGTCTTTACGGCTGAAGCAACCATTGAGTTCCCCACATCGTTTGCATGCGAGATCATCAAAGACCTCCAGATGCATTTTCAGTAGCGGCTTTTTCACTTGGATTCAAAGGCAGAAGAAGCGAGACTGTTTCAAAACCCATTTGAAGCAAATGTGGCCAGTTGCAAAGAGGAAATGTAGCTGGAGGTAATTAGAGACACGTTCACATAAGGGCGGATGGGTTTTTATAAGTTTTTACACTAAAAGACTTTCCTAATATTAAAACTTTTGCGTCAAAGCACCTTTCAAATTTCGGAACAACATACAAGTGTAAACAAAAGTTTTCAAGAATGAAGAATAATTTGAGAGCAGACTTGGACCTCGAGTGTGTTGTTGTCCCCCGACATTGCTTCTTTCAGATTTTTTCTCCGAGGGGGGAGGGGCACTTGAAATTTTTATATATTCCTATATAAGTTATATTTCGTTGGGGGGGGGGGGGTAGAGTAGACGTGCTTCGGGGCAGTGGCGTAGCGAGGTCGGGTGTCACCCAGTGCGGCACTTAATGGTGTCACCCCCCCCCCCCCCCCCCCCCCCCCCCGAGGCGTAGCGACCCTTCCCGGGGACAAATTTTCTATTTTATATTTCTATTTGCACCTCCACCCCCTCAAACTTTCGATTTGCCCCCCCCCCCCCCCCCTCAAGTTTTTTCTATATATTTTGCTATTTTTTGCCTTGGTGTCACCCCCCTAAATGGTGTCACCCGGTGCGGTCCGCACCCCCACCCCCACCCTCCCCCTCGCTACGCCTCTGCTTCGGGGGGCCGGAAGAAACTCTGCCCCCCCCCCCCCCCCCCCCGAACTGATATTTGATAGTTAATGCGGTCCTCGGTGTAAAAAGTTTGGAGACCCCTGGTATATACAATAGTGTGTCTTTGTTAGTGTAGAAAAATCACTGCTTTAGTTTATAATTTTATTTTAAAGCTGTTTATTCAGGTGCAAAGAAAACTAGGTTGTTGTTTTGGTCGGATCCCCCCCCCCCCCTCCTTACTTACCGCGGGTCTGATAGCATGGTACTTTAGATACATCATTACCCGTTTTACCAAATGTGCTTAATCAACTGAGCACTGTAGCATCAGTGGCGTAGCTACCGTAAAGCTGGCGTAAGCAAGGCATAGGGGCCCTGGGCAAATAGGGGTGCTTTTCCTTCTTTAAATTTATAAAACGTTTACATTGGAATTTTAATATTTGTATTAAAAAATAATTTTTAAAAGAAGACGGAAATCCAGTTTCTATTCTACTGTAGAAGTAATCAAAAGTTCCAAAAAAGGCCCTCAGACCATTCTTACTGGGAAGGGTATGTATCGGACCTATCGGTATTAATAATATTTCAGGCATTGTTGCATTGTCGGGCAAGAAGTTTAGAGAACTAGCCTATAAACAAACTTGAACATTGACTCTTTTATGAGATTGGCATCCGGCACCCGCAAATTTAAACTCAACGCTAAAAACTCACTACCCCACCGCCACAAACATGCACCCCCTCCACTCTCAACTCTCTGTCCTTAACGAAATTCCATTCATCCATAATTACAATTAAGCCATATTTTAATTAGTTGCCGTGGAAAGTGTTTTCACAACACGCTTAGTCGAAAAAATTTCAATGTTTTCTGCTCGTTTAATTACCTTAATCACAATTTGTTTGTTGATCTAATTTATTTCTAATCAACATACTGCTATGTTACGTTCGGGTTGGTTTCAACTTAAAAGACGATTCGTGTGTACTTCAATGCTACTATTCAGTCTACAATATGTACATTTTAGCGTAGCTCTCGTCCTACCGGCTATCAACTAACCCCTGACAATCATTCACTCCAGCTTTTATACCGCATTCGACCTTGGGATAACAATACACAAACATACCGGGGTTAACAATATTCTAGGGTAAACTCAACTCACACACTCACACTCCCGTAATTTTAGATTATTCTATCCTATTCTAATCTAACCTACAACTGACCCGAAACACGCTACATAAAGATTTTTGTTTGTCTGTCTCCTTGTCCTATATGAATTAATACAAAAATGATCCAATCGCCAAGAAACATTGGGAAGTCGTTTATACCAACCTGTACTTAACGTGAAATTTCCTACCACAACCCCACTCATAAGGAGCAGTTCCTCCCCTCCCCCCCCCCCCCCCTCGAAGAGAAGCCGGAAAGAAACTCTAACTCCTGCAAAGTTTTCTGCCACAATTTTTTTTTATTTCGTTCGGAGAGCGGTTCCTTGACAGTATAGTTTTTCGGCTTGCCACCCGCGAGTTTCCCAGCGTCTTTCTTTGTGCCTGGGCTCAGTTAATTGGGTGTCCAGCACAAGAGGTCAGGGTTACTGCTAAATTCAACGGTAAAACTGCACAGGTTCATCAGCCGGCGCCCCGGGCTCCACCCGTGACCACTACGGCGCATACACTTGTTTTATTGAGCGCCATGCCCTAGGGATATAGAGGGCTACTATAATCAATTGCTAAAGAAAATAAGGGGTGTCCTCTAGCCGCCTCAGCAGTAATATACGGTTGGGGGCCCAAAGTCTCTCCATTATGATGATGTAATGAAAAAGTTGTAGATATGCCCTTTGGGTCAGTAACTTCGCCATCCTAAATATCGAACATACAGAAGCAGCTAAAATGGACTTCAGGGATAATATTAATCACTTTGCAAACTTATAAGAAAGGAAAAAATCGAAATAAATCATGAGCAGCTTTTTAAAATGTGTATTTGGTTAGTGGCGTCACAAGGTTCAATATCACCCTGTGCGTTTATTGAGTGTCAACCCCACCACGTCTAACAATTTTGCATTTCCCTCTACTTAATATTCTATTATTTTAACTGAAGAAAACTTAGTTTTGACAGTAAACTAAAATTTAGTAAATTTTACGAATTTTCATCACGGTGTCACACCAAATTGTCAGGACCCCACCCTGTGACGCTACTGTGTTAGGTTGCTTAAATGCTACAGGCTTACAGTTAGTTTGTTTTTACATACAAGTGATATAAAATCAATGGTATTTTATGTTACCGGGTACTACATAATAACACAGTGGAAATACACAATTAGAACGTATAAAATACACAATTTACACAAATCCTAGCTACGCCACTGTGTGGCATTTGGGCATTTGTCGCATTCGGGCAAGTGTCCATTCGGGCATTTGTCGCATTCGGACAAGTGTCAATTCGGGCATTTGTCGCATTCGGGCAAGTGTCTTTCGGGAAAACGTCCGGCTCTCATATATAATGATGGAAAAATGTGAACGGAACCCTTAACCTCCATGTGACGATGGTTGTTACGACACTGATCGAGTTCATAAATAATCTTGTTTTGCAGCAAGGTCCCATAGTAAGGAATTGGAACATTACTTTTTTTGGAGCTGGAGATAGTTCACATGGCGCTCCTCACAATCGAAACACAATGATGATACAGATATTCTTTAATGACTTCAATAGTGATGACATTGGGGTGTATGTTTGTAATGCTTCATATCTGAACTCCAACAACGATGAACTATATGCATTCAAGTATCAAAATGTTCAAAAGAATAGTGAGGGTAATGTGATCACTTTTTTTTTGCTTTTGACATTGACAGAATTACGTATTTTAAACATTTTCTTATCCGACTAGCCTCACATTATTACATTATGAGTTTTAGGAATTCAAAACAATAACATTTTTTATCGTTTTATAATATTTTACTTACAAACAAGACGAATTTATTCATAAAATGGTATAATCATATATTTTAATAAATATTCCAAACAATTTTAAAATATTTAGTAAAAATGCCTCGGATGTTATCTTTTAGAACTAATAGAGATGTGAAAATTAGAGGTGATTTAAAAGGTTTAAAGGTTAAATTATCTAAGAACAATTTATCTCTGTTGGCCTACAAATTATCTTAGAACAAATGATCTCAGACAAAGACAAAAAAAATGTTATAAAACAACTTAAAAATAAATTAAAAAGATGACGACACATATTTATTTTAATACCTAACAGCAGATGACCGTGTTTAATTTTAGTAAAGTCTGTCGATTGTCTCAGAGGCGTCGCTATGGGAGGGCAGCTCCGGTTGTCGCCCACAGCGCTGTCCCTAGGAATCGCCAAACTGGGTAGAAAAAAAGGTCATTCTGAGCAGCAGTAGCTGAAATATAGGCCTATTTAGTCAAAGAATTTGGCTTTACGGGCTTATTTGCCTGTTTTATGTGACACCAAAATAACCGTTACGGGAAAGTGACTGGTGAAAAGATTTTTCGCTATTTTAAAACTATATATAACAGTGGAGGGAGCGCAAAATTGAAAGTTCGCCCTTGGACGTTGCAATGGGGCGCTACACCTCTGGACTGTCCTGGTCCATTTTATCAAATCTCTCAATTCCATCCCCCTTGTTATACACAAACTCACGTCATTCTTCAATGTCAAATAATTTATATTGATACAGATAAGCTTATTTTAAATTTGATAAAAGTATTTGTATTTTTTTTCCTATGTAAGTAGACTTTTTTAAAATTGTCCACATATTATTGTAGATTGTCTGAGATCAGCCCCTGGTTAAATTAATCCCGGTATTTATATATTTAAACAAAACAAAGCATTGCGTTAAGTAACATTAAAACAAATAAATAATCAACAATCATTGTACTCAATACGGATTTTAATTTTGACTTGTAGATCAAAGTATTAGTTCAATGTACTAAATATCCTGTGCGACAGTTTGGCTAAGTGGTAGAGCGCTAGAATCCTTGTCCATTTTAGTAGAACGTTGCATAGTCCACCAAGCTCTGAAATAAAGGAAAAGAGATGAGGCTGGCCAAAGGCGTATGCCAAAGGCGCAGAAACAGGTGAACTCTACTTCATTTGCACAAAAGACCGTCATGTTTGATAAGGAATGTTCTTTTCTTTTTTACTATACATCTTATCTACTTTGATGTAAAATACTATCGCAATTTGCCTATGTAATTGTGTTATAATTTATCGCTTCATTTTTTTAAGACCCAGTAGAAACAGACTTCCGGAGCTTTCTTTACTATGTTGTTCCTATCGCCGCATTGGTTGTTATAGGAGTTGTTGTTGGTGTTTGCATTTATAAATGTGAGTTGATTGTTTTCACAATGTACGTCTCAAACACACACACACAAACACACACACAAAGAAACAAACTAAAATATACAAACGTTTTCCGCAACTGTTAACTGCCCCTGATTAAAGTAACAATAGTAGTGCTGTAATAAAATATATCAGACTGTCAGTTAGGCAGATCTTCCACCACGGTAATGCAGAGTGCTAGACCGTTGGGTACGGGTTTACAATTCGTGCAGTGGTGGTTGAAGATTAGCCTAGTGAGAACCAATATACAGAAGCGACCGGTACACAGTAAACAAAACGATATCCGAGCCAGTTGATCGTATTGAGAAAAACATCTCTAATTGGAGACACACCAAGAGAGGGTAGTATCTGTAAAAGAAATAAAGAAAAAAAAAATAAAAAATGTTCCAAATGTTGATTAATTCCCATATAAGTATAACTTCTAAATAATATATCAAATTAGATTCAAATTCAAAATTTACAAACTTGACTGAAGTAAACAATTTACAATATGTATTTTAAATAAGTAACTTTATATTGTGTACCCTCCCTCCAAAGAACTTGTAGACTCACTATTTAACGAATTTGGCAATATTGCTAAAGGTAATGACACACACGATCAAGTACGTAATGACAGACTTTGTAGAAGATGTACTTGTATATGCTTTATAATGATTATTGATTGAAAGCTAGATCTAATTTAAAGATGATTACTTTGCAATATATAATTTTGAAGTACAAAGTAAAAGGAAATACATATTTTGAAGCATGTATAAGAATCTAATATAAAATGTTTGCTTAAAACAAAGAAAAGTATATATATATATATATATATATATATATATATATATATATATATATATATATATATATATATATATATATATATATATATATATATATATACATTTCAACTTTAAATCTAACAGTGCGTCGTAAAAGAGCTGTAAAGAGAAGATTTGACCTCATGACCCTCCCGGCACTCAATGGACAATCTCTGTATCCATCCATGGACAGTAACGGATATCTGTTACCCGTTGACCCCAATGGCGGCTACGCCCAAATATCAGATACTACATATGAGCCTTCAGAAAACTACTACAGTTCTATCAACGAATTGGATTTCATGAAAGAAGCTGACGGGCAGTCCGAGGTCACATCTGGACTTGACGAGAATCAAGGGGGTGATGTGGACAGTTTGTCCGATGCTGAAACTAAAACAGATTTAAAGTTCGACAATAAGACTTATAGACAACTTGACGCTAAGAGCGATGGACAAGTTGATAGAACAGTAGATGATAAGCTTGAAGCTAAGAGCGAAGGGCAAGTTGATAGAACAGAAGATGATGAGCTTGATGTTAATAGAGATGGAGAAATTGACTTTAAGACGATTGGTCACCTTGACAGAAAGACAGATGGTCAGTTTGACAAACAGACAGACGTTCAACTTGAGAAAACAAAATATGTTGAGCTTGACATAAAGAGAAACGAAGACCTGGATATTAAGAAAGATACAGAACAAAAAACAGGCACAAACAAACAGCAAGACAAAGATCAGCAAAACGAATCTATACCAGCCGATGGGTTAAACGACTACGCCAAGCTGTATGACACGCCTGGAAATGTTTTTACGCCAGAAGTAAATACATATGTAACTCTTAAATTTTAATGCTTTTATAAAATGTCCTTGTTACATAATCCTGATATTGTGACTTATCATTAAACGTAGAGAACGTGAACTACAATGTTCCAATACAAAAAAGAAACATCCGATTCTTTCTTTGTGGAAAAACACAGAATATACTTAGCTGAGAAAATTTGTTTTTAGTTAAGTAATATTTCGTAAGTTTATTCTATTGATTGACCTTTTTTGCTACTTATTTTGAAATTTAAAAAAAAAATATGCTCTTAGCATTACATAACTGATAGATGTGTAGAGTACTATATAAGAAGAAAAATGTATCAGTGTTGTTGTTTTTTTAAGTTTATAACAAATTTACTTAAAATGTAAAGCTTTTAACTGGATTTACAATTGTATCGTCTAAGGTAGATTTTTTTTACTTTTTAATTTGTATTCTTTTTATTTTGTGTGCCCCAGACATGTAATTTACAGCTTCAGTTTACCTTGCCATGTTCGATTTGATATTAGTTTTCATCGTCGGCTTGTGAGTACTGATACAGATTTACAAAAGCAATATTTCTTTCCTACATATAGCCTACATTCATTCATTTAAGAAATTTTACTTATACATAATTCTAATACAAAACGTCTAATTACAATTTTCTTTTTAAATCTGAAAATGCTAATGAATAATTAAATAGTGATTTAAAGGATGTTTGTTTGATAGACATGGTTGGTTAAGGGTGTTTGGGCTTATTCGTAGACCTAAACTAAATTTGGGATTAAAGAAAATTAGATCATAAATATTATAAGTAGCTGTAATGATACGTTGAGTACAATAAGACACATCAAATCAAACTTTCTTTCCTTTATAACATCTAAATTTATAGATGTCATCAAGAGCTTTTTAAATTAATTTATTTCAAACATTGTAAATAGTAATAATAGTTTTTCTGTAGTTGTTTATACCATGAAATATATAAACCTATATTGTATATATAGTAATTTAATGGAGAAATAAAATGGCATAAGAGCTAGATCAAAATAGGGTGTGCAAATCTGTTTCTTTATGCCAACTAACAATTTTACTTTTTCGAATACAGAGTAAAGAGGAAGTATTGTAATCTTGAACAAAAATCATATGCATATTTGATAGCTTTCGCGGTTTTACTTCTCAGTACTTTGTCATATTCTAAGGGCAGGGGACTTATTTTATCAGGTAAAAATTCTAAATTCAGATTTATCAAAATTAAGGCGTTTTATTAACCAAGCTGTAAAAGTTCAGTTATCGTGTTCACAGATAGACACACAGACACATAGACAAAAACACACATACAGACACAGAGAAAAAGAGAGAAACAGAGAGAGAGAGAGAGAGAGACATACGGACGTATTGGCAAAACTACGTTTTTCCGACTCAGGGAGTTGTAAAACTTCGAGATTTGTAAACATCTTAATTTTGATTTTTTTGTATGACAACAATACCTCCTCTATATTTCATTTTCGAGTAAGTAAAAGTAGTAGAAATGCATTTATATCAATGTGTATACTGGTTACACTATTTATAATTGCATTAGGCCTACTGTAATGCGTAAGTGAACAAGAAGATATATATAAAAGCTCATCAACAAAACTGTATTGCTGAAGTTCAGAGAATATCTTCACAGAAGCTCGTACACAAATGTGTTACTTTAGAGTAATTGGTTTGATGTAGTTTAGCTCCAATAACACACAACTTCATAGTCTAAACCCAAATGACATTTAAATAACCGCTGCTCTAATTGTATATTCACAATTTTAACAGTGGCGTAGCTAGGATTTTTGGGCCCCTATGTAAAAAGTGTTAGTGGGCCCCTCAGAGGCGTAGCGACCCTTCCCTGCGACCGGGGACAAACTTTCGATTTCCCCCCCCCCCTCACACATTCGATTAGCACCACCCTCAAACTTCGATGTGCACCCCCTCTCCCTCAAACTTTTAATTTGCACCCCCCCTCAAACTTTTGAAAAAGGGCCCCAATTCGCCTTGGGCCCCTATGCCTTGCTTACGCTAGCTTTACGGTAGCTATGCCACTGAATTTTTAATGTGTCTAGAACAAGTCTGACATAATCGTGTGTTTGATTGGCCTACTTCATTTTAGCTGGTAGAACCAGATACTATCCAAAGTGTGTATGACCCCAACTACATCAAATGTGTGTATGACCTAACTACATCAAATGTGTGTATGACCTAACTACATCAAATGTGTGTATGACCTAACTACATCAAATGTGTGTATGACCTGACTACATCAAATGTGTGTATGACCTAACTACATCAAATGTGTGTATGACCTAACTACATCAAATGTGTGTATGACCTAACTACATCAAATGTGTGTATGACCCAACTACGTCAAATGTGTGTATGACCTAACTACATCAAATGTTTGTATGGCCTCTCAACAGCCAGTGTTTGTACGACCTAACTGTAGCCAATGTTTTTATGACATAACTACAAACAATGTTCTTATAACCTAAGTGCATCCAAGGTTTAAATGATTTGACTTTATTTAATATGTATGTGATCCAACATAATCCAATGTATTTAAGACCTTACCACAACCAATGTTTCAATAGACGAACTGCATCTAATATGTGTATATTCTATCTCTATCCAAGTTTGGAATAACCAAACTGTCTCAAAAATCGGTATTATCTTATTTTATTTCATGTGCTTATGACCTTACTGCATTCTATTATTGATCGACCAAAAATGTATCTAATGTATGTATGACCTGACAGCTTCTATATTTTTTACGATCTATCTGCTTAAAAATGTTTATTAACTGATGATTAAACTGCATAATATGAATTTATAACCTAACTGCGTACATTCTTTGTATGACCTACCAGACAACTTTATTTAAAGAAACGCTGACCTTTCCCCCACCCCCACCCCAAACAGTCTTATACAACCCTTTGCATTGCTATTTGACTGGGCATGTCTGCACCAAGCTACGAACAAGCTAAACATAGCGCTACACACAAGAGCAATCATGCATGAATTAACATGGGGCCAAATATGCATTACATGTTCCACGTCTTTGAGAGATTACAAAGAGGCTCGATGGGCTACATATTGTGTAGACGTATGTCGTCTCTTTTTCAGGGTTGGCGAAGCGTGAAGTAGCGTGCTAAAGAAAAGGGGGTGGAATTCGTCTATTCATTCTCTGACACACCGCATCAATTTATTTTTTTACTACTTTGTGAATTTTATCTGCGGGTTTCAAAATTACTTTGATTGAAAGGTTATTTTGAATAAACATCTTCTTTCATGTTTAGAAACGTAAAGTAAGGAGACACTTTATTTGTAAATGTAGATACAAGTTTAGACAGGTTGACCTTAAAGACCTACATGTGTTTACAGTTAGTGAAATTTTTTTTCTTCAAATTTCGAATGTGTAGATATATAGAGCCTACATTCATAATAAAACAGTATCAATGAAATCTCAAAAGCTTTATATGTGCTTTTCAGATCTTTAAACTTGTTTTAAATTTCACAAATACAAATAATCAACTAACTAAATTTAGATATTCAAATATGCCTATTCAATCCTGATGGTCCTATCTTCCAAGTTAACACACACATACACACACACACTCACGTATATATAGATTTAGGATCATAAAAATAATAAAAGATAAAATTTTATTAAAAACTTAAGCCTAAAATTAATTCAGAAATTTAATATTTTTAGAATCAATGCTATAAAAGTTGCAGATCCAGAGAACTTGAAAATAATTTGTTGAGTTTAAGGCTACGTTTCTATTTATTTTCATCAAGCCTAAGTTATAACCCGATGTTTCACTTTCGTAAGACAAACATTGATTAACTGTAAAGGAACTCCGTGATCGATTTCTGACAGCCCCACTTAATAGTTATTTTGTTTACAAAACTTTGCAGATCAAATTTTTAAATAACAATGCAAATTTAAACACCATGACCTACTTTTTCTATTTTTAGCTTACAATGTGTGCAATAAAATTTATGGCGGCATTTCGAATAGCAGGATGCCATTGTTTATGTCGCCATTACACGTGAAAACCAAATTGTTTTTGCTTTTTTTTTTAATTTTTATTTAGTTACCGAAAATATTAAAAACATCAAATACATCCAATCTTTAGTAAAGTCCGAAAAAACCAGATACACAGGATTTTATAACCATATTAATTGTAACTACGCCGTGCAAGATTTTTTAATTAATTTATGGACCTCTCAAATACCTTTGAGACTTTTCTCGCTGGTGTCCATTATGATATTAAGAAAATTACACTTTGGCGATCAAGTCCAGGTTTTTACTATATACGGGTCTAATACGGGTATGCTACATGCATATATACAGAGACACAGAATCCATTTCAACTTAATGTCATATATATATATATATATATATATATATATATATATATATATATATATATATATATATATATATATATATATATATATATATATATATATATATATATATGCATTCTTGCTACAGTCTAAAATTATATTTCGCTAGAAATTAGTTCCAGCTGACCGAGTTCTAATTTTATCCCAGACGTGTAGGCTAATCAACGAACCGTGAAAGACACGCGCTGTAAGAAGTGCTTCGCTAAACGACAGCACACTGCGCTTGTTGTGTTCTGGGTCACCATTGGCAAATATCCATTTCTCAACCTTTGAAAAGTTCGACAGTACGTAAAGACAGCTAAAGTTTTGACAATAAGATTCTCACTCCCCAACTATAGTCATAATTGTTTAAGTGTCTGTAGATATATTATTGTTTAGATTTTGTCAGATAGTATCGATCAATGCTTGAATTAAATTGTCTATTTTGGACATGCTTGATTATAAAAAGATTTAGCGTTGAGATTTGTTTAATAGCTAGAGAAAAAAAAAGGTTCCGGGGAATTAAAAAAATGGCCTACGTCTGTCAAATACCAGTTGGGAACATTTTGTCAACTTCGTTTCTAAAATTTAACAACTACAGAGCAGCTTAATTGAACTAGGAGTTATTACAGATTTAACTCGGTCAGCCAAGTGCTGCGTAAATATTGTAAGCTCCCAATAGACTCGCGTCATTCAACCGTGTTAAAAAAATTAACGTCACCGTCTGTCTGCTCAGGTAATGTGTGACCAATGGCTCCACAAAATCAATTTTTTTTAGCAGTCGTCATACAGGTTGGCTTTTTTTAATGTCGGCTTATTCTGTATTTAGGTTTTTTATGTATGTCGGCTTTTTCTGTATGAAAGATTATGCAGGCTTGGATAAACGTAAACAAATTAAAACCCGTCCTGTATTGAATTACAGAAATAACTTCGTGTCTCAAGTCGGCAAATTTGGAAACGTAGGAATTATTTGTTTGTTATACATAACAAGCATAATCTAAATACACATGCTTATATTATAACGTTATATAAAATTTAAAGAACAACCAACTGGTCTTTATATGTTTATTATATGTATATATATATATATATATATATATATATATATATATATAAATATAAATATATATATATATATATATATATATATATATATATATATATATATATATATATAGAGAGAGAGAGAGAGAGAGAGAGAGAGAGAGAGAGAGAGATTTATTTCATTTTTAGTTATTATCATACAGTTAATAACATATGAAAGTAACTCAGTTCCTATCGACTTACTTTAAAAAAGTGTTTATTGTTTACGCTTTTAATTATTGATTTTTTTATTATTAAATACATCTATACACACATATCACTTTAATTGAGCGCAATTTCTTCATTTGCATTGTAGTTAAACGTATTGATATGGAGGCTTAAACATCCAACAATACTTAATAACTCAAATGCTTTGAACGAAATACTATTATCTACATGTGGAAGGTATTTTACAGGACTTTGGGTTAATATTTTTTTTAAAAAACGAAATAACTATAACAAAACAGAACAATCAACACCTTCAGTAATTATTCAATTTGGGAATTGCGGACTGTTTAGTAAAACGTTTTGTAAATAAACGATGGGAACATTTAACATTCTGACTGTTAGCCTAAGCCAAAGCAAAATGAAAAAACAAAACATTCTACTTATCGTGTTTGGTATTTGATGTTGATCAGTCAAATTATATTCCTCATTAATCATATTAAGACGCAGAAGTATTAATTTATCTCATCGTAATTGAAAAAAAAACAATCTTACAAAAATTATTATGGGAAACAACTCTACTCACTTCCCTTCTTGTTGTGTAATATTCGCCAAGTACTTATGATCACTGAAAAGTTAGATAATCAAACTTGAAGACGACATGCTAACATGGAGACGCAATGAAGATGACAATTTACTTGATGAAGTTAGTTAGACCACGCAATACACCTAACAAGTCACATAAGTCACATAAAACCCAACACTCTAGCCTATACTGAGATTGTATTAACCTCCATGTTACCATCTGAGGACCCAACGGTAAAAACCACTATTGAAAGTTTTTTACTTTTGAGAAACATGGGATTTTGTGTTTGAGATCTGCTGTTCCATTGTGGCATGATTTTTAAAATCCTAAATGTTGAGGGGATCGTGGTGGTTTTACGCTTTCGTATTGTTATATGCGATAGATATATATATATATATGCTACATACATATGGCACTAACTCCACATTTTCATAATGTTGACATCTGCAGTTTGTTCCGTGTGGTCTTTACATTAAATGTGTTTTATCTAAACGGGCGTTTAGTACACATCTATCAACAAGAACACCCGACCTAAATTTAGCAGGACTGGATGGGTTTGACCTCTGTAAGTTTTGTAAATGTGTGGAATTCATTGGTAAAATGGCCTGGGAAATGTTTAAAGTGGTCCCAACATCAGTTTAAAAAGTTCATTGTACAATTTGTGTTTCTTAAACCATGAATTGTTCGCCTCGGCAGGAAAGGATGCAAATGGTAGAATGAAGATATATCGAGAAATTATGTCTTTTAAAAAATCAAAACACTAATAGAAACATTACAGCACAGTTCATCGAGGTCAGGCGGAATTTTCTGCGGTAGGCCTGCGGGGTATAGGACATTACATCCCCCTGTAAAATAACCCCCCCCCCCCCCCCGAACATTTCCTACAGACATTACCCCCCACAGCAATCACCTCCCTGACAATTACTCTCCTCAGTAGTTACCCCACCCCTTACTACCTATAGTACTAACCCTAATTACACATTAAGCCATGAACGGGGCGCTTGGTCATTCTGGGAGGAAGGTAATTGACGGGTTAATTGATGGGGCATAAATACTCTGGGGATAATGTAGGAGTGGGATGTCCGGTATGGGGGGTAATCGACGGGGGAGGGGGGGAGTTAGTGTCCTGTTCCCAGACCGGCGGACCAGACCACCCCTATTGTGGTGTAAAAAATATAACAGTTAACTTACCACCAACGGGTGAAGTGACAAGCTGAATATTCAGTCAAATATCTTTCTGAGTAGATCGTAGACTCTCTTTAGCGATATTTACAACTGCTGTATACAACTCTCCGTAATGTGGAATTAAACTTTTAAAACAGCATGTAAACAGCGGAAAATAAGTTCACTTAAAAATAGGTAGTATTACAACTGCGGCAAGTATTGTATTTTAAGAAGTCAGTTTTTAATGAACATTCTGTGTTTTAAAATTGCATAAATACGTTGACTGTTATGCAACTAGCCCAGTTTTTAAAATTCGTCTTTATTTATTCTCGAACACCCGAAAAGCGTTATTTATACAACCTGTAGTAAATCAAAATGCAAGTGTATGTTTGCAACTCCGTAACGGTGAAACACATAAATACAATTAGTACTCAAGTGAATTAATCATTGAACTTGAAAACGTTATGAAATAACTCAACTTTGTATTTTCATATAAGAAATGAAACCAAAGTTGAGCTTAAGAGGATATAAAGTAATATTTTTGCTGAATTTTCAACAGATAATGTTTTCAGAAATGTTTTCCTATTATTTTTCCGGTGTTAATGATAGGTCTGGCATTTAGGAACAGGATTTGAATTACAACGGATCATATGCTGTCTAGAATCTAGAGACCGTCTGAAATGTGTGTTCACTGAATGCCATTAGCCAATCACAGGGCATGTTGAACTACAGGTATGTTCATATCACGCCAGGTGCAAGCAGGTAAGTCAATGGCGTGTACATGTACAGTAGCGCGTGACCGTTACAGCTAATAATAACTTCCTAGACTAAACGTCTGGTCTAGGCGATCTGTAGTAGAGATATGAGATTCTCTTGGTGTAGTCACAGCAACAATCGACTAATTCAATCATGTTTTTCTATATAGTAATGTGTTGGATCTTTATTTTAGAGAAAAAGATCGGTATGTTTTTTAGTGTTTAAGGCGTGTAGTGTTAGAGATAATATTTAACTGTAATTATATTATGTAGCTTAATGTTGTGAGTGTATATATAAAAGTTGTACTTGTGTATGAGTATGGGTATATGTATGATTATCACGTACACGTACACGTACACATAAATATACATAAACGTACAAATAAACGTAAACGTAAACGTAAACGTAAACGTAAACGTAAACGTAAACGTAAACGTAAACGTAAACGTAAACGTAAACGTAAACGTAAACGTAAACGTAAACGTAAACGTAAACGTAAACGTAAACGTAAACGTAAACGTAAACGTAAACGTAAACGTAAACGTAAACGTAAACGTAAACGTAAACGTAAACGTAAACGTAAACGTAAACGTAAACGTAAACGTAAACGTAAACGTAAACGTAAACGTAAACGTAAACGTAAACGCAAACGCAAACGCAAACGCAAACGCAAACGCAAACGCAAACGTACACGTACACGTACACGTACACGTACACGTACACGTACACGTACACGTACACGTACACGTACACGTACACGTACACGTACACGTACACGTACACGTACACGTACACGTACACGTACACGTACACGTACACGTACACGTACACGTACACGTACACGTACACGTACACGTACACGTACACGTACACGTACACGTACACGTACACGTACACGTACACGTACACGTACACGTACACGTACACGTACACGTACACGTACACGTACACGTACACGTACACGTACACGTACACGTACACGTACACGTACACGTACACGTACACGTACACGTACACGTACACGTACACGTACACGTACACGTACACGTACACGTACACGTACACGTACACGTACACGTACACGTACACGTACACGTACACGTACACGTACACGTACACGTACACGTACACGTACACGTACACGTACACGTACACGTACACGTACACGTACACGTACACGTACACGTACACGTACACGTACACGTACACGTACACGTACACGTACACGTACACTTACACTTTTGGAAGAATGTCCTGGCACGGACAAGTATATATGCATGGACAAAGACACAGTTTAAATGGTTATTTTCGTGTAAAAGCCCATGTGCGCGATTCTCTCTCTCTCTCTCTCTCTCTCTCTCTCTCTCACTCTCTCTCTCTCTCTCTGTCCGCAAAATATTTTACAGGCTTTGTTGAAAATAATATGTTAGATGTTTTAAATGTATAAACAACATTTTATTTAAAGAAGAAAAATAAAAAATAAGGCATATTTGAATGAAGAAAAACATTTTTAATTATACAACCGGAAAAGTGTTTCTAGATTTACGGAAAAACTAGAGTTAGACAGATTTAGATCTAGAATCTATTCCAATAAGAAATGGCTATACTAAACTATTTCAGGCCTTAATTATTTTATTGAAATCTGTGTTTGTTGAGCTATGGAATTGGCTAATTTGGTATAACATTAAATTTGAAAGAATAGGGCCTATTCGCGTAAGTTAAGTTTCTTAAATACGTCTTTTATTCTTCATAATTTGTAGGTGCCTAAATAGCTGAGATGGTTGTGAAAGTTATACCATACGGGTTGTACTGGTTCGAGACACACAAAGTCAATCTTAATTATTTTTTTTCATTTTTGTTTATATGTGAATGATAAAGTTGCCTATCGAAACTTGGCGGGACACGGGGCAGGTGAAGTAGAGTTCACATGCTACTGTATTTTCAGTATATGAAGGGATAGTGTGTGTTACGAAGTCACCGCATAGTGGTGGTGCTGTTGACAGCAGTGAGTTGAGGTATTTAGATAGCAGGAATATAATTTGGTTTTAATTTTTCTAATAGGTATTGGTAGTCTATGTTATTTTAAACAAGTATAGACATTACAGGGTTGCCTACTTTCACCATTCCTGTTCCTACTGGCCATAGACTGGGTTATGAAGATGTCAACAGAGAAAACGCGAAACGGTATACAGTGGACATTGTGGAGCCAGCTGGATGACCTGGACTTTGCTGACGACCTGGCCCTCCTTTCTCACACACAACAGCAAATGCAGGATAAAACCAACAGGGTTGCAAATTTTTCTACAAGCCTGGGTCTGAACATCCACAGAGGGAAAAGTAAAGTTCTCAAAGTCAATGCATCAAACAACAACCCTATAACACTGGCAGAAGAAGCCCTAGAAGAAGTGGATAGATTCACCTACCTTGGAAGTATTGTTGATAAGCAGGGTGGGACAGAAGCAGACATAAAAATAAGGACGGGTAAGGCAAGAGCAGTCTTCAACCAACTAAAAAATGTTTGGGGTTCGGGAGATTTAACCCTTAGAATAAAAATCCGGATCTTCAACACACTAGTAAAACCTGTTTTACTCTATGGAGCCGAGACATGGAGAATAACTGCTATAAATAAGAAGAAAATACAATCATTTATAAACGCATGTCTCAGAAAGATCCTGCGAATTCGCTGGCCTAAAACCATCAGAAATGATGTTCTATGGCAACGGACAAATCAACTGCCAGTGGAAGTAGAGATCCTCCAGAGAAAATGGAAATGCCACACACTCAGGAAGCCTGTATCCAGCATAACAAGACAGGCCCTCACCTGGAATCCACAAGGCAGGAGGAAGAGAGGCAGACCAAGAAAGACCTGGAGACGTGACCTGGAAGAAGACACCAAGAAGATTGGATACACCTGGGGACAGTTGGAGAGACTAGCCCTGGACAGAGACGTCTGGAAAGCTCTTGTCAGCGGCCTATGTCCCAGTAGGGACGACAGGCAAACATGATGATGATGATGATAGACATTACATAAAACAAAACCACTGTTTTTTTCATAGTCTTAACAATGTTTCATTCCAATGCTCTTAATCAATAAAATGTTTCTTTTCCTAAGTTTCCGATAATGACTTTCTTAAAAGCTGAATAACAATTCATTTGTTTACTCACTTTCCATGGGTATAAACATTTTCTTCAGGCATCTCTACCGTTTCTTCCCCTTTCACCTATAGAACAACCAGTATCCGCAATCCCCTCCCCAAACGCACACACAACCCCTTCACCCTTCTTCAGACAGTTTTACATACGGCTCCCCGGAGATAAATATCTAAAAGAAAACCGGGTAGCCTTTTGTAAAGGAAAGACAGCTAAAAGTCACCAGAATTGCCCGAGTAAAGAGTAACGATGGCTAGTATTAGTATAAAATAGTTATAATCAGATTACCTGTTTTCTATAAATCGTCTACATACATATGTATATCATCCTTCAATATTGCATTTCTTTTTAATTGTGTACATTGTTTACCTAACCACTAACACAAACACATGTTCTTAAAGCTGATTCACAAGGAGTTGTCACGTCAATCGTTAGCTCAGATGAAATAGATGAAGGAGAACCGTTTACTGTCACATGCAATGCCTTGCTGGCAAGTGTTCCAGGGGACATTAAAACAATTACAAAGCTATATATACGATGGAGTGAAGATGGAAACGAACAGTACACTTACTACGCGAGATATAGATTGTACATTCCCCCATACAATTTAACGGTGAGAATGTTTACAGTTAATGTACTAATCTGTTTTGATAACATTCTTCTTTGTTTTTATATAACATGTTGCAGATTTAATACATGTACAATAATATTTAACTTAGTGTGATGTAGCTTGTAAAGTAAACGATCTTCTTCTTCTTTAGACCTTGCGATCCATTGGGCAGATAAAGCAGAATATGATGTATATCATAGTTATTGTGTGGTGGGTGTTGAACTTAAGAAAATGTAATCTATCTATATACTACTAAAACTCAAGTTTGTTTACATGTTTGAATATTTTTTTTTTGTTTGTCTGATTGACTACTGTAGAGGATCTACGCTATGTGCAGAACTGTAAAATAGTATATAGGTAGAGAACAATTTTTCTTTTCAGAAAGACTTTTAATCACAAATGTATTTAAAGACGTTGATTAATTTATTGATTTATTCATTGGTAGATTAACTACATTAATTTTAATTTTTTTCAAACAATGGAATTACCTTGACTGGTTAGTCAAATAATTTTTTACGTGTCATAGAAAAAATTCCTGTTCATTTGTGTCACTTCAGCGAATGACGAAATCTGCATCATTGTTTACAGGATGCTATTTGGTACACTGGGTTATCATATGAACACGATGGCTGCTGTTAGTTTTAAGGAGCCAGGGGCCGTACGCTGCGCCTATACGGTAGTGTAATCGGGGGGGGCTACTGAGAGCGCCCCTCTATGCCCCTGAAAAATGGGTGGTCACCGAAGTGTGTTCTAACTGATTATTTCGTTGAGTGATTAATGTACAAATAAGGTTTTCACGCGGTAGTGTAGGTAAACCCGTGTCCCGATATTTTTTTTATCCAAGCGCAGGCATTGTTTACATTTAAATAACTCTATTTTAGAAAACAAGGTCACGAGTCTAAGAATATAGGATTGGTAATGCATGGATGAATCCCTTCTTATATATGTCGTCGGACTATCTTCTTTTCCCGCGGCAACTCGCGGGGACGGGTACGCTAGTTTAAGATAAAATTTAGTTTGAAAGTTACTACTACTAGACTTAGATCTGGATATATGCGGGTAAATGAAGTTGCATAACGAGACTCAAAGTATTAAACTATAGTATAAAAAACATCATTGTCGTTACGAGTTAAACAGCTAAGTTGTTAGTGTAATCGGCTTTCATGCAGGTGGCACGGGTTCTAGACCAATACGCCAATGTTAATTTTTGTTTTCAATTTTTTAATATTTTTTTTTTATGTGAATGATAAAATTGCCTATCTGAACTTGATGAGACACAGGGCAGGTGAAGTATAGTTCATCTGTTTCTTTGTCCTAAACATATGAAGGGATTGTGTGGTCAGAGACATGCTCGGTTGGAATCGTTTTTTTTTTAAAGATAAAAACATGTTGTCTGAGACTCGGCGGGCCAGTGGGCAGGCGAATTAGAGTTGAGTAGGTCACCTGTGACGTCAGTATATGAAAGGATAGTCCGAAATCGGTGTTTTCCATGTTTTTAAAAGATAAAAAACATCTTTTTGAATGTGGGGAGGGGCGTAGCGAGGGGGGGGGGCGGGGGTGCGGACCGCACCGGGTGACACCATTTAGGGGGGTGACACCCAGGCAAAAAATAGCAAAATATATATAGAAAAACTTGAGGGGGTGGGTATAAATCGAAAGTTTGAGGAGGGGGGTGCAAATCAAAAACTTGAGGGGGGAGGGTGCAAATCGAAAACTTGAAAGTTTGTCCCCACGAAGGGTCGCTACGACTCAAGGTGGTGACACCATTAAGTGCCGCACCGGGTGACACCCGACCTCGCCACGCCACAGAATGTGGGGTCTGTTTTTTTTTTTGTGATGATAAGTGACAGACGTGATGTTTTTTTTATGGATGACCCCCGAAACCCACAGTTATCCAAGGGATGACGGGTAGTCTAGTATTAATTATTTACAGCGAGTTTATGCTACATTTTCTTTGAAATAAATCATTTAATACGATATACCTTGTGCAATACGTTTATCAATTTGCATGTATCAATCAGAAAAGGAAAATATGCACATGAATCTCGAAATTTAGGATTATTTAGTAGATTAAAAAGTAATATAATTTTGCAACAGGCTTTTTTGTAATGCATTAAGGGCTGTGTGGTACCTGGAGTCAACACTACTACACCGGTTTAGAAGAATAAACCAAAACATGTTAGAAATATGTAATCCTAATCACATTCTTTTTGTTGTAGCTAGTGCAAATAATCTTATTTTGTAACACTGTATATTTTTTTATATAAACGCTCAATCACAGATTTTTTCAAATGACACTTCAAGGACAGTAACAGTATATTTCTCTGGAAGTTTACGAGAAACATCAGACTCAACAAGACCAGAAAACAGGGACACAATGAAAATAGAAATACTGTTCCATGATGCTATTTGTACAGACGAGGGATACTTCTATTGTGGAGCATCATACATGGATGCAGAAGATTTTGAAAGATCAACTTACAACAAGCAATTTCTCTATATATTTTGTAGGTTTTTTTTTAAAATGTAAGATGCTGGATTGACATTGTTTTTTTTTTTAACTTCAATAATTAATTTAGGCTCTTAAATGATAATGCAGATATGAAATACGTTTAATGTAGGTTGAATCTTAATTGTGATTTATATTCCATGCTAAAACCTATAGTGTGACTATTTAATAGTTAACGATGTAATAATTCAAAATTTCTAGAAAATTTGCATTTTTAAGTTTAAATATAGGTATGAAATACGTTTCAATTTTGGTTGGGTATTAATTCTGATTTATATTCCGTAACAACATCCATACAGGTAGGTCTAATGTATTTTAGTACATGTCTAGAAAATATGCATTAAGCATTTTACACTTAAGTTTAAATTATCATCTTACAATATGTAATTGTTTTCTAGCAATCGCAGTAGACCCTTGGTCGTTTTATATATCCCCGCAGTCTCAATGGAAATATGCTGAAGGTAACTCGATCAATCCTGCAGGGTCTGATGTTACTTTATTTTGTGGAGTAGACGTAAGTTTTTCATTTATAGTGTTTCCTCGACATAGGATTGTACTATGATATGTTGTGCTTTGAAATACGAGTAAAATATTAAGTATGAGGAACAAGGTCAGCGGTCGTTGTTTTGTTTTTTTTATCGCATATCGTGGAAAAACATTGCAACGAGTCGTGCATTATATTTTTTTTAAAAGTAAGCCGGCATTCTTTACGTTATATTATGTTCTGTGAAGTTTAGTTATTTTCGTTAGGGATAGAAATGAAATGCCCCACGAGTGTGGCTAGTAAGTGAACAAAGTGCATCCATCTATCTCCTCCACTCTACACCTCTACCTCTTCTTTGAGCTCAGGGGGCAATATGGGACTGAAACGGGTAAATTGCATTTCAATTGATTTGATTGGGGAAAATTGATTTAAGATATAACTAATTTGACGTGTGGGCAACGTTACGGAAGAAATTAAATTAGCATCTACAGGTACCTCTGTTTTTGCACTCAATAGTCATCATCGTCTTTTGTTACTACACTTATTTAAAGTTTATTTTGTAACGACTAAAGCTCTTTGTAATTAACGAAACTTATACTAACGTTGACATTTTATTAAAAGCCAACTTGTATTGTAATCACAGGGCCCGAAACAACTAAACATCACCTGGAAGTTTCGCAACACTAGTGGAGAAATTAGCACTTTTATACCACTTCAGATTGATTACAGCAGTTCCTCTTTTAGATGGTACAGTCCGTCGATAGTATGCCACAGGTACTATTATTATTCAGAAATCCGTTTCCAAACAGAAGACAAGTATGATGGCTACACGTTTATGTGCCTTGCTACAGCATACAACAGGGACACGAGTATCGGAAACATGACTATACATACACAAAAGAGTAAGTTATGATTTTTTTACGATATCAAAGACAAGCCTCGTTAAGTGTTATACTAGATAATTTATTTTCCATGGTCTGTCGGATAGGATTATTGAAAACAAACACATACAACACAGAATAAATAAACAGCGTACTATTTTTTTTTTAAGTTTTAGTATTTCAAAAAACATGTTCTTAAGAAGTGTTTTAGTAGACAAGCAAGTGTCCAGGGTCTGTCGGCTGAACTGCCTACTAAAAAGCAATATCCCACCATGCCAACACCAGCATTTATAAACATTTTAACCTCAAAGCTGCAGTTTTGAATTATAAACAGTCAAAGTTAAAAAATTTAACGGCTACAAGCCTTTGAATACTGATTTAAAATATTTAAATGTTTTCTACCTTGATTGTGTAACTGTAAAACATATAACTTACAAACAGTCATCGTAAAAAAACCGCTTTCCAGTTTTTCCTTGAAGGGGGCGGGGCACTTTTTCGCGGAGGAAAATCGGAATGATTTACACTGGATTAGTGAGTTTATAAACTTTACCACTTGTAAAAGATACCATTTAAATTAAAGCTCATTTGACGATTGTGTAAAATTAATTTTGCTCCCCAAATTTTTATTTCTTAATTCGGTACTAATACCTTTAATCTTTCTAACCCGAACATTTTGGATTTCTACAGCTTACGGTTATCCGTTTATTGCGATGTGAAACATGGTGCCCCCCCCCCCCCCCCGGCAAGTTTTCACACTACTACGCGGACAGCGGCTATCTTCGAGCGGGTATTACACCATTTATTATTATAAGGGCCAAGCACTCGTGTACCCGCTGGTGTAGTTACCTTTTCTTTTGTTCTAAAAATAAGTGGGATAGAAGTTTCTTTCTACAAAGTAAAATTTTATATAAAAAATCCTATAAGGGAATGCGCGTAAAAATTATGAATGGGAAGAGATTCATTGATACGCTTGACCAATCATATTATAGTACAGTATATCAAAATAATTCACGGATAGGTTGCAACTAACCACGTGTACTAGGCAGTCATCTTGTTTCCAGATAAACAAAAAAAATCGACTGTTTTCGTTTGTTTACTTTATTTAAATATACTCTTCTATTTGTTGTTTTAAAATTATACAGGAACATCTAGGTTCATTTTTAAGACTTTGCCAAGAAGTGTACTGTTGATTGTCATTGGAATAGTATTAAACACTGTTTGGTATGCTTTATACTAAGCTGAAACATGTCAGTCAGCGTGAATCCCCTTCAACCCCTAATCCCCTTCTCGTCATTCAACCAACGGCGTTTTATAAATTTGTTACGGCATGCTGTGATAGGCTTAAACGCATTCGTCAGGTTTGCATCGGACTGTAAACGACACATGTGTTAATGTGTATGCCCTTCGGTCCGTATAGGGTTTGCTAGCAACTACTGTAAATACTAGATGGGATAGCTGATAAGCATTCACTGTACGTAAACATAGTGTTTAAACCTATCTACACAGATGTGTTATTCACGATTGAATAACCATGCGTAATCTATGTCTCATTGGATCTTCACCCACTGTCCAGCGGTGGGGAGATGTAGTGTTATGGACCGCTCTCCGACAGCCGCGGAGGGAGCGGACACCCCAGGTTCGTTTGGTATGGTACCGATAGAAGCCACTTTAATGGAATCCCAACAACTTGCCGTGAGCTCGTTAATGCTGTCTAGGGGTAAAACACGACAAATCGAAGAGACTCAACACGACTTAAACTATCAATACCTTTTTAATAAATGTACAAGATTATGACACTAGGTAAGTTCAAAATGTACAGACTCTAAGAGTACAATAAATAAACTCAAAAACTCCAACTTACAGTTTGAGAAAATCACAATATATCACAGCTGTGGCTTAGTATATTATACACCAATACAGATCAATACTTCACACAACTGAACGGCATCATAATTACCACAACAAACCAAGAAGAGACGTATTGCCTCTACAACAATAGAAATCCACATAAAGGTCAAACTATCACCGATGTAATCAAAAAGGTGCAATAATACACCAGAACAAAATAGTTGAAATACTACAACTTGCCACACAATACCTTATACAAAGGTGATAAAACATTTCACATAATTACAATACTGCAAAATGTGGCACACACAACCGCCGGCACAACTCTCCTGGTCCAAAGGTCAATCTGGCTGCCTCTGGACATGAAAAAACCCGAGATTAAATACAACTCAGATTAAGGGGAAATAACTCAAAAGTCTTACGACTATTGGTTGAGGATCTGTCAAGGATCCTCACGGTCGCAAGATCATTGGTTGAGGTTCTGCCAGGGATTAAAAATACAATCACCTGATGTGACAGAGTTCAGTTGACCGATTCGTACCAGTGAACTGACAATCCTCCCAAGGTCAAATACATAACTCAGGAGATTAAATATACATAAAGCAAAAAGACCTAAGTAGGTCACAGTAGGATGGTTGGTGGGGGAGTGTCTAGCCTTAAGCGTTGTACCCAGGATTGTGTAGTAGGCTATTATTAAAAGGCAATAAACTTGAGTAAGCTACAATTTAAGTAGGAATAGACATTGTATTGAGGTGAGAAAACCAGCTGAAAAACAAGACTTAATCTGGATTGATGATAGCTGTTCTGAGAATAACACCGGTTGGATAGGATGTGTAATATTTAATAGTCATTAATTCAAACAAGACTTAGAGCTGTTGCGTCCGTTGGATTTCAGTTTGTTACCTCTAGGTTGTTTCATTATACAACCAACCAGTCAACGAAATACTCATCTCGTATTCCAATGTGTACAATAAATGTTTTTGATAATTTGCTTCTATGTGACACTTGCTTGACTTTATACTAACAAACTTGTAACACAGCTATGTAACATATCATAACAGAGACTGTTCCTAAGATAAAAAATAAAAGACTCTCTTAAACGAATCGGCGCCTGCTACAAACTTCTCTCTAAACTCTGAAGAGGTTTATTTTTTTTCTGTCATTACAATTCATTTCTAAAGGGATAACTCAACTTAAGGGAAATTTTACATATATATATATACTATATATAATATAATATACGAGCCGACCCGCGGCATATCATACGCCGTTATTTAGGTGTTTTATTTTCTACTTTTCAGCAAATATATTCAGTGGCAGCATTGGTACTGTTGAATTCACAACTTTTGAATTACTGAAAAGTAGAAAATAAAACAACTAAACAGCGGCGTATGATACGCCGAGGGTCGGCTCGTAATATATAATAACCACATGTTTCAATCTGTAATCTATATATTCAAATTCACACATGTTTAAATCTTATTAAAGAAAGCTATTCATTTTTCAGCGATAGCCATTCCAGCTGTTATCAGGGAAGGCACAAATTTTAGTCTGACGTGTGAACCATTCTTAGCTGGTGTTCCTAAAAATAACACCAAAGTTGAATCTTTGAAAATTAGTTGGTCTGATGAGACAGGAAATACTATTTCAATTGCAGAATATTGGCGTAACAACTCCTCTTATTCCGTAAGTTTTCAAAAAACCACTATACAATTATGTAATACAATTTACTTTAATAATTAGTGAGTGAAAATATACTAACTTTTATGTCTCAGGCGGATCGAATGACAAGTAATACAGAATAGAAAATTGTTTGAAATTTTAATGTGACGTCATGGACGATTGTTAGTAGGCCTATATCTTTAGACATTTCCAAGCATGTTATTTTGTTTTAACTCTCCCTCTCGTGCTGTACTGAACATTGACATAAAAACACACATAAAACCTGTGTTTTATCAATATTATAGTTTTTAGTTGGTGAAGCTTCCTTTATCTACCATTTATAGATTATGAAAAAATAATTTAGTTATTCGTTATCGTTTGAAAAAACTATTTTTGGCCAAATATCATTAAAATAAGTTAAATTAACTAAGTGATAAAATAGTATTCATATATGGCATTCTAACTGAAGTAGAAACAGCGATGAATTTATACTATTTTACTGATTATTAATCTCTATATTGTGTTTGTTTTTAATTTATGTTGTATATTGCAAAGCGGATGTAAAATGTGTGGTGGTTACACCATCCACCCAACAGAATCACTTCTATATGACTCGCCCTCCCCCTCCCCTCTTCACCTTGATCGTAATAAAAACGATAAACATCAGGTAATGGAATAGACATTTGATGTGAGAAAATGGTTACATACTATGCAACGAAGTCGTGCAACCGTGGTGGTGTGGATTATGTAGAAAACCGATTTGTCTGCTGCAACACATCCGGTTTACCGTTTTCTAACAATGCGTTATTCGAAAAGCTTCAACATTTGTAGAAATTTAAAATGAGTAAATATGTAATTATGTATATTATTTTTTTACTTTCTCGTGTATACGAAGTTTAGAGAAAGTCTTGTAATCGTGCAAAAAAAAAATCGAGATTTTTACAAATCTCGACGTTTTACACCTCACTAATACGGAAAAACATAATTTTGCAATCTTGTCCGTATGTCTGTGTGTCTGTGTGTCTGTCCGTGTGTAAACACGATAACTTGAGTACCGTTACAGCTAGGTTGATGAAATTTCATATATAAGGATTTTATCAAAATCGTAGATCCGTATCAACTTTTGAGCGATTTCCGATAACCGGAAGTGGTACTTTTTCTACTTTGAATTTTTCAAAAGCCTATAACTTGAGTACTATTTCAGATAGATAAATGATATTTCACATGTAAGTAAAAGATCTAATTCTCTACCTTCTGTAAAATTTTGAGTAATTTACGTTGACCGGAAGTAGTACTTTACGCTACTTCCGATTTCTCAAAAAACTAATGTAAATTTTAAAAGTACTAATAATATTGCGCACTATTATGCGTTTTGTATTTAGCGTTCACTTGGTGTGCATTTAATTTTTCTACGAGATTTTATTCTATTTTTAAAACTTTAAGTATTTAAAATGGATTAAAAATCATTTATATAGCCCGAGTTCCCATCCCCTGTTATTTTATATAAGAATATTCGAGAAAGTTTAGGGGAGATCACTCCCGGTTTATTTAAAGAGGAAATTGCATTTAAAGTAGTCGTAAAATTAAAATGCGTTTTAGAATATTATTTTTTTTTAAATCATAGAACACTTGAAATATTAATGCAGACTTAGGGCTTACACTGCATTAAGCGCATTATTAACTTTTGGTTAAATCTTGAATTATACTGAATGTGTTGTTTCTATGCGTTATTTACTATCAACATTCAGTTGACAGATCTTCTTATTCAGGATAACAAAGCAATTCTTTTTTTTATTGACGGACACAGAAATCGTTGTGTTTTTTTTTAATAAACACTAAAAGCAAGCACACATATCTTTGATTAACCACTAAATGAACACCCAACCCCTACAAAGGTCTATTAAATTAGACTAACTTATGAAGTAGGCCTACCTCCCATTATCTTTTCACAAGGACGTCTAAAATGGATAAAGTAAAATGGGCAGAAGTTTGAATGTAAAAAGAATGAGTCGTCGTGAGTAAAGCGGTGTTATTACTTAGTGTTGCACAGTTTATCTAACAGACCGTTTCTTCCGACGGCCATCTTGTAGAATTATACATATAACATTTACCACTCTTTAAGATATTAAAAAAAAAAAAAACTATGAAAGCTCAATCAACGCAGAATGTTTTTAGTAAATTAGATTTTATTAATTAGAATACATATGTTTACTGAAACTAGCCTCAATTTACTTTTTAAACCAAGCTAATTGATGAAAAAAAGTTTTGACCTTTCTCTGCAGATTCCACATGAAATGACCTTGGCTTCATTTTTCACCGGCACGGTTACAGTAGATGGAGATGAAAAAAATAAACCGAATTCTATGTATATTGAAATGAATTTCCTTGATGCTAAATGTTCAGATGCTGGAGTGTATACTTGTCAAGCTACGTACACTAATTTAGACGATGGCACAATGAATAAAACTCAAGTGGGACAAACTGTCGATAGTTTCAGTAAGCTTTTATTTCATTATTCATTCTGAATTCAGACTACAACAGCCCACTTCAGGATGCAATGGCGTTGCTTAACGAAAGTGGGTGGGGCAGATTACAAAAACATGAAAGCTTTAAATTCTGAGCTGAAATATTGAAGAATACAGTCAGTCAAGATCATAGACTGATATTTGGTTGTAAGATCTTCAGAAAAAAAATGTGATAAAAGTGTTTACCTTAATGGGTAGGGTACATGAATTGCTTAGCAACAATAGAAATTAGAAAGCATATTGCTCAATGCGGGTAAAAAGTTTCAGTTTTGTATTACAATGTGGTTTAGAGCCTTAAGGATTTGACTTTTGAATTTTTTTGTCAAAATAGAAAGTTGAGAAAGGCATTGCATTTTTCCTCTTCAAGAAAATATCATCATTCATCTTGTATGAGGAAACAATTTGACTAATTAATCCATGTTGACTTATGTTGCTCGTTAAATGAAACAATTAATGAATCTTAAGTGTTACGTACTGTACTGAACTGCGTTGTTCGCCGGTCAATTCAAATTGTATAACTACTTAAATTTGAACTCATAAAATGTAGATCACATTTCATACTAGGAGATCTTGTGTTCCAGTGGCGGATGAAACTTGAGCGTAAAATTCCGCATTTCAAACTAATATTTCTTATATTAAAAAGATTTTGATCCCGCACAGTCTACTTGGTGTATTTAATCAACCACTGTTCAATTTATAATTTCCATCTTCGGTTGATAATGTTTAAGACAGCTTACTCACGTCTTTACTTTACATTTTAAATAGACATAATGGCTTAATAATATAAAAACAAATATAACGGAATACGAAAGCGGAGAAAGGTAGTATCGATATCGCTTACACTTATACCGGGTCTATTTTGTTAGCTTGTGAATGTCTGGAGAAGAAAGTAAAAACATTGTTGAAAATAATATTAAAACCGTACCTACTCTCAATAAATTCAACTTAAGTCTTAATGTTTTCTTATTTTCATTTATCTAAATACCAACGGATATAGCGAAAAAGTACTAGCGAAACCATTATCCCCGATTTTCAGATTTAAGCCCCTACTAATACGTTACGAAACAGCTGATTTTCGTAGTTAAAAAATTAAACTAAAAATCGTATAGTCTTACTGAAATCGAAGCTTGTGTCATTATTTTTAGTTTTAAATCATTCTATTTATAACTTAATTTAATTGTGTGTTGAGTTATCGTACGACTATTTCAATCATTAGCACATAGTACAAGCCATATCATATTAGCTCAAATCATACACTTTTTTTTTATTTTAACAAGGTTTATTTTTATCTTTGAATCTACTCATTTACTAGTTTAATTATTCAAGTTCTGTGAAAAATAAACCAGGGGTGATCTACCCTAAAATTTTCACGAATATTCTTATATAACAGGGACGGAGTGGTCTAGCGGTAGAGAGCTGGATTGCTAACCCGTAAGTCTCGAGTTCGAATCTGGGTTCAATTTAGTAGACCGTCCCTGAGTCCACCCAACTATAATGGGTACCTAACTCACGTTAGGGAAAGTAAAGGCGGCTGGGCATAGTGCTGACCACACTATCTCTTCATATGCCGAGGTCACAGAAACAAGTGAACTCTACTTCATTTGCCCCATAGACCGTAAGGTTTGAAAGGGAAACTTTACTTACTTATTCTTATATAACACTACGGCGGATGGCAACTCTGAAAATAGACAATATTTTAAATCCATTTTTAATTACTTAAACTGTTTATAATAGAATAAAAACTCGTAGAAAAGAAAGGAACACAAAGTGAACGCAAAATAAAATGTGCATCGCTGTGCACGATATTATTATTACTCTATAAATTCACAAGCAATTATTTGAGAAATCAGAAATAGCGTAAATTAATAGTTCAAATTATTTAAAATTTGACAGAGGACAGAGAATTAGATCTTTTACTTATATGTGTAATTTCATTTAACTATCTGAGAAAAATACTCAAGTTGTAGGCTTTTGAAAAATTAAAAGTAGAAAAAGTTCCTCTTCCGGTTATTGGAAATCGCTCAAAAGTGTACACGGATCTACGATTTTGATATAATACTTATATATGAAATTTCATCAATCTAGCTATAACGGTACTCAAGTTTTCGTGTTTACAGACACACATACATACACACACACACACGCTAAGTATGTGTTTTCGACTCAGGGAGGTGTAAAATGTCAAGATTTGCAAAAATCTCGATTTTTTTACACGATTACAATACTTTCTCTATACTCTGTAGGATATATACGAGAAAGTAAAAAAAATATTAAATTTGGTAACACAATTCCTATAAAACGGAAAAACATGAAAATGCGGTATCGATATCGTTAATACGGTACCTGGTTTGTGAGAAATTTGCATAGTCTGATAAACGAATAAACATTGATTAGATATGCTAGTTAGAAAGTTTAATAAATAATGAAGATAATACAACGACTAAAAACGGAGTTAGTCTTAGTGTTTTGCTATTTTAAGTAAATTTTTAAAAACTGACATTTTAAACTCAATATGAGATTAATTAAAGAAAAAAGTTGAAATAAAAATTATACGGTGGTAACGGTCAATAACAGCAGCTAATAAGGAGGGCATATATATATATATATATATATATATATATATATATATATATATATATATATATATATATATATATATATATATATATATATATATATATATATATATATATATATATATATGTATTTGAAGAATAAACGCGTTCTATCGTTTATTAACCGGTTAACAGCAATGCGAACGACTACATTTGAATTAGATATTTTGTTCACGAAAGGTTTATAACTTGTGCTGTCGAATCGCATACTGCCGGGGCGCCGGCGGAACCACCTGATAAAACAGAGTGAGCGATACCCCAACTGATACATAGTCTATTAAACTCACATATCGCTCACGGGAAGGCCCGGAGCGCCAAACAGCAACCTGTCGTGGCGCCGACTGACAACCGGTTTCGATTTAGTTAAGGTTTATAATAACAGATTTTATCATTAGTCTATCGCACGATTGATAACGAACTGTGGGCCTTAGCGATCACATGATAGCCCCCGGGCACAGGTAAATAGAAACAAAAAAGAAAAGAGAAATATTTTAAATACTGCCTTTTATTTATGTTATACACTGAATTTTTTTTTTTGATGAATAGCAGTTTAGAAGCCGCTCCTAAATAATCTCTATGTTTACTTCTATCTTTCCCTATGGAACTGGCTAATTTGGGATAAAAAAAGTAATTTGAAAGAATAGGCATATTCGCGTAAATTATGTTTTTTAAACACGTCTTTTATTCTCCACATTTTATAAGGTACCTAAATAGCTGAGATGATAGTGTACTTAATGCCATGCAGGTGGTGTGGGATCGTGACATGCCAAGTCAAACTAAACTTTTTATTTTATTTTATTTTATATGTGAATACTCCGATTTTAGACTATAAAGAAAGGGACTACTTCATTCACATTTGATTTAGATCTAGATCTATAGATCTACTCATCACGACGTACGCTATGAAACATATACGATTTTATCTGTCAAACTAATACAAATTACTTAAAAACAACATAATGACCATTTAATAGCCAGACTTTTAACGGAATCAATTAATTCACTTATTCAGTGTGTGCCTGTGTTATATTAAATGTGTCGGATTTTTAGCTAATTAGTTTGTTCTTTGCTTTGTCACTAATATCGTTCAGTGTGTTGTAAAGCACATTGCGTTTTGACCAATAACTATTGCATACATTTTTTTCTCAAACAAGAACAACATTTAAAAATATATATATTCCTATAATACACGTGAAACAGGTACCGATGGCTAGTATAATTATAATGCACAGAATTGTGCAAAAACAGTCAAAGTTTTAAAAAAAAGTGTCAAAAGTATTTTTCGAATACTTAAACTGTGTGTATCTAGCTAATTTCTTGTGTATGGATTTTGGTATTCTACTCAGTCTTATTTGAAAATAAAAAACGTGTCTCTCGTTAAAATTGACCGAGGCGTGTGTCGTGGTATAAAAAAAGCAAACGTTTGGGAAGAAACGTAACATAACGGACTTCATTTAGCCTTGTAGATGAAAAAGTAGGAAATCCGTTGGTTTTGAATTATTAAAATATTAACCTCAGCTTAAAAATATTGATGTTAAATACGCGTTAGTATAAAGCTTTGTACTACCATATGGGTTATAAAATGCTAAGATTTTAGGCATATTTGTTGTCTGAATTCTAAGCTAAAGTCGGCGAGATGCCTCCTTTAAAAAATAAAGTGGGAGTGATCTCGCTAAACTTTCTCGAATATTCTTAAATAACATTCGCAACTCCAGTGCAGTAGGTATAAGAAACTTTTATTAAAGCTATTTTTAAACGCTTACATTGTTTGAATATAACAAAATATCGAAAAAAAAACTGCGCAGCCAATTAATAGCAAAAAATGTGTATATAATAATGTTACATGTAAGGACTTTATATGGAAAATCTTGATAGAGTTTCAGAGAGCTAATTCAATCATCTAAGTTGTATTTTATGTTACAATACATTGTCTTCAAGTAAAATGTTTAAAATAACTCGGTCCTGCAGGAGCGTTCGAAATTTTGCTCGCGTTTCCCACTGTGAAAGAATATATATATATATATATATATATATATATATATATATATATATATATATATATATATATATATATATATATATATATATATATATATATATATATATATATATATATATATATATATATATATGTGTCAACCTAGCTGCAACGGTACTCAAGCTATCGTGTTTTGCACGATTTCAACACTTCTTTGGTACTCTGTAGTATACAAAAAAGTAAAAATTAAAGAGTACACTTACATTGTCTTGTGCCCAATAGCATCAATGCATTTTTTTTACTCATCTTTGCGAGCATTTTGTAATTGGGCTAAATATATAGCATACATTTATTTCACTCATAAAATATCTTAATGATACAAAACAGCTTAGTTGTTGTGCAGTATGAAACACTAGAGTATTGTATAAAGAAATTAAACTGACATATTTTGCTTTCATACAGTTCCAGTGGTTTATCAATCTCTGAAGTTAGATACACAGTATAATGGAGAGTTAGATCCAAATCAACCAACCATTCCAGAAGGATCTAATGTTTCTTTAACATGTAATGTTATTGTGAGTGTTTTTCTGAAGATACAGTAAGAAACGTATTCGTTATTTACATGTAAGTGTCTTTTGGAAGTACTAATGTAACTATTACTCATACAACGGTTGAATTATTGCAGGGGCCTAGAGACCTAACATTCAAATGGGTGATCAACAACACAGTCGAAGTGAAACGTCTCATTAATAACAGCAATGAACAAACTGCTGTACCTGTGCCGGCCAGCACCGAGACACCTTGTCACCGGTACCTTCAATCGTCAACATTAACGTTTCAAACAGAATACACATTTGATAAATACACGTATGTCTGTGTTGCTACGGCCAACTTACAGGACACAACTGTTGGAAACATGACGATAATCGTACAAAAAGGTAAATAAAAATACTGCTTACCCTAGTATAACAATCGACATGTAAAATGTTTCTTTGCAACAGTAAAAACGTGAGCTAATGCTCCGGAATCACCATTTTGTTTTCATTTGTTTTACTGATGAATAAAGGAATGAAAACAATAAAAGCTGTTCAAATGAAAATAAATGTTTAATAGAAGTTAATGTTTCATCTATGATCTCAGCCTATAAAATGATAGTATTGCGAGCAGTCAGAGCTGTAAAAAACATACTACTGATTTGATACGAACGAAAGACTTTTGGGCTAGCAGTCAAAGGCGTGGCGAGAGAAGGAGGAGCGAATAATGATACATATATAGTGATATATATATAGTGATATATATATATATATATATATATATATATATATATATATATATATATATATATATATATATATATATATATATATATATATATATATTTATATATATATATATATATATATAGAAAGCAAAGTGTTCGGGTGCCCGATAGGGCACTTCCCGGCGCCGCAGGCGGGTCAAATTTGTCACGATGGTGCCTTGGGGCGATAGAACACAGGGCCGGTGACGGTTCGCCGAAAAGTCTACGGGGAGGGGGTCAAAACTGACCTCGACTGACCGGCTCCTTATATGGGCTATATTATGAAAAAAAATTTCCTCCGTCGACCCCCCTTGAAATTTTGTGAGGTGGAAGGAGAACGCCTTTGGGTGTCACAAAAAACTTGCCATGTCCGGGATAAATCCGGAAATGGGTCAAATCTGACTAGTCGTATTTTCCTTTATAAACTTTGTATTTTATGGGAAAAACAGGGTAAATTCTACACAAATTTTAGGGTACTTACTCTTTGTATAACTGGCTAATTTTTTGCATACACTTCTATAGATGTCTAGGCCGTTTGGAAAAATTGTTGGTCAGACTGAAAGCTCTCGAAGAGGGCTAAAAATGACTATAAGTGAAATTCTCATTATACGAGATTTGGTCATTTGGTCTATGAACAGTGGAGGTAACTTTATAATGTAATAATTTTTTAATATTTTGTATACTCCTTTTAAGAAAAAACAAAAATCATAAAGTATAGCATTGTTTTAAAATGATATTTTGTTATAATTTAAGTTTTGTATTGTATTGAAATAGACTGGAAAAGTGGTTCCAAAAGTGGTTCCACTTTCTGTTGCCAGAAAGCATATTTTTGAACCAAAATCGAATATTTTATAACATTTGTGAAATAAGTAAAAATCACTTCCGGTTTTACTAAGCTAGAAATATTTAAACACAAAATTACTAATAATATAATAGTAATTTACAAAACATTTTAATTTTAATTTGGATTAGTATAGTCAGGGTGTTGTTGTGCAAGGGGATGTTATATTATTTAATATAAATAAACTACTAGGCTATATTCCATTGTAATAATAAGTAAAACGTAATTAACATCAACATTTTAATATAGGCCTAATCAATCTAGATCAGGGGTTCCCAACCCCGTGCCCGCGGGCGCCATGGCGCCCGCCGAACGATTCGTATGTGCCCGCCTCTCACTACTCAACAGAGACAGAATTTTTTTCATAAACATTATTGAAAGGTTGAAGGGGACGGAAATCGAAAGTTTGAGGGGGGGGGGGGGGTGTGCAAATCGAAAATCTGAGGGGGGTGCAAATCGAAAGTTTGAGGAGGGGGGGTGCAAATCGAAAATTTGAGGGGGGGGGGGGGTGAAAATCGAAAGTTTTGTCCCCGGGTGGAAGGAGTTTCTCGATTTTAAATAGATGGTGCCCGCCACCCTACCGATATTTTAGAATGTGCTCTAGAGTAAAAAAAAGGTTGGGAACCCCTGATCTAGATCTACCTCTGACTATCGGGTCATCTATTAACGATGTCACAACGATGCCAGACCTCCCCCTTCCCCAAAAAAGTAAACCTAAGATCCCCCCCACCCCCGCTGTTGCAGCGATTTTCATAAAATACTTAGACCTATGGGCTTTTCCAACATTCAATGTAGGCCTATTGATGAATTATTTTATAACAATTTATAAAACAACTTTTAATAGTGCAAATAAAGGCTTAGATTCAGTTTCTTCACATAAGTGTTTGTTGAAAATGGAAAAGTGTCATCTTACTTTCTGAACCCATCCCCCTTGACACAAAGGTACAAATCTCCCCCACCACCTCAAAGTCTTTTATGGACGACCACTTGAGCATTTTGCTATTATTTATAGGATATTCATTAATTAGTCATACAAACCTAATTACATTTGTTGATGTGATGGTATCTCTGTCATTACAATTATTAAATAGTTTATCTTAACTCAACATTTCCCCTAACCTCATTTGCTACAGCTGCATATCCTTTATAGAAAACATCTTTTCCTCAAATATCTGGAATGCATCTGATCATCAAGTCTTTTTCTTTTGTAATATATAAACAATTACAACATGTTCATAAACTTGCACAGCCAATAACAACACATTACTAGGAAACAGGCAGTGATTATAGTTTGTTGTATTTGTGGTTGATGGTTAGTTATCAGCCATATTTCTCTAAGCTTGGTCTACATTTATATGCTGGTATTTGTGGTATGGCTAGAATTGAGAAAAACCCATATTCTTGATTCTTCCCTTATCATTATGTTTTACAGCTATGATAGATATATGCAAATGTAAGACTTATAGTGGGACTACATATTTGTGAACACATTTGCTAAAGCAAAAGTTCTTGAGTTGAAATTTTAATCCTTTAGGTTGTCTCTGATTCATATCAGCTTTAATTGGTACCTGACTGGTTATGGACAGTAAACTTAATAAAAGATGTTTGCCATTTTGCTGACCATACAATTTATTAATATGGAAGGGCAACAAAACTAGGTGAAATCTACTTCAGCCCCATATTCTTAAAAACTATTTATAGTTCGCCAGTTTAAGTTAATTATTGAATAAAGGTAGCAATAATTAGTTTCCGCATACACCAGCACACACAACCAGTGCTGAAAAAAAAACATAACAAAGTTTATATTTTCTTTTTTTTAATTACCATGTTCATTCAGAATATTAAAAAAATAATTGTTCAATATGAACAAGTTTTCTTGGGTCCAACATGTATCCTTGGATCAGTTTTTAAATTGAGCTTCATCTTGACTTTTGTCTTCTCTGTATGCAGGTGTATAATCCACAGTATCTAAAAAAACATAAATAAATTTCATAAACTGTTATATTAAACTTATTATGTTTACATACTATCAACTCTTAATGTTATAAATAAAATATTTGTCTGTCTTATAAAGATCATAAAGCAATGATGTGTATTTATGTATTGGATTGTATGGGCTATCTAACCATTACCATTCATTAAAAATATAGGTCTAATAGTTTACTTTTAATATTTTAATGTAAGGAGTTTGTCATTAAATACAATAGGCCTTCAAAAGAGTCCAAAAGTCATGTATATATCATTTAAAAAAAAAGAAAAAGGTATCAATAAAGATCTACTACTTATGTTTAGCCACCTCAGGAATTAGTTGAAAATTGATATTCAAACTAGGCTACTATAACTATCATTAATTCATACACATACTAGAATAAATATTAGGATAATTATATTAATTTGATTGGTAAGTTAATCCATCTATGCAGTGACGGAACTAGAAAAAAAGGGCCACCCCGCAAAAAATTGTTTTTGGGCCCCATATATATATATATATATATATATATATATATATATATATATATATATATATATATATATATATATATATATATATATATATATATATATATATGACCCTATATACGAAATACGAACATAGAAAACTCAATACGGGCATGATCGCAATTTGAAAAATATTAAAAATTCTTAGTTTTTGATTTTATTAAAACATGTTAAAACAACACATCATTTGTGTGAGTGCTATTGGTCTGTTTTGAAATTCTCTGTTTTAATGTCTGGCATAATGCTTCCTTAATATGGCTGGTAAGTGGGTCACCTCCAGTTCTACGGTTTTATTGAGCCGAGGAAGTGGTTGACAAGTCGGTCAAAAGAATATGAAGCATGAAAGCTTTGTATGTGTAATGGTTTCTCGCCTTATGTTTATTTTTATGTTTTTTTAGCATTTATATTATTAGATTGTAATACATTTCCTTTTTATACTATGTTATTCTTTATTCTTTATTTTTTTAAATAATAGGAGAAGTGATTGCTTTTTAATTTGTTTAGTGCAAATCTATTAAAAGTTTCTTAAGAGCACACATATATGACTATTTAAAAATTGAAATAAGTCATGGAAGTGGTTTGAACGGTTGCCTATCTTTCACACTACAAGTCGTGTAGCCTACATATTTTTTTCCTTTACGAAACAGCGTGTGTTATTATTGTAGAACATCACTACTGTATTAGATCTTTTTGTTACTAGAAAATTATTTTTTTAACTATTAAAAAATTGATTATGGTCGGCCATGGGCCCCTAAACGGCCTGGGCCCCCCCGCATTGCGGGGTCTGGCGGCACTGTAGTCCCGCCCCTGCATCTATGACAATTGACACCTTTTGGCTTTATCAACTACTCTGCATTTTAAATTCTAAAGATCACTATATTATATACCAAGAGTAGACTAAGTTATATATTAAGTTAATTAAGTAGAACTGAAATAAGACAGCTCTTTACTAATAAGCCTACTCTTCTATTCAGTAATTTTTACTATTATTATTAGAGGCCTAAAATTACTGTTAGACTACTAATCTAGATTAAACTTAAATTTTGGATATTATTTAATGTACTAGTCTGTAACCTTTTATTTAGGCTACATGTAATTTTTACAAGTTTAAAATTGTAGCCTTATTAAGCCTAGTTAACTTTGCTTAACTTACATACAAATACTAACTACCAACCAAATCACAGGCCTACTAGACTACTACTAAGCTACTACATCTAAATCTACAGTCTAGATAGGCCTACTGAACTAAAAGTAATATGACAACTGTAAAAATTAAGCATACTTTATTTTTTTTACAATACTATTTTAAGCCTATAGACCTACTGCTATTAAATATGAATCTATTAGTTATTAGACTAACATAAGTCATCATAAGTCTAATTAGTAATTACCTCTAACTAATCCTAATCATATTAACAAAGTAAGTATTAGGACTGTCATCTGTACCATAGAATACTACTACTATAGTAAATATATTTTAACAAGTAGGCTCTAACTAATTAGACTAATCATTTATTAGACTAGGCGTATGTAGTGCCCTACTAACTAATTACTAAGGACTAAGATTAACTATTTACTATATGACTAGTCTATAAAACTAGTTTCCAGCTACACATTTATAATATAAACTATGGGCCTAATTTATTTAACTTACCTATTATTACTATTAACTTAAAATACTTCAATATACTTATTGAATTATTTAATATAGATTTTTATAAAATATATAACTTCTAGATCTAGACTAGAGTAGATCTCTTATTCTCTACTACTTGACTTATACTTAATAGATCTACTGTCGTACAATATAAAGTTACTTAACTAACTATAAGATCTATAGATCTAGATCTAGTTAGTATTAGTTATTAGTATTATAAAGTATTATTGAGTATTAAGTATTTAAAGTATTAAGTTTATAAATTAGAATAGATCTAGTTTCTAGATCTAGTGTTTTTATATTTAATAAATAATTAAACATATTAAAAAGCCGTAACATACTAGATCTAGATCTACTACTAGTCTAGATTCTAGATCTAGATTCTAGATCTAGAAATCTAGAATCTAGATTCAAGACTACAACTACATCTAGATCTTGATCTAGATAATAATTAATTATAGTTAATTAAATAGATTCTAGATCTAGATCTAGAATTATTCTAGAATAGATCTCTAGACTCTAGAGTACTCCTCCTAGAATCTAGTACTAGTTTCTCGATATAAATCTATTTTAGTCTAGATAATCTAGATCTAGATTAGACTAGATCTAGATACTTACCAGATACTTATGGCTAGATTCTAGATTTCTAGCTTAGAGCACTCACAGAACTCACAGTGAGTAGTCACAGGCCTAACAAAAATAATGAAACATACGTTAAAAACATTCTACAAAAACATTGGTAACAATTAATAAGAATAATGTTAGATATTAGTAATCTGAGCATAACAGTCATTAAAAAATAAGCCAACTATAATGAAAAGGGATACAAACGAATTTTAAAAGCCTGAATCGAACTGAAAATATTCACTTGTTCGCCATTTTGTTTTCTTAAATCACCTTGTCCGTATTTATCACGGACAAAAAATGTTATGACTTTCATCTTTTTACTCTCCCTGGCCACTTCAGTTCAGTTCAAGGTGGGGTTGAGGGCGGTTTTATTAAATATTTAAATTTATACAATAATTCAAAATCATTTTCAACGGCTTATGTTCAATACAAAAATATGAAAATGAGTGTAATCGATGGTTCCTTATCGACTTTAATTTTTAAAATTGTAGCTATAATTTTATCGCTTTCTATATTTTGTAAAATAATTTTTAAAAAATTTAGTATGATTACATAGACTTTTCCAGTCTATTGTAAAAATTAATTGCAAAAGTAATTTAATATAATATTTGATTGATACTTTTTATGAAAGCCTTTTCAGTTCTAATAGCCTTGCGAGTAATAACTTTGCGAATATTCCATCAATATGGGTTGGGTAAAAGTACCCCACTATAAAATTTAGGCCCTAACCATTTAACATAACAGCCAATCACCTATTAATTAATCATTCAATTTCTTATTTTTTTTTTGAAAACCTAAGCGAAGCTAGGCAGTATGCATAGTCTATAAATATAAAGCAAAGTGGTCGGGTCCCCGATAGGGCACTTCCCGGCGCCACAGGTGCGTCAAATTTGGCACGATGGTGCCTCGGGACGATAGAACACAAGGGACGGTGACGGTTGGCCGAAAACTCTACGGGGAGGGGGTCAAAACTGACCTCGACTGACCACCGCCTTATATGGGCTATATTACGAAAAAAAAATCCTCCGACGACCCCCCTTGATATTTTTTGAGGTGGTAGGAGAACGCCTTGGGGTGTCACAAAAAACTCGGCATATCTGGGAAAACTTCGTAAAGGGGTCAAAACTGACCAGTTGTATTTCCCTATATAATCTTTGTATTTTATGGGAAAAACAGAGGGTCATTTCAACGCGGATTTTAGGGTACTTAATCTCAGCATATCTGGCTAATTTTTTGCATTCTCTTAGGTCAATGGCTTGACCTTTAGGGAAAACTGTCGGTTTGACTCAAAGCTCTCGACGAGGGCTAAAAAGTGACCGCGAGTGAAATTCTCTTTATATGAGCTTTATTACGAAAAATAATTTCCTCCGACGACCCCCCTTGAGGGGATATGCTATATTTTTTTCTATTTTTTACAGTTTAAGATCTAAAGCCTTTTGAATACTTTTATCATATTTGGCATATAAAAGTAAGTTTTAAACAACAAAAAAAAAAGGTCGAAAACAATTTTGGTTGTCATGGAAACCCAAAAAACCTCCGCCATTTTTAATTTTTTGGTACTTTAAAAATACTAAGGCTTTTTTATTTATGCACCTATAGCAATCAAATTTAAACTGCTTATATTTCAGTATATATTAAAACTTTTGTCACGACAACTTTTTGAAATAATTACTAGTAAGAATTTTACAAGGTCTAAAAATTCGTACCCTTTTTAATATTCAAAAGTTTCAAAATGTGCATATTAATTACCAAATACTTTTTTTCTATGAAAGCAATCACAATTCCCTGGTGACAAAAGTTGTATTTTTGCACGAAGAACAACTTCTGAAAATATGGTTGGCATTGTTTAATAAATAAAAAAGTAGTAGGCTTTTTAGTGTTAAAAACATGCGAACTGAGAAAAACAGCCAAAAGTAACGAAAACTAGGTCAGGAAAGTACCATATCTGTGTAAACTGCAAAGCCGATTGTAAGCTTTGGGTGTTTCCGAGATGTAGGAAATTAAGTTTATTAAATACATGAGAAATCCAGCTTTCCAATGATGTCAAATACAATATAATGACGGATATAAAACTTTTCATAGAGAGCTTGTAAGATTGGGAAACATTGATTATTTTTTAATTAATAGGGTCATAAAAATCGTAATTCAAACACATAAAATATTTTTTTCTCTTTAAAGTTATTATTTTCTTTATACAAAAATGGACAAAATATCCAAAAGTGCAAGAAACCCATCATGACGAAAAACAAGAAATTTTGTGATTTTTTTCCGCGCATATCCCCTTGATATTTTGTGAGGTGGTAGGAGAATGCCTTGGGGTGTCACAAAAAACTCGGCATTCTGAGAAAACTTCGTAAAGGGGTCAAAACTGACTAGTTGTATTTCCCTATATAAACTTTGTATTTTATGGGAAAAACAGAGGGTCATTTCAACGCAGACTTTAGGGTATTTAAACTCAGTATATCTGGCTAATTTTTTGCATACTCTTAGGTCAAAGGCTTGACCTTTAGGGAAAGCTGTCGGTTTGACTCAAAGCCATCGACGAGGGCTAAAAAGTGACCGCTAGTGAAATTCTCTTTATATGAGCTCTATTACGAAAAAAAAATTCCTCCGACGACCCCCCCCCCTTGATATTTTCTGAGGTGGTAGGAGAACGCCTTTGGGTGTCACAAAAAACTCGCCATGTCCGGGAAAAATCGGGAAATGGGTCAAAACTGACCAGTCGTATTTCCCTATATAATCTTTGTATTTTATGGGAAAAACAGAGGGTCGTTTCAAAACGGATTTTAGGGCACTTACCCTCTTTACTTCTGGCTAAGTTTTGGCATGTTTATAGGTAAATGGCTTGCCCGTAGGGCAGACCTGTCGATTTTACTCAAAGCCATCGAAGAGGGCTAAAAAGTGACCGCGATTAAAATTCTCTTTATATGAGTTCTATTACGAAAAAAAATTTCCTCCGACGACCCCTCTTGATAGTTTGTGAGGTGGTAGGAGAACGCCTTGGGGTGTCACAAAAAACTCGGCATATCTGGGAAAACTTTGTAAAGTATTGCACACCAAGCGAACGCCGAATAAAGATGTTCATAATGGTGCTCAATATTATTAGTACTTTATAAATTTAGATGCGTTTTTGAGTAATCGGAAATAGCGTAAATTAGTACTTCCCGTCAACGAAATTACTCAAAAATTGACAGAACGAAGAGAATTTGATCTTTTACTTACATGTGAAATTTCATTTATCTATCTGGAATAGTACTCAAGTTATAGGCTTTTGAAAAATTCAAAGTAGAAAAGTACCACTTCCGGTTATCGGAAATCGCTCAAAAGTTGATAGGGATCTACTATTTTGATAAAATACTTATATATGAAATTTCATCAACCTAGCTGTAACGGTACTCAAGTTATCGTGTTACACACACACACACACACACACACACAGACACAAAGACATACGGACAAGATTGCAAAATTATGTTTTTCCGTATCAGTGAGATGTAAAACGTCGAGATTTGTAAAAATCTTAATTTTTTTTTGCACGATTACAAGACTTTCTCTCTACTTCGTATATACGAGAAAGTAAAAATGGATTAACAATAATGTCTATATAAGAATATTCGAGAACGTTTAGGGGAGATCACTTCCGGTTTATTTACATGGTTCTACTACTAATTTATCTTACGCAACACCAGGATTCTTACGGGGTTGGTTTCTGGACTGATGAACTAAATAAAAACTATAAAAGACTACTAAAAACAGAAACTCTTTATAAACTCGCTATCTGACGTCTAGTGTAGAATTATAAATACAGAGAATTCCTGAATCTAATGGGTACTTTAAATCAGAACCAAAACCTTCTAAAATGTAACAAGGTTAACTAATAAGATACAATGAAGAAAATATATAGTAATGTTGAAAACCCAACTTACAAATTCATGAATAACACATACACCTCTAACTACAACTAACACTTGATAAAATACCTAATTAACACAACCTACACTAGGGAAACAAGATACATAATACTATTGAACTTTCGGGTAATTACTGCCTAGTTTAAATATCACAACATGGATGCCTTGGGCTCTCTCTCTCTATGTGGGTGTCTCGTGCGCCGTGTTCTAAAATTCTTATTTTTATTTTAAAGGATTATAGGATATCGACATAAAGGTCAAGTACTATTGGGGGGGGGGGGGGGGGGGGTTCAAAACACGAACGATTTCATGAGCACAATTGTGAACACACTTACATGAGTCTGGTGGGAAATTACGTCGGTTAATAAAAGGGAGCTCAAGGCCATTTGATAATTAATAAATTTTAACTATTAAAAATACTTAAGTAGGTCAAAATATGTATTATATATCAAACTTTCAAATTTAAATTGATTACAAATTATTATTTTGTTATATATAATGTTAAATACGCTCGGGCATTTGGGCATTTGTCACATTCGGATAAGTATCTACTCGGGCATTTGCCGCATTCGGGCAAGTGTCAATTTGGGAAATCAGCCTTCGGGCAAACGGCATTCCTGCAAGTTTCTTTGACGTCTACCCATATATATATATATATATATATATATATATATATATATATATATATATATATATATATATATGTGTGTGTGTGTGTGTGTGTGTAAAATTCGTTTTACGCTGCATAACATCATTATCCGCAGTCGAAGAAAATAAACGGCTACTTTGTTTACGAACATTCAAAACTGTTTTCTATATCTAATGTAGGACACCATGTTAAAAGAGGAAGTGCCCTGTAAAAAGTGCCTCAACCTATCCCAATTTGGGGGAATGGAGGTTTTTTTAACACCGTGATTATCTATATACTACTAAAACTCAAGTTTGTTTACATGAATATTTATTTGTCTGATTTACTATTGTATATGGTTCTATCTGGAGAGCTGTAAAATAGTATGTAGGTAGAGAATAATTTTTTATTGCAGACAAACTGTTAATCACACATTTATTTAAATAAGTTAATTAATTTATTGATTTATTCATAGGTAGATTAACCACATTTGTTTTAAAGTTTTAGAACAATGGCTTAACTTTGGCTGAATAGTGATGTTTGATAACTCATTTTTTTGTTTGTTTGTTTTTTTTTTTGATTTGTTATTGGGGAGAATCTTCATTATTTGTAGAGCTGTAAAATGGTATTTTGGGTGGTAAATATTGTTCCTTCTTAAAAACACTGTTAATTACAAGCTAATTTAAAGCCGTTAATTAATTTATTGATATATTCATGGGTAAATTAACCACATTATTATAACAGTTTAAAACAATGACTTTGGTAATAGTAAAGAGATCTATTTTCTTTGTACAACAATGTTTTTAATTATTTTTCCTAAGGACTACATGTGAATGATAAGGTTGACTATCAGGACCTCGCAGGGCACAGGGCATGTGAAGTAGAGTTCACCTGTTTGTTTGTCCTTAGCATATGAAGGGATAGTGTGGTCAGAAACATGCTCGTCTGGAATCGTTTTCTTAAACGATAAAAACATGTTGTCTGTGACTTGGCGAGACACTGGGCAGGTGAAGTAGGGTTGAGTAAGTCACCTGTGACGTCAGTATATGAAGGGATTGTCCGAAATAGTTGTTTTCGGCGTTTTTA